>NW_004524766.1:1101976-1125638 GCF_000260255.1 Octodon degus | reverse complement strand
CTCTCCCTCTCTCCCTCTCTCCCTCTCTCCCTCTCTCCCTCTCTCTCTCTCCCCTATGCGACAGTATAGAGAGGGTGCAATTTCCTGCCCCAAATGCACAGGATTAAGTATGGTTAGCTCTGCGGTTAAACATTGAGACTGGCTATCATACAAATACCGGTGCCATTTGTCCTTTGAAAGAACGTTTTGTTTTTGAATTTTAGCACAAGGTCTACAGGGTCTTACTACGTAGATCGGACTAGTAGTGATTCTTGTTTTCAGCCTACCAAGTGCTGAGATTACAGGCACGCGCAACCATGCCGTCTCAATAGCCAGCTCAGCGCGCCCCCAGGCGGGGCCAGCATGGCCTGCCAGGGATCCAACCCCAGTCACTGTGCTCTGCCTAAGCAGGTGCATTAGTCTACTGAGCTATCAGGCTGGCCCTTTGAAAGATCGGTTTTAAAATTAAGGCGACATGGGTAGGAAAAGTAAAGTGCAATTGTAAGTTTATTTGTCACACAAAGAGAAAAAACTGAATAATCAGCTGCAGAATGTTTTACCTATCTGCTAAATATTTAAATAATTATCAAAGTTTAAACAGAAGGAAATAGTTTAGGTAGCAGCGTTGTTGATATCCTAATTTAACTGCTTCAAAATTTAAAAACTAATTACTGCTTGTGCTAAGGATGACATACATATTTAAGAGTAATAATATTTTCTATTTACATGAAACACTAAAGGCTGTAAAATGATTTAATAATGCTATGAAGTTTTATCACATTTTTTAGAAAAAAATTTGCAATGTAAGAAAAATTTAATTATTTCACTCCTGATTTAAACACAGAAAGATTTTCAGGAACTCACTGATTATTTTGTCATATTGCTGGGATATTTTAATTAATATTGAGCCCTCTTCCTTCTTCCTCATAGAAACACACACATCAGTTCTTACTTCATGTCTCTGTTCAGAAGGATTAGTACCCATTAAGATATTTGAAGAATTAAACTTGGTATCTGCCAAATGTCAAATATTCACATATTTGGAAAAGTAGGGATTGGAGCTTGTATTTTTCTCCATGATTAATAATATTTAAATGAAATTTTTAGATGAAATGGGCTTGTTTGCCTGTTATTTTTCAGAACTCCCTAAATTTTTCTGAACTCCTTAACTTTGTGTGTGTGTGTGTGTGTGTGTGTGTGTGTGTGTGTATTTAGGACAGGGTCTACATGGTCTCACTATGTAGATCGGACTCATAGTGATTCTCCTTGTTTTCAGCCTCCCAAGTCCTGGGATTACAGGCGCATGCCGCCACGCCCTGTCTCAATTGCCATCTCAGCACACCTCAGGGTCGGGGCCGGCATGGCCCGCAGGGGATCCAGCCCAGGCTGCTGCACTCTGCCTAAGCAGGCTCTTTAGTCCACTGAGCTACTGGGCCAGCCCTTGCACTCTTTAACTTTGAGGAGATCCTTGGTTTATTGGTGAGAAAAAGTTAACTGAAAGTAATTTTTTGCCTTTAAAAGCAAAATGTCCTCAGAGTGATTCTTAAAGAGTATGATGGTTCTGTTTTAATTTTGTTTTGCAGAAGTTCCATACATGCTTCAGTATTTCAAATTCCTTCCAGTAATTTTAAAGTATTATTCTTTCTCAGAAGAGCCATAAACACTTATTTTTAATTTTTTTTAACAACAGCCATCTAAGCACGTAGGGGATATTATCTCTGTAGCTTTGACTGGTATTTCCCTGATAATTAATAATGTCGAATGTATTTTCACTAACACCTGCTGGTCATTTATATGTCTTCCTTGGAGAACTCTATTGCTCTATTAATTGAGCTGTTCTGCAATGTTCATTTATAGCAATCCTACTTCTGCGTATATAATTGAAATAATTGAAACCAGTTATTGAGATATCTGCTGTACTCTATTCATTACAGTATTATTTACAACACCTAAGATATGGAAAGATGTTGAGTATCCATCAGTGGATGAGTGAATAAAGAAAATATGGTATATAAAGAGAGAAAATTTATTGATTTATTCTTGTAAAAAGAAATACTGTCATTTACAACAATATCAATGAATATGGAGGACATTACTCTAAATGAGATAAGCTGGTCATGGACAAATACTACATGATTACACTTACACCAGAAATCTATAATTGTTGAATGCATAAGAGAAACTACCACGGTGGTCAACAGAAGCTAGGAGTGACAGAAATGAGTATTTGTTTGATGGGCATGAAGTTTACGTCATGAATGATGAAAAATGTCTAGAGCCCTACTAAGCAACTGTAACTATACATAGTGCATATGGTTAACAGTATACTATTGTACACATCAACATGTCATCAGAATGCAGACAAACCAGAAGGGCAGAAGGAAACTTTGGGGAATGCCTTATATATTGCATAGGTTGTGCTGACAGCAGCAGGGATAGTTGAATATGTCCAAATTCATTGAATAGTACCCATCAAATATGCTTCTTGCATATTAATGATATCTGAAATAGCGTTGTTCAAAATAAAAGAAGAAAGTGCCAGTCAAATTACAATACAACCCATAATGAGTGAGACCTGGTCAGAGACAGGATACATTTTGTTCAACATGTAATACTAATCAAGCACATTTGCTTATGTAGAAATAGTAAGCTGAATACCAAAGTTTTAAAAGAATCCATACAACTGCTTGAGAAAGCTGAGATATATTTTTACTAGTTAGGTTTTTGGAAATTACAAGCACTAAGGAAAGAATTTAAAAAGTCCTAAAATTTGAATAAAAACAGTCCCTAAGGTTGTGAACTTAAAGGGCTTGCCAAATAGCTCAGTGATTTAAAACACCTGCAAGCAGGCACAGGGGTCAGGGTTTTGATCCCCAGGCCTGCCTTGTCGGCCCTGCCTCCGGGGTGCACTGAGACAGCAATTGAGACTGGGAGAGGTGGTGTATGCCTGTAATCCCACCTCTTGGGATGTTGTAAACAGGAGAATCACTATGAGTCTGATCTAATAGTGAGACCCTGAACACTCTGTAGGTCCTTCCCTAAAAAAAAAAGTTTGTGAACTCAATGTAGTAAAGATATATAAATACGTTAATCTTTGGATGTACAAGAATGCCAAAAACATTCTAACATATCTGAAATTGATTCATAATATATCTCTAAATTTTATATAATTCCACGTCAGGTGTGGTTGCACAACCCTGCAGTTCCAGCTACTCAGGAGGCTGGCGAGGCTTAGCTTGAGCCCAGGAGAAAGAAGCCAGCATGTGCAGTGCTGCAAGATCCCATTGCAACTCATGAATGAAACCATACAGTTGTAAATCATATACAGGTAGACTACAAGCTATAGAGCTAAAACAATTTTGATGCTCAAGGTCAAAAGATTCATGCTCTCCTGTCTTATTGTAAAAGCCAAAGTAATCAAGACAATGTGGAGTTCTTGGACAAAGAGATAGACGCATATGTCAATGGACAGCATACAGAAACCAAAGATAGACCAATTCAGTCATGGCTCACTGGCCCCAAAACTGCAGTACAATCTGATGCAGCAAGAACCCATTTTTCGACTGTTGTTGAAACAACTGTGTGTCCATGTAACAAATCCTTCAGCCTAATTTTCTTTATACAGAAGATATATAAAGGTTAGAAGTAGAAATTTAAGACATAAATGTTTAAAATAAATATCTAAAATAAAATCTTAGTGGACTGCAGTTAAGCAAAAGGTTCTTAGATCCATATGAGAAAAGAAAAGGTCTCTTGGAGTCATCAAAGTTGTTATTTTTGTTTTTCTCTCTTCAAGGATGAATGAGAGATGCAGTCCCCTGAATGCCATGCTGGCCTTGCCCCTGGGGCACACTGAAACAGCGACTGAGACTGCTCATGATGGTGTGTGCCAGTAATCCTAACGCTTGGGAGACTGAAAACAGGAGGGTCACTGCAAGTCCGATCTGTGTAGTGAGACCCTGTAGATCCTATGCTAAATACATAAAAAAGATGAATGAGAGAATGCAAATATGTAACTCACAAATGAATATGTGTGTAATGTGTACTGAATGAACACATGCATGTATATATTTATGTAAGAAATTACTTAAATTAAAAAGTTAGAAGACTAATTATCCAACTAACAATGAGGAAAATATTGGGATGAACATTTCACTATGGAAGATAAAAAGATAGGAAGTAAGAATATAGGAGAGGTTTCAGGATAATTAGCCATGAGGGAAATGTAAATTAAATCGCAGTATAAATTAAATACCTTTTTGAGTGGCTAAAATCAAAATGCTGACAATATCAAGTACTAACAAGACTGTGGGGCATTTGAAATCTGCATGCATACCTGGTAAAAATGCAAGACAATAGAGTCACTCTGGGAAATGGTTTGAAAGCTCTTATAAACTTCTCAAGTGTATACTAAGCACATGACCCAAGAGTACTACTACGTATTTTAGAGAAAAGACATATTCACATAAGAAGTCTGTCGATGAGTGTTTACAACAGCTGCATTTCTTCAATGTAGTGGATTTCAGCAATTGAAACATTAATTTTGGCCCCGTCCAATGACTTGCATTAATCGCAAATGCATTATGCTGAGTGAAAAGAATCTGGTTTCTCACAGTTATATACTGTGATTCCATTTATGCTGCATTTTCTAAAGGACAAAGTTGGCAGTGGTTAGCATGGATTAAGTGTACCAGTGCATATGTGCAGAGTACTGTGAATGGATAAAGCTAGGGATACTCTCCAAAGGTGATAGAAGTGCTCTGAGCATCCATGTGAGTAATAGTTACTTGATTCTGTGTAAGTGTTAATATCCACAGAGCTCTATACCAATCTGAAGTATTCAGTTTTATGGTATGATGTTAAAAATTAAAATTAATTTCAAAATGAAAACAATATTTTCAGTGGTAATAAAAAACACTTGGTAGTTGATGTCAAATAGTTGTTTACTTTTGTCCAATTTTTTCACTTATTAGCATAAATTAGAATCTAGAAGAGTGTAAATTAATTTGTTGCAAATGTATTAAAGATCCTAGAATCAAGAATTATGATTTTCTTGTAATTTTCTCTTTCTACCTGTTATGGTCACTACAGTTGTCAAGTTCAGTTTGTTTGTTCATGCATCAGGCAATTTTTCTATCTTGAAATGGTAACAATAAATGTATGCTGAAATTTTAATGTGTAAAATATATGATTTTCTGTGAAGTGATCTTAACTTTCATAGCATAGGTCACTACGGAGCAAGATAAAGTGAAAAAATCAAAATGGAAATTTTATTTTAATCTCCTTACATGGTGTGGTAATCCTCTGTGGAACCTGGCCATTCTCTTTCCTAAGGAGCTGTGTCTTCAGTTTTTTCCTTTACTCAGTTCCCCTCCAGTGATATTTGGGTACATGGGGCTCTGCTGCCAGTTTTCTAACTGCAGTGACTGAGGGAAATGGACTTCATCCCGTCTGTGGATTCTGTACTGTGTTTCCATGACAGGAGAACCCTCCTGAATGTCTCTCTGGACCAGTATCGGATGTCTGAGCTTGCATCCCTAACTTTCATCCTAGTGCTGTTTACTTGCGCTTACAGGCTCCTTGTCTAACATTTGGTCTTGTCAGTTGGGTCAGGGCACTTAGCCTCTGGGCTGGTTTCTTTCACTTTGTATCATACTGGATAGGAAATTTCACGGAGTATTTGCTCTTTCTCTATATTACGTAGGGCTAATCCAGTTACCATGGCTTCTGCTATAGCCTTCCCTTGTGGCAAGTGAGTCCAAAGGACCATCATTCTAGCTCTCAGCTCAGCTTCCAGACACTTTGGAAGTGGCTCAGCTTGGAGCCACTTTGTCACATGCAGGAGTACTTGGGTAGCATCCACCCCAGTGGGACTCCAGAGGCTCACGGGAAAACAATGTTCTTGACTTCCTTCTACTTTTTCTTTTAAAGAGCAGAAGAAGGAAATACTAGAAATAAAACAGAGTTTCAAATCAGGCTAACAGCAGGATGACAACATCGATACCTCATGCATTATTTCCATAGTGGTCACTCAGAATACAAGATATAGGGGTAAAGTAGTGTGGAGACAATCTTAGCACAGATTTTTCTTCTCAATGAGTGAAGAACATTTTTAATTCAGTCTCTTTCAAGACTACTGTTCTACTTGGACCTTGAAACTCCTGCTTTGATTGGCAGAAGTTAGGAAGTATCTTTTTCTTTTTTCACTTAATTTATTGATCAGGACTTTGTTTCAGACAACACAAACAACTTTTCCAAACCTATAAAGCAAATGATTCATGGTTAGATATTTAATGGCTAAAAGCATCATCAAATGAAAAAATCTAGTCTCCCTGATCATACTGTGCCATCGCTCTCCACTTTTCAAAATCTGGACTTTGCTTCTCTCCAAATTACACTTCTCTGTCATAAACAGGGCTGCTATTCTAAGGGCAAGTTTCCAAAACACAGCCACACAATGAGGCAATGACTTCTGTTAACATGAGGTCCTTCCACCTTACAGGCCTTTCCTCTTTTCTCAACTCCAAATTCAAATAACGCATGAGGACAGGTGCTAGGTGGGGGTGAACTGGCACCAGAGGTCCTGGCTAGCAGAGAAGAGGGAAGTGTGATTTCCAGCTTTTCTGTATCCACAATGCAAGAAGACACACTAGACAGAAGTAGAAAAAGCCAACCTGTAGTCAACGTTACAGGTGCAACCTTAAAGGTGGCGCACGGCACTGAGTCATTTCAGAACATTTCAAGTGTCCTGTGTGCAGTTTTGCTATTACTACTACTTCCAATATTCTTATGGATATATAGCTGAAAAAAATTCAACGCATTTTCTACATTTTCAGATAGGTGAATTAAAATAACAAAGGAGATCTTGATGTACTCTGAATTGCATAGTAGACAACTACATTTATAAATCTAAGCATGCACATCCTCATAAGCTTTTTTCAGAGATGAGATCTTCCTGTGTTGTCCAGCTATATGCCACAGAATCCTTTTATGTTTTCAAAAGAGAAAAAATAAAAATAACAGTAAAGCAGAGTTTCAAAATAGGATAGTAAAAGATTAATAATTAGTATATTACATACTATTATATTCATAATAACTCTACAGAGTACAAATATAAGCATGAAATATTTTCCAAATAATAATCTCACAAATCTTTCTTTTTAGCAAACTAAGAGATACTAGCTGTATAACTCTTAAATATATATATATATATATATATATATATAATTTTTCCCCCCTTCCTTCCCTCCTTTCCCCTTTCTCCCATCACAGGTTTTCTTTTCTTGTGGAGTCTCTTCTTAGTTCACAGTGTCTATTGTACAGCTTCTCACAGCAGTAAGACGATTTGATGTTTACAAATATGGGTCTGATTTATTTCACCCAACAATATGGTCTTGAGTTGCAGCCATTTGCTTAGAAAAGTGTCCCGTTTATCCTTTGTGGCTTTATATAAAAGTACCACATCTTTTTCATCCATTCCTCAGCTGGTAGGCATTTGCATTGCTCCCAGGGTTTAGCTACGACAAATTGTGCTGCCAGAAACATGGGTGCACACACAGTGCTGTGGTGCGATGTTTTGAATTCTTCTCGAAAGATACCCAGAGGGGAAGAGCTGGGCCAAATGGGACATCTAATCCTAGTTTTTGAGGTATCTCCACACCCGTTAGTCTGGATGACTGAACTCAGAGGCCCCTGGCACTCTGATTAAGACAACAGACTGCACTCTTCCTAAGGGGACACCTGGCCACTCCCCTCTGCTCCTGTCCTCTGCCACCTTGCTGCTGCACATGAAAAGAACTATCTCACCACACCCTCCTGCCATGACATTTCTGCTTGGAAAGCAGCCAGTAACAGACTGAAGCCTCTGAAACTGTGAATGAGAACTAAACCTCTCCATCTTTTTGTTTTTGTGTGGCTCTCACTGTGCAGCTCAAACTCATAGTGGTCGTCCTGTTTTCAGCCTCCCCGGTGCTGGGATTATAGGTGTGCCCCAACAAACCTGGACTCTGTCACTGGCTCAGCATGCTTGGGGGCAGGACCGATGTAGCATGTGAGGGCAGGGATCAAACCCCAGTCCCTGCGCTTGCCATAGCAGGCACTTAGTCCCTGATCTATCTTGCCGGCCCTAACATCTCCACCTTATAAAGTTTAAGAATCAGGTATTTTTCTCCCAAGATGAGAAAGCTGAGTGAGCCTTCAGATGAGATCAAAGCCTCCTGCCCCAGAAGTCCTCTTGCTTCAGCCTGCTCAATGGTGTGAGCCCAGGTGAGGTCCACCAGGTAAGAATCAGCATTTCTTTCTCATTCTTATATCATATTGTCACTGTTTTCCTTTGTTTTCTCCTTCATGATATTTTTCCTTTCTTCCCTCTGTTCCTTTTCTCTCCACCTTCACCTATCCTTGTCACCCATTTTTCTCTTTTCTGGACTTGTGTCACTCACATATTTGAGTAACATAATGTTAATAACATTTCCTTGTAAGCAGTTAAATTGACTCAAAATATTTAACCTGGGGGTACATTTTAATAACATGTTGAGAATTAATGCAATAATTTACCTCTTTTCAGAGATTGGATTGCTACTTTAATTCCATTTTGGAATCCAGAGAGTCAGAGTCTTAACCCAAAGAAAAGAGTCAAATAGTAAGAAGGACAATATAGGTCTTCTTCGGTTGCATGGCTTTTGTGTATGACCTATATTCATCTTGCCAAAATGTAGAAATCCTCGGCTACCACAGGCGACAGTAAATTGAGTGTTTTGTTTGTTTGGCTGGTTGGTTTTCAGTTTTTTGAGAACAGTTCTTGATCAACAGTTCAGGCTGGCTTTAAACTCATTGTGTGCCTCGGGCTGGTCTTGAACTGGCTCTGATTCTCCCGCCTCAGCATCTTTAGGGTGAGGTTTACAAACGTGTGCTACCAATAAGGGAGGAACTGGATCCTTAACCATTTGACTTTTGTTCTTCACTTTTTTCATTTTGATACCTAATATTGTTGACAAAATTACTGAAATTAGCAGCATCAACAAGTAGATAAATGCACAAAGGCAAATGTGAGTCCTGGGTGCTTCCAATGAGCTGTCTGTCCTGCATAAATTCAAGGAGGGGGAGAAGGAGGGAGGGAGTGGAGAGGGAGATAGGGAGAGAGGGAGGATGGGAGGGAGGGGGAGAGAGAGAGAGAGAATATATGACATTGAAGATCTAAAAAAAACAGGCATTCAAAATAAGCTCCCTCCCAGGCTGAGAGAATCAGAGTCACGGGTTGGACAGCAAGGACAGTAGTTACTTCAATGCCTTGGAAGGAAAATAAAAATTATGTTGGCTGTGCTCATATATACAGAATTATTCTACAGACTGTGAGGAAGAAGCAAAAAGAACTGAACTATAAAAACTGTGTACAATCAATGCACAGCACAGAAACAGCTGGCAATTTATTTAGTCTTAGGAAACTATAGCGATTATACTAATACAATCTTTTTCCAAATAATGAAGTATGTCAGATGGCAAAGAAGTGTTGCTTCATAGATAAAAAGTTTACTCATGCTTTTCTCATTTCTTCTTGTGTCATTTTGCTTTGATTTGGAGTTCTGGGCATTGAGATCAGTACTTTTCTACTGTGCTAGTTCCCTGGCTATTGTTTATGCTAGTTTGAGACAGGTTCTGTTAAGTCACTGCACTGGTCCATTTAGGATGGAGTTTGATTCTCCTGCCTCAGCTTCCCAGGGCACAGATGTGCACCCCCCACGTCCTCCTTTTCCTGGTTTTGTTTTAAAACATTTAAATAAGAAATAAGAGACTGAACATATTGAAGGCATCAGTTGTGGTGCTGTGATGTATGTACATTGTGTAGCAATCATCGCAAATTGCTTATGTCCTACATTACATGCCCAGAACTTGTCTGCCTGCCTGCCTGCCTGCCTGCCTGCCTGCCTGCCTGCCTGCCTGCCTGCCTGTCTGTCTGTCTGTCTGTCTGTCTGTCTGTCTGTCTGTCTGTTTGTCTGTCTGTTGTCTATTTTCATTTATTTTTCCCAGCATCGCTCCGGGGAATGAATTCCCGACCTTGCACTTGCTAGGCAGGCACTTATGCCGCTGAGCTACATCCCAGGCCAGAACTGTTCCTCCCACAGCTGAAAGCTTGGGCCCTGTGGCCCGTATCTTCCCTGCCTTTCTATCCGCTAAGCCCTATTTTCAGCAAACAAACATTCCACTCATTACTTCTATGAGTTTCACTTTTCCAGATTTCAAATGCGAATGCAATCATTATTCTTTGTTTTTGTGTCTCTGGCTTGTTTCACTCAGCATAACACCTTCAAGGAGCCTCCATAGTGCTACAAAACACAAGATTGCTTCTTTCTAAGGAGGGGTGATCTATCTATCTATCTATCTATCTATCTATCTATCTATCTATCTATCTATCTATCTATCTACCTATCTATCTAACTCACTGTTTCTTTACCTATTCATCTCTTAATAAACTCTTAAACTGAAACTTTATCTTGTTTAATGTGAATAATGCCAAAATGGTCAAGTTGAAGTCATGATTACTTCATTTTTTAAGGATACCTATACACAGCATTCCAGCATAGATGCATAACATGTATAGGTCACATAATTTATAGCTCATTGTTAGTTAAAGTTCGTAGCTGTGGAGCTGGTCTTTCCTACTTCTTCCTGAGATTGGCGTGGAATGCTGGAACTATTCCTTCTGACTTTCAGTGCAGTCTTCCAGCCTTGCTCTGGACCCTCTAGCCCCATGCCACCACGTCTGTTGAGACATTTTGACATGACAATGCAATGCTTTATCTCACAGATAACAGAGGCCATATAATATTTTTTCCCTGCATCTGGCTTATTTCTCTTAACATATGCCCTTCAGTTCCACACATTTTGTTATCAATGATGGAATTTCAGTTGTTTTGGTGATTGAGTAATATACATGAACATTTTCTTAATTGATTTGCTCCTAGACACCCAAGTCATCCCACATCCTGGCTGCACTGAGCAACACTACAGTAGGGATGAGAATACCAGTGGGATTACAGGATCGTTAACCTGATGATTTTATGACTTTTGGACGTATACACAAAATCAGCAAAGCTGGACCATATGACACTTCTACTTTCAATTTCTAAAGATGCCCACATTGATTTCCATGGTGGCCATAACAATTTACATTCCCACCATCTCTGTAAAAGAGCTTATTTTTCTCTACAGTTTCATCAATATTTGTTGTTTAAAAAATTGTTTTCATGTTAATATCTCTCCATCTCTCCACTTTTTCACAAGGACTTCCGTGTTATACATCAATCCTCACTTTCCAAAATACTGATGACAAACACATATTAGTATCCTGTTGCTAATGTGCTCTTCTTCTGAATATGTAGCATTAAAAATAAATCCACATGAGTTATGTTTAGCCAATCTTCCTTCTTTAATACTAATTATTTTTCTATTTATCCACTTTCTTTCTGGCTTCAGTTCCTAAACTGAGATGGAATAGTAAATTAGATAACTATCCAGTTTAAGACTCTACCAATAGAGTCCTTAGCAAATAGCTAAAGGTGGTCTAGTAAATTTATTATGTAGCATTAGCGCATATTAAGGCTATAAGACATTTGTTTACTCAATCTATTAAATTTCTAATGACAGGGCAGATTCTAAAATTTGAGAGTATTGAAATGTGGAAAAAGAAAAGAATTATTGCCATATGACAGGTATTTTACATAGTTGTAGGATGTTTCCCTTACCACACAAACAAATGAAAATGTATAACATTTATTTTATATATGTTCTATCTAAAATGTAATAATATAAATACTTTATATATAAGTATATATTATACTATATATGCATAGCTATATATTACCATATCTATATATCTTGAACACCTAGATCAGAGATACCTGAAAATAGCTGGGGAAATATGTTTTCAAACAGATACCAATTTGTCATTTGTTTTTCTTAATAGAGCCATGTAGTTCAATGATTAAATGCATCAACTTTATAGTCCAGCTTTCTTTGGTTAAATACACGCTTTAACATCGCTCTCTGGCATTACCAGCTGTGAAAACTACACTAAGCTACATACTGCACAGGTGCCTAAGGGTTCTCATTTATATGTGGAGATGCTGTTTTAATCAGCATTGCGATAAGATAGCGTAGGTGAGGTATTTCAGAAAGAGTATCTTATGCTTACTATCATTTACCTTTTATTATTTTATTATACAGGAAGATATTTATTTGTTTATTTATTTATTTTTAGGGAAGGGTCTACAGGGTGTTGAGGGTCTCACTACTAGATCAGACTCATAGTGATCTGCCTGTTTATAGCCTCCCAAGAGTTGGGGTTGCAGGCGCGCACCACCACGCCCAGTCTCAATTGCCATCTCAGTGTGCTCCGGGGGCCGGGCCAGCATGGCAGGCCTGGGGATCAAACCCTCGGCTCCTGCTCCTGCTTGCAGGCACTTTAATCCACTAAGCTATATATAGGAAGATATTTTAAAAATCAAAAGTATTTTTAGTAGTTTGATGTTCTCTACAAATGGCAAAGGTTTCTGATTATATATGCTATAAATGCTTCCTAAGCTCCTGTTGTGGTATCTCGTGTGTGTGTGTGTGTGTGTGTGTGTGTGTGTGTGTGTGTGATGACAGCACACTTCTAAGCACAGCATATATAGAAAGCCAGAGTTAGAGTCACTAATAGTTGTTAAGTTGCTTTTCTAAAGTGGTAAAAGTTGGTAGCATCTTTTCCAAACAGTGTTTTATTTCCACTACCTAATTAAGTGAATGGGCTTTCTGGCTTTAATTAAATGGAGTGTTAGTGTATGCCTATGCTTGTTTGTATACTTGGAGGCAATAAGGGTAAGATTTTAATATAGAAGGGAAGAAACAGCCACTAAGAAAGTTCAAGCCTGCTCAATTAAAAAGCCTAACCTGATAGTTTTATGCAAAGCAAAGTTAATGGGCTGCTTCAAATTCCATATAGTAGTACTTTTTATCAGCTGAAATGGCGCATGGATCTCATATGAACATACCTAATATTTCTGGAGCATTACCTCTTTAGAGGTATAATCACACCATGTATCAATAAAGATAAAATACTTGGTAAGTGAAATTTTGCTTCCTGGCTGCTTGGAATTATGTGGCCAGGAGCCATCAGGCAGACGCTCAGGCAATTAGAGCAACAAGGACCCATGCCTCTGAGAACACGGGTGCAATTCTGAGGGGCGCAATCAAGGAGAACGAGCCGAACTGTGGGGCCGAAGGTGGCACATTCGTGGGTGACTGCTGGGTTTGGTGTTCAGGAGCTCATGGAGCAGTTCTCCTGGCATACTGTTTTACAGCAGAGAGAAGACAAAGGAATAAGCAAAATAATGGGGATGTGTAAAGACCAACCACATTGCCTCATGGTGCGGTTCTGTGGGAAAACAGTGGATTTATAGGAGTGCAGACTTGCAACTCTGAAGAAATAGACAAATGGCTCTGGATGACGTACGTGACTTTCCTCTGGGCCTCAGTTTTCCCTTTTATTGACTGACGAGATTCATAAACATTAGATGAGAGCTTGCCGTGGGTGAGCTGAGAGCCAGGCTTGGGGTATCAAAGACAGTACACCCCCTTTTCTGTATGGGAAAGTTTGTTTTTCACTAGGCAGCAGGCCCCAAACAAGGGCAGTGAGGTAGGCGGGTGCTGCGGATACGCCTCTCTGAAGTGGGATGACAGGGGAATGAGGAGTGGATGCTTTTTGAAGGTAGGAACAGATAAGTCAGGATTTACAGAGATGACAGTGCATTTCAGGGAGCGCCGGGTGGGCACTCCGGGAGCAGGAAGCTCTTTATGGAAGTATTGCAAAGTCCAGAATGTAAATCCTGGAAGATAACTCATTTATCAATCCTAAATGTCCAGGTATATGAAAAAGTGAATTATATTCATTTGAAACAAATGGTAATCATCACAATATAATGGCAGGCTTTGGAGTGGTTGTGTATAGTTGTATGTTTTATGTCAGTGGAATGATTCCAACACTATATCCTCTAAAGCAATTCTGCCTTTCATATGAATCAGAAAACTGTCCTGAGCCTTTTAAAGTTCCTTTTGGGGACATCTGCTCGCATGACTGGAATGAGGTCTGAGAGACTTTCTCATGTGGGTTCGGTGACCATTGTCACTGGTCCTGATGGTGCCTTCCTGTGATGCCAGAACACCAGAACACTCTGCATGTCCACATGTCATGTTCACTCTTGAGCTCCTCTAGCAGGGGCTACCCTCTAGCACATGTGCCACAGTGGGCTCTTTGGGTCTGTGAAAGCCCTAAAAGTCTCAGTGTCACCATAGAACCAAATTTTGTGTTTGATTTTTTAAAAAAATATTTATTTTTCTTTATACATGTTTGTAGAACGTGTGGGAATTTGGTTGATCTACACAGCAAAGCTTAATTCTTTCCTATTCTCTTTCTTTTTCTCCCTCCTTGTTTGTTCCTCTTCCCCTTTGTCCAATTTATCTTCTACTGAGGGACAGATATTCAATGCTAACGATAAATACCTAGTGATATTCAGTGACAGAGGAACAAACACCAGAAGCATTCCAACAATTTAAGTGTGGCTTTTCCTTTAAATGAAAACATAGTCACACCCCAAGTTAAACGATGGTCTTATAGCCCATTTAAATAACGTACAGAAAGTTAGCTGAAGTTCATGTGAGATCCTCACAAGGGCGCACCTGAGGACCTGTCACCGAGAGAAGCGAGGCGGAAATGCTGCCCCCTCCAGCTTCTGAAGGCCTCTGCGTGTCTGAACAGACAAGACAGCTCTATTTAGAATTATGCATATGAAAGAGACTAGAAATATGTCCTAAGAATAACTTACATCCCATGAAACAGAAAAGCGCCAGATGAATAACTTTTAGGCATTTTATTTTTGTGTTGAAGGTACCAATTAAAAGTTTCTAACATAAAGGCATTAGTTGCTAGACATCGAAGGACCACACATATTAGGAGTGGAAGGAAAGGAAGAAACATCAGATTTCACCCTTTGGACTGGATCCAGAGACCTAAGAGACATATGCAAGAGGATAAAAATTTACACGATTGACTCTTTGCCCAAAACTCTTTCATACGGACATTACTTCTTCGCTATATAGAAATAACTGTAAATAAAAATTCAGAGTTCGAGAAATTTGCGAGCTGTGCAAACAAATACTATTAAGCTAACCTACTGCAATTCATATTTACCCACATGATAAAAGCTTCCTTTATGTAGTAAAGCATTATTTTATTCCAGATGGGGTTTTTGGTTTGTACTATATTTGTGGCATTGCACATTCATTACAAAAAGATACACTATCTCATAAGCTGCCTTTGAATTATTAGAGTGATTTCTTTTGAGAGGGAATTTGAAATTGTTAGTGAACAGATAATACAGGAAGAATCTCCATTAATGCTTTCGTAACGGAGGATACTATATTCCTTAGCCAGCAGGCCATGTCATAAAGAGCTGTTCTGCTATCGGCCATACTTAGGTTTTGAGCAAGAATGCAAGGAAAACTCTTAAAAGCTATTATCCAGATTCTAGTATAAAGAGGAAGAAGCCTAGGGGAGGAATTCCCTGGAATTCTTAGGAGTAGTAGGTTGCTCAGGGAATAATACACTGAAAAGCAAAGTATTCAAAAAGCTTTGATTCTTATATATAGGTGTTTTATAAAGTATTATTGCTATAAAACATGATAAAGTATGGCCTGTTCATGTATTTTATTTTTTCCCAAATCATTTCATCATGTTCTTGACATGCATAATATTTAACAGATCTTAAACACTGTTGAAAACACAACATTCTGGATCATACACTCACTGCTTCCTCCTCTCTATATGTGTCTCTAAGTGCCTGTCTCTAGTAGACACAGCACAAATTTGTTGAATGAATACTCGGGTACATGGTAATTTTCAGTGTAGGGATAATTCAATATATCAAAGAGAATTATTCAATTTCCTGGTCTTTAAACATTTTATTAGAGGAATAAATCCTTGAAGAGAATGATAGTAATCACAACTTTATTATCTCCTGTTTATTATGGGTATTACATAGCAAGTAGACATTAGGCTATTATTTGCTCAGTAGCCATAACTACCATGAATTTTCTTCTATCAGTAGAACCATTTAAATAAAAAAAAAAAACCCAACTTTGAAGCTGAATGTAATGGTGTGGTCCAGTCCTGTAAGCTACACTCTGGGAGGTCCAGGAGGGAGGATCCGAAGTTCAAGGCCAGCCTGGAGAACTATCAAATTAGTGAAATCTTGTTTTAAAATTTAAAAAACTGATAATACTTTCAAAAGGGTTGAGCATATAGCTCAGGTAACACATACGCAAACAAAAATGAAGTTCAATCAGAATGTAAGGGAGTGCCTTACAAATGATCAAGAAATACATTTTAGCTGTGTTGTGGGTCTTTGCAATTCAAACTGCAATATATATATACTTAAGTACTAAGAAGCGTAGTTGTTACATAAAGTCAACAAGAGCTGCTAAGCCCATCCATAGACATACAGCAGCTCTTTTCTCCTTGGCATACTGGCCTCAAACAAGGAAACAAGTACAAGTCTTATGTTTTCAGAATATAGATGACATCATCAATATAAAAGTGCTTCAAAAAACACCCAAAAAAGTATTTGCCTCCTGAAAATAGGTATAATTTTAGAAATGTAAAGGATTTGGCATAATAAAATAAAATAAATTTTACTTCTGTAGATCAAATTCTTCCAAAGCCATTATCTTAAAAGCTTATGCACATAGGTAAGCAGTATTTAGGATGCTGTATTGGAGGGATTCTGGCCAGATTGCCTGCAGTATCTTTGGAAGCTCTTTGTTAACTGTGCTTCTAGAATTACAGTAAAGCCTGAGGCTACTTTAGAGGGTAATTGAATGACTTGATTCTTAGTAGTAAATTGCAGAGATTAAGGAATAATTTTCCACACTATGTTTATTGACCTCCTGAAAGCTGTTTAATATCATTAAAAGGCCCAGTTTCACAAAGATACTTAAGTATCACGGTTGACTTAGCTTTTCACCCCTATATTCTTCTCATTGTCACAGCTGGGGTTGTTTCATTCATTTTTTCATCTATTCAATAAATATTTATCGAGGGCCCCCTATGTGCTGTGCCTCTCATGTGATGCAGGGCTGACACCAAGTGACCAAGACATGATTGCTAATGGGAGCCCACAAGAGCAATGTAGGAGCATCCGTTTTAACAGTGAACAAAGGGCTGACTAAATTGCTCAGTGAATTAAGTGCCTGCAAGCAGGCGCAGGGGTTGGAGATTCGATCCCCAGGCCTGCCAAGCCAGCCCTGCCCCCGAGGCCCACTGAGCCGGCAATTGAGACTGGGCGTAGTTTGTACGCCTGTAATCCCAGCTCTTGGGAAGCTGTAAACAGGCGGATCACTAGAGTTCAATCTAGTAGTGACACCCTGAACACCCAGTAGACCCGAACAGACCTTGGCTTTACCCTCAGATTCAAGTAGTGTGCCTGCTTCTTAGCTTCCTGTGTCCAAGTTCTTTGCTTTTGATCTACTATTTCCATTTATTTCAGAATCCTTTTGTACACATTAGCTGCAAGTGTTCCCAAAGACTGGAATTTTCCCTTGATCTCCAGGATTACAAGCAATTCTTTGCCCCAGTGACCTAGGTTCCATATCAGCATAGCCATCAAAATAGAATTATTAAGCCACTTAGAGCACGAGTGAGTACCTGTCTGAAAATTTAAGAAGAGCTGACATGCAATGCTATACTTATGCTTGTAATCCCAGTGACCTGGGAGACCTGAGGCAAAAGGATTGCTAGTTTGAGCAGTCTGAGAAACTGATGGACTCAGTGATACTGTGTTTCAAAATATTGAAAGAGGAGGAATGAGGATCCAGCTCAGTGCAAAGGCCCTGGGCTCAAACCACAGTATTATCAACAACAACCACACACAAAAAACATTTCATAGGCACTAGTGGTTATTCTCATCCTCTCCAGCATCTTTGAATTGACAGTCTACTTCCATTATATGTGTATTTGTTTATTCTTAATATGTCACACAAAAATAATCATGCGTTATGTAATTTATTGTGTCTGACTTATTTTATTTAGCATAATGTTATATGGTTCATCCGTATAACCATTTATTCTTCTTCTTTATTTCAATTTTCTTCTTTTGTAGGGATGCTTTCCATTGTATTCATGTCTTTGTTAGTGTACTGAGTTACTTTTCCTTTTTAAAATTTCATTAATAAAGGTGCTATGCACATTCCTGCATTTGCAGGCACAGATGAGCTTTCAGGTCTCTTGTAGAAGCAAGCTGGACATGTCGAAGTGGCATTCCTGGATTATAAACCTTCTCTATGTCTCACTTTTTGAGGAACTGGTGAATTTTTCCATTGTGTCTACAATATATTAGAACCTGCTCAAGAAGCTATTAGGGCTCATACTTTCTTCAAATCCCTGCCACTTTCATATCACAAATTTTATTACTTTATGTATACAATTTCATTCATTTCAATATAGCTTTATTTTGTACTTTTGTTTTATTGATTCATTATTTAGAAAGACATCATTTAATATCTAACTGATGTTGGGATTTCTTACATTGCCTGCTAGTCCTGATTTCAAATAGCATGATATATTCATCAGCAGCATTCTTATATTATTTCACAACCTTAAAGCTCCTTCAGGTGTTGGTGGCCTGTTCTGTATTTTATCATTGAACAGAAGATATGTGGGCTTTGCTGCATGTATACCCCTGTTCATGAGTGAAGTATGCTATTAATGACTGATAGTTCTAGTGGGTATATTGTATTTTTCACATCTATTTCAATGGTGATCCCTGTGTTACTGCTCTATGTATTGTTGAACATGGGGCACTATAATCTCTAACTATTGTTATTGCATATTTTCCCCTTCCATTATGTCAGGTACTTTATCTATTCCTGATGGATTGACCCCATTACAATTGCAAACTTTTTTAGCGTCTCTAATAGCAATTTTTTTTCTTTTTTGTCTTTAAGTCTACTTTCTACTCTGTTACTTTTTAGTACTTCTCTTAGGGATTACAATTAACATATTAGTTATTAAAATTTATTTCACTGGCAAAATTTGCCAAATAGTAAAGGAAAATTGATACCAACTCTAAGAAAAACCTCTCCACATCCTTAGATCTAGTCTCACGCTTCACTGTGTTCCTAGCAAATCTCTGACTTTGATACAGAAATGTCTCCAGTTTAGCTTCATTTCCTATGCAATTCAGTGACACTCAAGAACAGATTCTGGGCTTGATTTTCAATACATTCTTCCCTATGACTGGGATAATTATCTCTTTAAAACTGTCTTTCAGACCATGTATTAAGGTAACAATTTATAACCATCATTTTTCCATTTTCGCTAAGTCTCATCTTTAAAAAGTGTCAGGGTAATTCTGGTATAAATTGATTTAGTTCAGATTTCTTAGAAAATGAAAAGAAGATAGAATGTCTGAGCTTTTTTTTTGAGAGGAACATTCCATGGGCAGTGAAAGTTGGGGACCTGGCCCAGAAAATGATTGTGCAGAAAAAGGAAATAGGGTTTATTTTTCTGAGCACTACTTCACAATTCCACAGAGTCTAAGCACGTGGATACTACTTACAGGAAATCTCAGCCAGGTGATAAAGTGAAAACCACAATAGGAATGATTAAAACATGAATGCATCCTTCACCTTTTTCCTGCCTCTGATCCCGGCACCAGTGTCCGGCGGGCGGATGCTTCACGCTGATGAAGTTCTTTCTCTATCCAATTAAAACATTTGAGCCTCACGCTCTCAGAGGTGGAGACAAAGAAAACCTGTGAAAACAAATACTGTATCTTTTACATCAACAGTGTTTTTAATTAAAAATATAAGCTTAATTATTTTTATTAACTTGGACAGTAGAGCGCATGTGTTTAATGAATACTTATGAGAACAATAATATGAATCAACTTAGATTTATCTTAGTGTCTTCATTAATTTTGTGAATTATAGTACTTGAGATTATGAATTTATAATAGTCCATGCATTGAAAAAATGTTGTAAATGAATTTCATTCAGATAATAGGATACTATATGATTAATCTGGTAGAACTAAATTCCACCTTTCATTTAATTTTTTTTTATATATATATTTAGTACAGGGTCTACAAGGTCTCACTACACAGATTAGACAGGTAGTGATCCTCCTGTATTCTGCCTCCCAAGCACTGGGATTATAGGCACCCACCACCATGTCCAGTCTCAGTCACAATCTCAGTGTATCATGGGGGCAAGGCCAGAACAGCATGTGGTTGTAGGGATCGAACCTGGTTCCTTTGCCTGCCTAAGCAGGCACTTCAGTTGCTGAACTATCTGGCTGACCCTTCACTTCATTTCTTTTAAACATACCCTTATTTTGCTTCAGAGGACAAAAAAAGCTAAGCCAACTTGAAACTCTATATCATCTAAAATGTTCTGAGAAGCTTTATGAACATTTAATAAAACTAATTGGGCTTGTCTAGTCTTTATTTATTTATTTGGTACAGGGTCTTGCTATGCAGCTCAGACTCAGTGATCCTCCTGTCTCAGCCTCCCCAGCTCTAGGATTACAGGCATGCACCATCATGCCTGCTTTTGGTGGCCAGCCAGGGGTTCAGGTGCCAGCCCAACACACAGTATCAGCGAGCGAACCTGGGTCCTTGTACTTGCCAGGCAAGCACTTAGACTACCTAGCTATCTCCCCAGCCCTAATTGGCATTTTCTGAAAACACATAAGAATATATAAAACAATGACTATGTTCAACTTGAGGGTGCATAATATACCAACTTTTTTGTTAAGCTAAACAATTCCTTGGATTCCTGGACACCTAAGACAATACACACACATTTTGATGAATAATGAAGAGAAAGGCTGGACAAAGAATTCCCACATGTGAGCTTACGCCTTCATAGCATTGCTATAAAAATGTGTTTTAAATGGGTTTCCTCGTCTTAGGTAAATCCTCCTCTCCCTTCCAGAGTGCCTTGTTCACATTGCTATGACCATGATTCTCTTGTTTTATGCCTCTTCTGTGTTGGCTGTGATATTTTATGTAACTCATTCATATGAACCTGCATATCTTTAAACAGTATCATTTTCTAATATCCAATGGCTATTTATTTATCCAGGAAACATTTACTACTTTAAAATGGGCAAACTTCATTTTAACACATTAGTTTGTTCTGGAGATTGATAGGGGAGTCTCCTTTTTAAACTTATATTCAATTTTATTTGTTGACAAAATTTAGCCATGCTAATGGCATCCTTAATTAAGGGAACAATATGAACGCTGTATATTTCCCCAAATTGCTCTTCTGGTAAACACAATAAAAAGATCACTCTACTGAATCATTGGTCAACCCAAGTAATATCATTGAATAGAAGCTACAAAATCTCTACTGAACTTAATTGAACAAGATCTTGTTCAAGATTTTGTTGCTGTTACACAGCTCAAAATGTAATAATCAAAACTGTTAATTTTTTTCATTATAATTTTAAAATTAGAATTGGTTATAGTATCTCCTTGTATTTATTCATCATCACTATTTCTGCTCACAAGTAGTTATTTATTCATTTTTAAACACTAAATTCTTGCTATTCAATGTGTGACCTTCAGACCAGCAGAACAGCAAGATCAGCCTCTGCTCCAACCTGTGAGTAATACAAAGTTGGGGTTTTTGTCCAAGTTGGGCCAATTCATAATGCGTGCCATAATGAGAACCCCAAGGAATTCTCACAGACACTGAACTGGGAAAAGCACTGTTGTGTTTTCACATGCTGGGAATGCAGAAATAAACCAAACAACCCACTTTCTTTGACCTTCACGAAGCTTGCAGCTTGGTTCAGATGGTAGAACTCTCTATATTAAGGAATAAACATTTAAACAGTGACATTGGTGATTTGCAAGCAATAACTGTGAAGGTAGTACTGAGTAAACAAGCACTCATTATCCATAATTTGCTTTACTTTCTTCTTTTTTCTTTCTTTCTTTTTTTTTTTTTTTTTTTTGCAATTTGCCTCTCTTAATCTGATCTAAGACAACTGATGGAGTCATGGAATGATGGCAGTCAGAGTTTTCTGAGCAGAGGGTTTGTAAGTGAACATCCAAGACCTACTGCTAGCATTCTGATGAGTGAAGAAACAGTCATACAATAATGAGTAGGTCCACTTCAAATAATTCTGCAGATCATTGCCTGTAGCATTATGCTTTCAGTAGGTGCCGTTGTCTATGTGAAGCCCGGTCAGAGGTGGGCCAGGCGAGGTGTGCCCTGGAGGAGTGTGTGGCCCTCCCTGGCTCCGCCCTGCACTCTCTGCTTCCTGGCTGTCAGGACACGTAGATTCCTTCTGCTAGAGCCTTCCGCCTTGCTCTTCCTGCTCTGGAGGCAGCTGACTGGACTGATCCTCTAAGAACTGTAAGCAAAAATTAGCCTCTCTTCCTTTAATTTATGGTTATTGTTTACTGCAGTGTGTGGCAGTGACAAAAAAAAGGGAGTGGCCAGGACATGGGGCGCCCATCCTCTTGATCCAGCAGCTTTTTGAGCATGCATAGCCATTGTGCCACCTGGCTCTGATCTCAAGGGCGTCTGAGTGCACGGTCTGCTGTCAGCCTACCTAATAAATCCCTTGAATAATTATGCACTTATTTTCAGTTGCTTTTGTTCCTTTTGAGAACTCTCAACAATACAATTGCTGTGATCCTCCAGAAATACCAGCCCTTAGGTGTCCTTGATATTTTTCTATTGCTTTCCTTATTCTTTTTTCATTTATGTCTTCACTCTTATTTTTTTTTTTCTTTTACTGTTTGTCTTTTGCTTGTGGAATTCAATCCATGCATATTTAAAGTCATTTTAGGAAAAAACTTGCTGTTATTTGGTTAATTATTTTCTTCCTGTCTTAGAGCTCTTTTCTTTGATTTTACTCTCTTACCAACTTTTTTATATCCTGCCTAGGTTTTGGGGGATGGGAGGGAAGGATTAAATGACTCACTTCCTTCTAATCTTTGGGACATTTCTAGGTATTTCTTTGTATGATGTTTACATAAAAATATTTTAATATTACAATATGTTTATTATGATATAATAAAATATAACTTCTATTTTGTATGAAAACCATGTGTTTTTATTCCTTCCACCCTCATATATATGGCATTCAAGTAATAAATTTACTCTTTGTACTATATATCAATTAATATATTGATTTAGTTATAATTCTTTTGTCTCTCAATTTTTTCTTTTTAGTTTTTTTTTTTTCTTTTCCTTTTTCTTTTCAGTGCAGGGTCTCACTACACAGCCCAGACTCATAGTGATCCTCCTGATTTCTGCCTTCCAAGTGCTGGGATTACAGGCATGTGCCACTACTCCCGGACTCCATCATTATCTCAGCACGCCTGGGGATGGGACCTGCGTGGCATGCAGAGCCAGGGATCAAACCCTGGCCCCTGCACTTACCTAAGCAAGTGCTTAGTCCACTGAGCTATACCACCGGCCCTCGTCTCTCAATTTTTATAGCAGAATTTTAAGTGATTCCTGCATCACCATGGCCATATTGCATAATTCTCTTGTTTGCTCAATCTTCATCCTTGGAGAGAGAGACAGAGAGAGAGAGAGAGAGAGAGAGAGAGAGAGAGAGAGAGAGAGA
>NW_004524766.1:1065949-1101871 GCF_000260255.1 Octodon degus | reverse complement strand
AGACAGACAGACAGACAGACAGACAGACACAGAACAGAGAATGAAGGAAAGAAAAAAGCAGTCATGTTCTGGTAGTGCTTGCATTCCTGCTACTTGACAGGCTCAACCAAGAGTTTCATTTCAGCCCAGTAGTTCAGCAGCAGCCTAGGGTCCCATCCTTGAAGCAAAAATTCTCTTCTCTTCTCTTCTCTTCTCTTCTCTTCTCTTCTCTTCTCTTCTCTTCTCTTCTCTTCTCTTCTCTTCTCTTCTCTTCTTCCCTTCCCTCTCTTTTTGTCTCTTTCTCTCTGTTTCATTGTCTCTATCTCTGTCTCTGCCTGGAAGATTTCTGCTGGTTAATCTACTCTCAGTCTTATATAAGAAATCTTATATGTGTTGAATCACTTTTGCTATATTCAAAATTGTCTCTTTGCTTTGACTTTTTGTGAATTGATTTTCTGTCTGTTATGGTTTCTGTTTAGATGACACCCCAAAGCCTCATGGCACAAGGGGGTTTTCAGAATTGGCTAAATCTAGTGGGTGCCATGCTGTGATTAAGGGTGTGGGATTGATTTGCTGATTGGTTTGGCACTGTCCTAACCCAGTGGTCTAGGTAGAGTATAAAAGGGGAAGAAAGATGCTGTTAAACTCCCTTATTGATTTTGCTAGTAAATGGGTATCATGAACCATCTTTCACTGTGAAGTTGCCCTGCCTTGGAGCCAACTGATTATGGACTGAAAGATCTGCAAACTGTAAGGTAAATAAACCTTTCCCCTTTAACTGTGGGTGTCAGGTATTTTCTCTCTGTAATGAAAGAAAAGTAAATAAGACACTGTCTTCTTACAGATTTCTTAGGATTAAACTGATTTGGGATTTGGGAACTTGAATTTTTGCGTACAGTTTGTTCCACTGGTTTGGGAAGATTTTAAAGATTATTCATTTAAATAAGCTTTTTCCTTTTCCTGCATTGATTTTACTTTTTGTACTAAATATTATTCTGTTATAATCCCTGGTATCTATTTCTCTTATGATACATATTTTGGTCCAAATATTTGTGTCCCATAAATCCTTCAAGTGTTCTGTCTATTTTTCAATTGTATTCTTTTTTGTTTCATTTCTGTTGACATTTTCATTTTGTTCATGCATCATTGTTTTGAGGTTTTTAAAAAACATTTTAAAACGGTTATTTTGACTATATCTTAGGGAATCCTCATATCCAGGGTGCATTTCTGGAGATTTTCTTTGCACCTTTGATTGCACCCCTTTTTTCTCTTTCTCTTTATATTCCATAATCTGTGTTAAGAGTCCACAAATTTGTAAAAAAAAATCATTTCAGTTTTGGATCAGTCAGTATAGAAAAACCCTACTTCATCAACTGGATATATACTTGGGGATTACTTTAATTTTTTCTGTAGACATTTCTTCTCTTACTTGTGCCTGCATGTTACTAACAAAGAGACAGGTTTACTTTTTGTTCAGGTACTTGTAATCCTAGCTCCTCTTCAGTACTGCAGATCCCACAAGCTATAATGTGCTGCCCAATTTTATCTCAGTCATTCACAGTTATTGAAGGCAAATAACTGTTTATACTTTGCAGGAAATGAAGCGAAAGCATGGTACTTTAGAAGCTACCACTCTCACGAGACCATTGACTGTATACTTTACTCTTCTCTCTGTCCCTAGAGTAGAGACCACCAAGCCATACTGGCCTATGTTGGCTATGCCATAGATAGCTTTCAGTGGTAGCATTTTCTCAGTACCCTTGATTCTCAG
Source organism: Octodon degus (assembly GCF_000260255.1). Lineage (NCBI taxonomy): Eukaryota > Metazoa > Chordata > Mammalia > Rodentia > Octodontidae > Octodon > Octodon degus. The sequence continues at coordinate 1,100,121 of NW_004524766.1, read as the reverse complement.
CAACCCACACAGATCTAGTGTACAACATGTACCAATGCCATGGGTAAGACAGATGTCAGTTCCTGGGGGATATTTCCCCAAAATCAAACAAAAAAGGATGGTTCAGTATTCTGTCTCCTGCTCCAAGAGATGGGAAGTTATTCTCAATCATCCAGACCTGTGCTAAAGGAAGTAAGCATGGAAACAAGGCTGCCAGGAGTTCTTTTGACAAGCTCAGTGAAGCTGGTTTTACTTTTTCTTGCAGGTGGCAGCCTTATAACTGATTTTTGGATTGCTCACAAAGGAAATTGGTCTGTGTAGTGTTGCTGAGGCAAAGCTTCTGTGACAAAAAAGAGAAATTGAGTTATTTCCTTATGTCCTCTTGCTAACATCACAGTGGAATTAAGAGGTTGCACTTATACTCTAATATATTGTATTCTTCAGTTGCATTATCCTTACATCGAGATACCCAATTTTATCACTTTCTCCTTACTAAAATGAAAAGTGGCTTTTCAAATGGACACATTGACCCAATAAAAAGAAATTAGTGCTGCATCTGAATGAAAATCATGCTATACAAACTACAAGTGAAATAATTTACTGCATGAAAAAAAGTCCTGAACTTTTACAGTGAAAAATTCTAACAGTTTTTTATCTAGTAGGAGAAACTGAACTATGTCAATCACACTTCCACAAAAGATGCAATACTGAGTCTCATGGGGTTTCTTTAAATGTTTACCAATAGAAATTTGAATTTATGGCTCCAAATACAATCTGCCACCATCTCTTTCAGTTTTTTCCTTCATATCCCCAGAGGAATTGCAAAACAATGTGTGTTAACTTGCACATTTGAAGTTGACATCTAAAAATGTTCATGATAAGTTTAAAGAGAAACAAAGGATAAAATTTCAAGAAAATTTCAAATATTTACATTTTGGAAGAAAGCTGCTACATTTTCTTTAAATTATCCTTTGGAATAAAAATGTTGTAGCAATTTTATGTTGAATATAATCTATTTAAATATGTGAACACAAGGTATTTATTACAGTTACAAATAAAATATAATTCCTTAGAATTTTCAAAGATTTCTCTCAGAACTTGAATTTTCTTCTCATTCTCCCAACACAGTGTTATCCTTAAAATACGTATTTTATTCATGAAAGCCTTGTTGATCACTTTATTTTACTTCTATGAATAAAGTACACACTCCATATTATTTTTTCTAAATTCTATACCATCATAAGACTCCAGAGTTTATTTTTTCTGGATTGAGTTGTACTGCAATTATTATTACCAAATAACTAATCAAAATAACATTTACATTTAAACTTTATTATTATTATAAATTTAAAAATTTTTACACGTATGTCATTCATAAGAAATAGAAGATGCCATTTAAAAATTTTTATATCATGCGTACATCCATGATTATTTCATACTTGAAATCAAATCAAATCAAGTCAAAAGGATTCAACATGGATTACATCCTCTATGTAAAGCTAAGCATTAAGAAAATGTGTTTACCTAATAAGTACTTGTGATCAGTGACATATTTATTTACTGCTGTGACTTTAGTTTTGCTCATTTTTCAGTAATGAGATTAAGATGAAGGAGAGGATTTCTTCCTTCTCTGAACAGATTTACAGGTTATTTGAAAAGAGGGAATAGGAAAGTGGATTCTACCTGACAATTGCCAGATTAGAATACTTACATTTGAGGACAGTAATCCCACTGCCATACGGAAATGGGACAAGGAAACAGAATGGGACGATACATGTGTATCACTTAAGTTTACCGTCACCATGATAAAATATCCAACACCCACAGCTTAAAGGGGAAGTTCAATTAGGGCACTGCTTCAGAGGGTTCAGTCCATGGTTGGCTGGCTCCAAAACAGAAAAATCAAGGCAGAAAGGCTTAGTGAAGCCAGGCTTCCAGTTCTTGGAGCTGGGTAGATTGTGCTGGGGAGGAAAGGTTAACGAACCATAAAGATGTCCACAGTCCTACCTCCACGACCAATCCAGGAGTGAGCTTCGGTAATCTCCTCCGTGGCTGCCAAGCCAATTGAGTTGACAAAATTGAACTTTGCCAACATACCTGTGCACCCTCCAAACACGCAAGTTTTAGGAGGAACTTTATAAAACAAAATATTTTGTAAACAGATCACAAAATATTCTGCAAAGTAATTTATTTAATACCTTCACAAGCCATTTAAGATGTATGTCAAAAGACCTCCATAATGAAAGTCAATTTGTGTTTAAAAATGATACAATTTGAATTTTTTCTAGTAGTTGTGAGAATAGAGCCTTTTATCTTTAAGGCCACTACTACATATTGATGATAGAATCATAATCTCTTTTAGGAGATCAAATGTATATTTTGATTTTTGTAACAGTAAAGATTTGAATATAACAAATGAAAATTAATTTACCTACTCAACAAATATATGTATTCAGGATCTCCTAGTATTTGGACATAATTCTTTTCTTTTCTTTCTTTCTTTCTTTCTTTCTTTCTTTCTTTCTTTCTTTTTTTTTAATTTTAGGACAGGGCCTACAGGGTCTACAGGGTCTCACTGCATAGATTGGACTTATAGCTATCCTCCTGTTTAAAGCCTCCCAAGTGCTGGGATTACAGGTGCTCACCACCACACTCAGTCTTGGACATAATTTTTTTTTTTTTTTTTTGCAGAATGGGATTGAACTCATGCCCTTGAGCTCTCCAGGCAAGTGCTTATTCTACTATCTCTCTGGCCCCCATACTTCTTGATAATAACAAAGAGTTGCAAATAAATGAAATCACTGTTCAAAAGCAATTTGCATTTTAGTGGATGAGACAAGAGTCAAAGACATACATGAGATCATAATTTCATGAAAGGTGGAGATGAGTACAACAAGGAATATGGCAGTAAACAACAAAGGAAGAAGGTCTAATGTGTATAGTGCCCTCAGAGAAGTCTTCTTTGTGGAGGTGACCTTTCAATATGGTGCTCGAGTTTAGAAACAGCATTGTACAGTAAATTAGGTGCAGTTTATTTTGGGCTTTGAACTCCATGCCCTAATCATACCTATTAATTTTTTCTCATTGGGAAATGCTGCTCCAGGCTGATCATCCATCCCTTTGAAATAGTGTTCCCCCAAGAGGAAGCACAATGCAATTATTTAGAATTTTTCCTAATAAATTACCCACATATAGCATACTTACGTGTGTATATGAGATTTCATTTAGATGTCTTTAATTAGAGCTTTTGCCATTTTCTAACTCCTTGATGACCTCATTTTGCTAGTTGCCAAAGCATAGTGCCAAACTCAAATAAATCATGATTTATTTAATTTTCAAGTTCTAAAGTATCAATTTCATTTAATGAATGACCTATCTGTGTGCATAAGATATGAAGTCACTAAAATACATTTTTTAAAGGAAAGAGAATGGAAGATACAAATCTATTTTATTTGATTTGCCTGGAGAACTTTCTTTCTGACCCTTACTCTCAAATTGGTACTAAGGTGCAGGCCTTGTGTGAAGATCAATAACCTGGAAGAACACTGACCTCATCTGGGTTAATCCATCAAAGAATACTGTCCATGGAGCCAAAGCACAAAAAGCACCAGTGCAGGACTCCAGACAGCTCATATTTCTGCTAATATATTCTAATCCAAGTTGAAAGAGGACACAATAGTGACTGATAGCCATACAATTCATCTTAACCCAAAGAATAATTTATTCATAAGAACAGACCTGCGATCTATCAAGAACGAAGAGGGCATCTGTTAAGGAGTAAGTCTCATGTTTGTCCATAATTTTAGAAAGTTATTATATTATTTCATAATGAAAGTCTTGGTGAGCTAAACTGTCTTTTCTTTTGGTCTTCCTGTGCTTCTACGTTACTTTCCACTCATGCAGTTCGAGCACTTTCCAGAGTTCCTAAGTCATCCAGCAGATCCATTTATTAAGGCTTTACCAAGTACTAATCACTGTGCTAGGGGTGGGAGAAGCAAAACTGGGGTCTTGCTTTTCAGTAGTATTAAAGACGGAGTTAAATATAGTGAGGAAATGATCATGCAATAGAGAAAGACAGTTAGATAAGAGATACTGCCTTAGTTAGGGTGTTCTAGAAATGCCTCGTGGAAGAGACCCTTAAGTCAAAATAGAAAGGAATCCCATGAAGACCTGTACAGTAACGTTCCAAACAGAGAGATGAAAAGCATAGGCTATGAAATGTGAAAGGGTGTCTACATTAATAGGATAGAGGAAATATATAGATAAGTGATGGGAAAGAAAAGAAAGACATGAATTTAACAAGCAGAAGTACACACAGACTTGTAGTGTCTGGTAAAGTTTAAAGTTCTCACAGAGCTAGAAAACACTTTCAGTTTTAGGCAAGTGTCTGATGTGATCCAATCTATGAGTTAAAATCCGTGCAGCTCACTTACAGCATGGGTTATTGTTATTGTTGACTAAGGCTGCATTCCCAGGGAGGCAGACAGAGGGATGCCGAAGTAGCCTAGGGAAAACAGTGGATCTGGGACTGTATTCACAGTGGTGAGAACTGATTAAATACCAAATGAGTTTGTCTGGGGAAGGAAAAGGTGCGTGCTCCTGCATGATGTATGAAGTAGATGAGAAGAATGAGAGGGTAGCTCCCAGGTTTGGGGCTCAGGCAGCTAACTGGATGAATTGTGGTAATTTACTGGGTAGATTGTGGTGAGGCTGTCCTGAGAAGGGAATCCAGGGTCAATTGTGGATGGTTGAAATGATTGTCTTGTTTTAGTTATGTGAACTCAGGAAGATGCTTCTAGCATCATTTGCAACAATATGACTGGAAGTGGTAAAAAATGGAGACAGATTCTTGTTAATGTGAACAACCTACTAATGAGGATGACATGGTGAGACGCATTTCACAGCGGCCATCTCTTCTCCACCCTGAGTTGGGCCCCATGAACCTTGATACAATGCCTTGCACTTGACTTGGGGGGTCAGGAAGACCACCCTCTCACTTTTTGTATTTAAAGGTGTATAGCGATAATAGCTGCCATTCACATTACTCAAGGAAAACTACTTTTAGGTTAGCTAGTGCAATGCTTTTTCTCACTGGTGCTTCACATTTAATATTTTTATAAAATGGGGAAATGATTTTTGGACAACTAAATGTTTAATATAAGTAGTGAAAGTGTGTGCGTCTGCTTTGTTTGTAGTCTTACAAGGGCAACCTGTATTCCCTTACCATTTACAGGGCCATGGTAGCCCTCAAATTTCATCAGCTTAAGGATGCTACTTTCTATTCTGCTTTTCTCAGCAGAGAGTGTTTTCATGGGAGTAGATTTTGGACTTTGTTTTTTTTTTCTTTGAGTGCGTGCGTGTGTGTGTGTGTGTGTGTGTGTGTGTGTGTGAGAGAGAGAGAGAGAGAGAGAGAGAGAGAGAGAGAGAGAGAGAGACAGAGATATCACAGACAGAGAGACACAGAGACAGAGAGCTTTCATTGTAACTTTTAATAAGGAAAGTTGCATCAATTAATTTAAAAACTTTAAGACTGTCTTAAATTCCTGGGATAAGATTGATGATCATAAAGGACCATTCTTTCCATATAATGTTAGATTTACTAAATTTTATTAAGAGTGTGTACATCTATATCTATAAAATATATTTGTCTGCAGGGTTTTTTAAAAAATATCTTTCTTGATTTTAGTATTTGAACAAAACTATCCACCTTTTTAGTCTTCTCAGTGTGTGTACAATTGGTGCATTTGCAGGGCACACAGAATATAGTTGCTTAAATCCTTTGTAATGTCCCTTTCTCTTTTTAATATTGTTCAGATCTGTACTTATGTCACTTCTCTTTCTTCATAATGGGTAACTTATATGTTAAAGTAATTCTGAATGCGGATTTATATTTTGAGTTCAACTCAAAGAATCAGGTATAGTAGTTCCATTACTTTTGTGTATTTTTTAAATTTCATTTTTGACTTCACTTTCTTTCTTCTGCATATTTTTATGCTTATGTTCTCACTCAACTTTTTCTGTATATTTTGCAGAAGTATAAGCGAAATAATAGATTTGAGCCTTTTTCCATTTTTAGACAAGCATTAAGTACAAAATAATGCTCTACATGATATATATTGTGCAGTCTCTAAATATTTATTTTTTCAGTATATTGAACATTTATCAGATTATACCTTATAAATATTGGATCCCTATTCATCATATGAATATCTAATTTTTGAGGCATATTAACACATTTACCCTGAATCTTTATAGTAATAATCTCAACTATAACATCTGCTTTTCTCGATGTTTTTAACTGCTTTATCTTATTTGTGTTTGCATAGAACTTTATTTTATCTTTTTTCTATATTTTAGGGAAGAATCTACAGAGTGTTCAGGGTCTCAATACTAGAGCACACTCATAGTGATTCTCCTGCTTACGGCCTCCCAAGTGCTGGGATTACAAGTGTGTGCTACCATGTCCAGTCTCAATCACTGTCTCAGCGTGCCCCTGGGGGATGGGACCTGAATGGCAGGCCCCGGGGAGTGAACCTCCGGGTGCTGTGCCTACTTGCAGAAAATCATACAGAAGTAGATAGGGGTTTTTTGTTAATTTTTTTTTAACTGGGTATTGAACTTGGGACCTTGTGTTGGCCAGTCAGGCATTTATGCTGTTGAGCTATCTTCCCAGCCCTTATCTTTTTATTTTTTTTTAATTTTTAAAATTTTAATCTGAATTGTAATGAATGTATGTTGGTTATCACACTAAGTCAGAAACATTTTGCCTTTTGATTAAGATTTTTAGTCAATTGAGAATAAAAAATTTGATAGAGTTGAGATTATATCAACTTTCTCATGTTTGCTATTTATTGTTACTTCCTCTTTTATATCATTATTTTTAACTATTCCTTTATGTTTGCAGCTTATGTTCTTTGTTAGCTTATGACACATAACTTGTGGTGCTCTGTTATGGTGTGCTATTTAGGCCATTCATTGTTAGTTTATCACTCTTACTTTTAAGTATAGTAAGTAAGTATTTATAAGACCTGGACGACAGTGGGTATTCATTTACCACTGCCTTCTTTAATATTTATTGTCACAGCCACCTAGCTTGCTATTTTTGAGCAACAAAAAATAAATATTATTCTTACTTTGATGAGTGTGTCATCTTTTACAGTGATAAAAATTGAGAGTCAGTGTTAAAATCTATTAACACACCATTTTCATTCTCTTTATGGCTCTGTGTCACTATGTTTCAATCTGATGTAATTTTTTTCATCTACTGAAGTACTTTCTTCAGGGTCGGCCAAATAGCTCAGCAGATTAAAGCTCCTGCAAGCAGGCTCAGAGGGCAGGGTTCTCGATCTGCGGGCCTGCTGTGCTGGTGCTGAGACAGCAATTGAGACTGGGCCTGGTGGCACCTGCCTGTAATCCCAGCTCTTGGGAGGCTGTAAACAGGCAGATCACTATGAGTCTTATCTACATAGTGAGACCCTGAACACCCTGTAAACCCTTCTCTAAAATTAAAAAAAAAAAAACTTTCTTCAAGTTTAGCATATTGAAATCGTTTTGGATAAAATTTAGAATATTTAGTAAAATTTTATTGCTTTGTTTCTGTAAAATATTTCGGGTGAGTGTGGATTTCATTTCATTTCAGTTTCATTTCACTGTCTCACCTGAGTTCTTCAAAGATATTTTCCAATCTTCTTGCTTATAATTTTGCTGATAAAAATCTTTCTCTTATCATTACAAGAACTATTTTTTATCGTTCATTTTATTATGTTTGGTTATCACAGCTCTTTGCTTGGTTTTTTCTTTTATTGCATTTATACTATTCTACTTGTACATTCTTCAAACTATTTTTGTTGTTTGTTTCCTTTCCTCTGGGAGTCCAATTGCATATATATAAAGAACCACAGCTCAGTGAGACTGAATTTTTTTAGTGGTTTGCTCTCACGCGTTTACTTTGGAAGCTTATATTGTTTCTTCAAGCTAACTACCTTCTCAAAGTTTTCTTATTTCTATAAATATTACTGAATATAGTTGGTTGCAATTTTCTTGAGAAAAGCATGAACCTTTTGAAACTTGTTCTTGAATTTTATTAATTCACACTGAAGCAGAGTTCGGTTTAGGAAAAACTTCACCCATTCACGAGGCCCAGCTTAACCTTCTGAGGACTCCATCTGATGGTCATCAAAGGTCTGTTTTCCTTCTTTTAGAAATTGTTGTCCCACTTGTCTGTCAAGGCTTTCCTACCCTGAGTGGTATGAATGCAACTATCCTCAGTCCTCGTAGGAGAAAGTTTTCTCCCTCTTCTTTCTACAAGGTTCTTTTTGCAGTCTTGAGTGGTATATCACACGTACGCACTGATTGGTACCAACTGGAAACTCACAGGGAGCTGATGTAGGTAGCTTCCACCCCCACACACTTTTATTTGTTTGGTACAGGGTCTTGCGACACCTCTCTGACTCTTAGTGATCCTACTGTCTCACCCTCCCCAGCCTCATGAATGGGTGAATTTTGTCCTAAACCGAACTCTGATCCAATGTGAATTAATAAAATTCAAGAACGAGTGCCAGGGAGATGGCTCGGTAGAATTAGCACTTCCCTGGCAAGTGCAAGGGCCTGAGTTCAATCCCCAGTTCTGCCAAAAAAATTAAATAAATAAATAAATAAAGTTCAAGAACGAGTTTCAAAAGTTCATGCTTTTCTCAAGAAAATTTCAATCAACTATATTCGGTAGTATTGATAAAAATAAGAAAACAATTGAGAAGATACACTTTATAGTACATAGAATCTAATAAATTAGATTCTAGGCATGTGCCAACACACCCAATTTTCATGGCCAGCACAGCATGCCTGGGGTTCCATGGCCAGCACGACCTATAATAACGGGGATCGAAGCCTGTTCTCCTCATACTTGCCAGGAAGGCACTTAGACCACCAAGCTCTTTCCTCAGGCTGGACTCTTTTTCATTCTCAATATAAATGTGACTAAAACCCCCACAGTGCTTATATGTGGCCTGAACATTAGATTGCCTTGAAAATTCTCCTACCAGATTCATTACTTAATCTCAGTCTCAGGCAAGGTCTCTGGATATAAGCACAGAATACAGACCAACGTTCTGCCTCATGCTTAGCAGACATCCCTGGAGCACAGTACCCCATGCAGTCTTCACAGAATAAACTGCCCAGTCTGGTCTTCACAGCAGCATTTCTATCAGAATTCTGGTCTGCTGATCTCACAACCTCCACTCAAGTTCAGCTTAAGGAATTCCAGGACTGCTTCTTCATCATCCTCTCCAAATCTTTCCAAGCCCTTTCTGCAAGCCCATTCCAGAAGCTTCTGAACCACGTGATCTAGTATGGTTACAACAATTATTCCACATTTTTGGTAGCAAATTCTGAATCAGTCAGTGCTTCCTAGAGAAACAGATTTAGCACAACATATACAGATATATAAGAATTCACAAAATTGGCTTACAATGGCTGCCTCTGAAGTCCGATGTGGAAGAGTCCAAAAGGCCTGTCTGCATGCAGGAGATCTGAAGGATCCAAGCAGGGGCCTGGAGCTCACTATAGTGTCCTTTGTGAGTCTGTATCAGGAGCCAAAGTATCGGCGATGGAGCTGAAGCCTCCTTACTGGCAGCTGAGGACTCTGCTCTGAAGGCAGGAGACGGTGTCCAAGATGAAGGTGAAGACTGGAAGAAAGCAGATGTACTAATAAAACATTTTTGATTTTTCAGTATCTTAAAACTTCTTTCCTACATTTTCCCCAGTGCTTCCGCTGTTCTGAGCTGTTATTAACCAGCCTTGGTAGTAAATGCCTGCAGAGCACACCGAAGGGGAGGACAAATGCAGCCCAGAATTCGAGCAGTCCTTGCAGCCTGTCGCAACGCTGTGTGTCCCTACAGCAAAAGTCACCAGGACAAATATTTTAAACATATGATGACCTTGTAATATCTTAATGAATTACTTTACCTTCTGGGGAATTTTTTATTAGTTTACTTTTGTGATTTGTGTTAAACAAGAAAGTAACAATGTTAATTAAATTTATAAAAGCTATCCCCAAATTTTAAAAATAATTCATAGTATAGATTAGAGAGATGGAAAACAATCTCTTATTTCTGCGCTACAACGACTACTCTAATTAATTGTTTCCACAATAATGAATAAAAGAACAGATCAGACAGACATACATTTGTAGGCTACCTCGCCTGTGAACTGTGTATGGAAGCACAAATTTCACAGGAGTAACTATGGAACCCAGGAGGTCAGCTGCTTCTGGCTGCTTGTTGAGTAGCTGCCTAAAGCGTCTCGAGCTCTTTTCATGGGTGGGTTAATTATGCTGTGGATTTTGGTTGTTCATTGTCATTATTTTTCATGCAGTTTGGCAAAATTGTTTACAGGTTTTCCCTAGAGGAAGCAGCAGTAAACAAGACACTGAACACATTTCTGCTGCCAGTTTGTTCTTAATTAAAACCTGATGATTACAAATCTACAGAAAAATTCTGTTTAAGATTTCCCAGCATTTGTCACAAATAAACTAATACTCTTCATTGGCTAGAAAGAAGCAAAATTTTTATGTAAAATTTTGGGTGTGATTGTTTTTGAAATCTCTATTTGTGTCCTCCGGAATCAGTACACAGGAGGATAAGTTTGAGTCCAACTTGGACCACTCAGCATTTTAGTGAGAACCTATCTTAAAATTAAAAAAATAATAATACTTGAAATAGTATATTGCTCAGTGCAGAGGTGCTGGGTTCAATTCTAAGTACTGCTAAAATGTGAAAAATTAAAATAAAAAGGGTATTTCTTTCCTTCATTGCCCACCAACATTTGTTTTTGGTTGATTTCTTGATGATAGTCATTCTTTCTGGAGTGAGATGGAATCTCAGTGTTGTTTTAATTTGCATCTCTGAAATGACCATGATGTTGAACATTTTTTTCATATGTTTATGTGCCCTTTGTACTTCTTCATTTGAGATATATGTACTCATTTCACAGGCCCATTTTTGGATTGAATCTTTATTGTGTGTGTGTGTGTGTGTGTGTGTGTGTGTGTGTGTGTGTTTAATGGTACCAGGGATTGAACCCAGGACCTTGCGCTTGCTAGGCAGGCACTTAAGCCACCAAGCTATCTCCATAGCCCCTTGGATTGAATCTTTAAATCTGAGGGTATAAAATTGTTGAGTTTTTTTTAATATGCTTTAGATAGTAGTCCTTTCTCTGAGGAACAGCTGGCAAAAATTGTTTCCACTCTGTTGGTTATCTCTTCACTCTACTGATGATTTCTTTTACTATACAAAACTTTATTTTTATCTTTAAATTATGAATTTGGTACCTGGTCTCACTATACTGTTCAGACTCGTAGTGATCCTCATGTTTTCAGCCTCCCTACCACTGGGATTAGAGGCATGTGCCACCATGCCAGGTCTCTGTTGTCAGCTCAGTGTTTCGGGGGGGGTGGGGCTGGCATGGCATGTGGTGCTGGAGATTGCTCCCTGGTCCTTGTGCTTGCCTAAGCAGGTGCTTAGTCTGCTGAGCTATCTTGCCTGCGCTGGCTTTGCTTTTTGTGACCAGAATTATTTGTGTAGACTGGTGCAACCGCTTTGGAAAACATGGTAAATTCCTTAACAAACAAAGCTAGCAGTTCCATTTGATCCACCTATCCCTCTCATTAACTTCTTGAAAAACAAAAAAATCAAAGAATCATATCACAGCAATACATGTACACCCACATTTATAGCAGCAAGTTTATAATAGATAATTCTAAAAAAAAAAAACAGCCAAATGTCCATCACCTAATGAATGGGTAAAGAATATGTTAGTTTTCTTTTTCATACAATAGGATACTACTCAGCCAGAAAGATGGATACACTTGGGATATTTCTAGGTAAATTCATGCACCTTGAGTCCTTATGTTGAAATGAAATGAAGTGGACACACATGTTAACATGTTGCTTGGTTTCTTTGGTGTGAGAAACTGAAAGTATAAATAAGGACCCAATTTTATAATGTATATTATGAAATAGGAAGAAAATGTTCTAATAGGAAGGAGAGTTAGGGAGAGGGAGAGGAAGGAAGAGGAAATAAAGACGAGAAAAGAAAAAACGTGGAAGAGTCAGGGAGAAAGCTCACTAGAATGAGTGCCTGCCTGGCAAGTGAAGGTCCTGAGTTTAATCCCTGGTACTGCAAAAAACAAAACAAAACAAAAACTAAACATGGAAGAAATTTTCTGTAATAAAAAGGGAAGAGGGGTTGAAGGAAGGAGAGGAGAATAGAAAAAAATGCTGAATATATATATATATTGGGCAGCTCTTCCCATATGATATATCATGTACAGGTACAAATTTACTATAATAAATATGATCATTATATGTACCTAAAATGTATCAATAAACTTAATTAACTAAAACAAAAATTTATTCCAGTGAAATGCATACCATATCCAATTTACCTCTGTATTTTCACAAAAGCAGAAGGTACAAAGTCCAAAACCTTGTTACTATTGCCTTATTAATGTCAATCTGTTGAAAAGTGTTAATAAGACAGAACAGTTAAATATGAGTAAATATTGATGCTTGATACATTTCATAGTAGCCAGTTACCTCTGCATTTTTCAAATATGGAATATGATGGTGACACAAACCTCTATCCACTTTCACATTATTTGATTAGCTCAAGGAAGGCCTTGTAATTCATCTTAAACTGGGCTATTTTCCCCAATAGAAAGGAATATAATAGTATCCTAATGTTTTCCAAAAATTGGTGTTCTTACACAGTATTCAAAACAAAAAATTTGGCATTGCTTTGCTTTAATGGCACATGAATTAAAACTGAATTATAATGAAATTGCCACTGAACATTCCCATTAATATCAGATGAATTCATTATGACCAGAACAGTTACAATGAATACTAAATGAATTAATAATAATGAACCATTTAAAGTGCTACCTAATTGTTTTATTTCATTTTTATGTATATTTTGGTCCTATTTTAACTGTTAGGTTAATAGACAATGACATTAAATTATTCATTTCTTTCCTAATTTTGTATAATGTGTTCACACAGCTCCTGACATTCTCTGTAGTTTGACTTTTTTTGTTTTACCTTAACCTTCCCATCTATGGCCTTCTTATTTGATGCCAATATTGAAACTAGTTTACAAATGTAAACTTTAATTTTAGAATGAATAAAAACAAAGATAAAAGAAATACTGTGCCCAGTACACTGTCACTATATACTTCTGCATGCCATGAAAATACCTCAAGGTAGAAAACTTGGTCTGTTCAGTTGCCTCCACTTGTGGTGCAAAAAACAGAACCCTTTCACTATTTTTATGTTAGCTCCACATCTCACAAAAAATTACAGGAGGAAGTCAGTTGCATAAGAGTTGCGTGACTTTCAACTGAAAATAATCTTAATCTGTTTAATTATTACTTATATTTTAAAAGTCTTACTTCCTAGTTACCCATTTCCTTTTAAGTTGTCTAGATTACTTGTAAATTCGTGCATACTACCAATGGCTTTGTTGATGCACATGTTCCATTTTCCTTGGCTTTGGCTTGGGCAGCTCTTCCCAATGCCCTCCTTTCCTTCTGTGCATTGTTCAGGACCTCACCTTCTTCCCAGGAATGCTTTGCACTCTGCCATCCTGAACAAAGTGTGGAGCCCAGCTTCTATGAGTTCCAAAGACACTTGGATCAATTTCACATGATTAAGTTTTTTCCAACTAATATTAAAAACAGGGAGATTTACTTAAGAGTCTAGCTGTCTGTTTTTTAAAAATAGTAATCTCTTTGACAGATTTTCCTTAATTCTGTATGGAATTATCAACTGGAATGGACTAGAAGCTGCAGTGACGAGATTCATATTTATTTTTCACTCTAACCCGTTCTCTTTTCCTTGCACACTCTAACTTATGCTCGGCACCTGTGTAGCCCTCCTACGCATTTCAGCTATGACCCCAAATGGTATGCAGTCGGCCATCCCTGTCTGCAGGCTTCCTAGCCATAGGAAAATGGGCCACTAATAGAAAATATTCAAGAAAGCAAGAAAAGGAATATATATATATATGGTGTTCACATGGCTCCTGACATTCTCTGTAGTTTCACTTTTTTTGTTTTACCTTAACCTTCCCAACTACAGCCTTCTTATTTGACACCAGTATTGAAACTAGTTTACCAATGTAAACTTTAATTTTAGAATGAATAAAAACAAAGATAAAAGAAATACTGTGTCCAGTACGCTGTCACTCTATACTTCTGTATGCCATATACATACGGTTTTCTTCTTGCTAGCACTCCCTAACCAGCGTAACAACTGTTTCCTTCGCTTTTCCATCGCCTTATGAGCAAGGCGAGTAAGGCTTTATGAGCTACCTTGGGATGACTGGCAGTATATGGGGACTGTCCAGGTTAAATGCATTGCTCTGCCATTTGGGACATGAACATCTGAGGATTTAGTTAATCACAGGGGATTCCGGAATTCCATCCCACAGATACTGAGGAACAATTACAACTTAAGATTGATACAAGAAGCTTCCTTTCCCCCAATACCCCTATTATCATCTGCAGCACGGGAGATTTCCTTGGTTAGAAATATATTTGCAGATAAAGTATCTCCAGTGTGCTTTTGAGAATAAGATGAGCAGTCAGTCATTGGCAGGCTGTGCTTAGTCATGAGGCTTATGTCCCAGCTGTCATGGCACTAGCACGTCGCTAAGGAAGTGGGGGCAGGCAGGTGCTGTCAGATGGGGAGTTAGAAGGGATGACTCCACCTGAGGGCGAAAACTGGACATTCCGAGGGTGGGGCTTTGAGGATGATAGATGGGGAAGATGAATATGGCTTGGGGCGCTGGACCCAGACGAAGAGTCTAGTGGAGGGGAAAGGGCCTAGAGGAGGGACTGCAAGGCAGATGGCCTGTGCTCAGTGTGCCTATGACTCACTTCCACGCGACATCACTTCTCTCTGAAGCTTGGTGGGCTTTTTCTAACCAGTCTTTTAAACTTTTCCTTTAAAGGAAAGCTATCTCTTTGGAGCACTTATTGTAGAAAATCACAGATTCGTTCTGACTCTGAGAAATGATGGATTTCAAGGGGCTCCTAAAGCGGAGGAGGCACAGTTTCTTGACGTCAATTAAATATTATCTGCAATTATTTATCGTATTTTTATAGGTGATATAGTTGCTAAATGGCTATGAAGGAAGCCCTGATTTGCCACTGTGTACTAATTTAGTAAGAGCTTGTCAGGAGTGACTCTGGTTCCTCTGGTTCCTCTGGCGCTTGCCATTATCTGGAATTGGAGTGCAAGTTTTCTCAAAGTCCCTACTAGAACTTTTCGTTCTATGGGATTCAAAGGTGCACAGTGTGTCACGGGAGCCTTGTACACAATGATGAGACCAAGGAAACATAATAACTTCACTTCTGTGATTAGCAAGAATGATTCCAATGTTCTTTTCTGGTCTTTATGCATTTTAAGACTTTCTGGAAGGGTTATCTAATCAAATTGCCTATGATAGCTGTCATTTTCATATGTACTTTGGAGAAAGTCTATTTAAGAAATGTAAAAATGGCCCAAGGCCAGGACTATTTTTCATCTTTCTCTTAGAGCAATTATCTGGAGAATTTCAGATTGCCCTCAATTTTTTGTTTCATGAAGTCCTTTTCCTTTCGGGTGACTTAATCTTCCTTTTGAAATTAGCTTTTCCAACCCCTATCCTTTCCCTAACCTAAACTGAAGAAAGGATTTTTCAAAAACCTTTCATCTGAGGGATGACTACCCAAGCTGACTCTCCGTCTCAGAACTTCTCACCACGGCGGCCTTGAGAATGTTTGGCGCCATCTGTGCCTTGATTTTCCTTTCTTCTGATTTTTCTTTCTTTCTTTTTTTTTTTTTTTTCTATTTTTTTTTTCCTTTGGAGCTGAGGTGCCAGCCGAGCCAGCCTGTGCTTCTGTTTTCTGCCAAAAAGACAAAAAGGAAAAAAAGAGAAATGCCATGAATACTAAAATAAGAATTTTTTTTCAGTGTTTCTGGTATAAGCAGTGTACATTTCTATGAGTTTTTCTGTAAGAATCTGTTTTTATCATCCATTACAATAGAAAATGCACAAGAAAACTTGTGGTCTATTAGCAGAAACCAGAGGCCCTGGCGCGCTCCCGAGCAGCCCAATCCTACAGTTGGGAGGCCGGGCAAGAACCCAAGTTTGTCCACGCCTAAGAACAACACTGTCTGCTAAAATTACAGTTTTCCCTTTTCACAAACCTCAAAGTTGTGAAACTTTACTAACTTTAAGAAAAGAACAGTTGGCCATACAAAAGATACACTTCCAAATCCATCGAGCAACTTACTTATACTTGCAAATGAACCGCTTGGAATGAGGCTTAAAATGTATTTGTTCCAATTATTCTGGTAAGGTAGCAAGCAGAAAGTAATGATTTTCTATGTATACTGTGAATACGAGACTCCAAATGTTGGTTCCAAAGAAAGAATTTGACCAATAGTTGGTAAGTGGGTGGGCAAAAGTGGGGGCTGCAGAAATGATAGCCATGTTTTAAATAGCAAAAGTTTTTTTTTTTTCATTCCTTATATACTCATGACGATATAATGAAATCAAGTTAGAAAAGTTATTTAATTTGGACTCTAATGCACACTGTTCACATGCCTTTTACCCAGATAATTATCACCCAGTAAGTATTGTCTTGTCATATCAAGACAGTTGAGTAGGACACTGTGTCAACAAATTGAATTACAGTTCAGGAAGTTTGCATCAAACTTAATACTTAGTAGATGCGTGTTACAGTCAGTTCAGGTGATTGAAAAACTGTACTTCTTACTAGAACATTTAATATGTTCTAGAAAATGTAATATGAAGAATGTTTATTGATAACAGCTAGTTAAGCGATGACAAGGGAAAAATGATTCCAGGAGAAGCAATGCGGCATACCGCAAAGGCAATAACTATTTCCTGCTTGGGAAGAAGACAAGACGGGACTCGAGGGCTGGAGAAATCCCCTTTGTCTCAGTGGCATGTTCCAGGCTTCTTCGGGAAGTGCATGGCTCCATGGGGCATCACAGCGTGCCACAGGCTGCGTGTTTCATAGGCTGTGGGCTGCTTTTTGTCTCAAGAAGCACCACTGAGCTGTTGCAGGGTGTGGGAAGACCCAGGCAGGGAGGAGCTACAGCGGGCAGAGTGGGTCTGGGGTCCAGCTGGTGCTTCTCAGGCAGGCAGAAGCTTCTGTGCTGAATCATACAATTGGATACAGAAGTATAGAAGTGGCTTCTTGCTGCTTCTTCCCCTCTGAGTCAGTATAGAGAGACCAGCTCAGGTAGCCTCAAGGCTCACAAGTGACACATTTAGTGAAATGCAACATGAAAAGCTTCTGTCATAACCAACCTCAGTAGTCTTTCCTAGGACTAATTTAAGAATTAGTTGCATAATTCATCAGACTGGCAAATTGTGATTTACTGGGCATGATCAAAACATAGAGTGAAAGTTTGCATTCTAGACGGTTATACGTGGACAGACACATTTCCACTTGACTCCTCATCATAAGGCTTAAGCACGCTTACCTATCATTTTGCCACTCTCTGAAGCAGGAAGCCTTCTTTCTTGAGTTTCTTTATGATTTGTGATCAAAAAATATGGGGAAAGCTGCTGCCAAGAGCCACCCCACACAAAGGCAGACTCTGGAAAGCCCCATACTATTCCTTCTTCACCTTATTGGCTGTGTCTGGCTCCATATGTCTTATGGCTTCCCCACAGTCGAGATGACCATGAAGATAAATGTTTTGAATCAGATCAGAATGCCAGAGCAGCCACACCAGTGCAGCTAAAGACACTGGCAAAAGAGGACTTCCAGAAGTGCATCAGAAAGTGGCAAGAAGGGAGGGACAAGTGTGCTTGAAGCAATAGGGAATGTTCGAGGGAGATTAATGGAAGTGTGCTCTTCACTGTAACAAGTTTTAATTTAAATGGTCAGTGAGGTTTTGAATTACATATTGCCTTGCATAGTAAGGCATGCAGCTCTTATATCCAGATTATTCTTTGTGCTGGCCATGCTACTGTTTTCTCTACTAGGATGTCAAAACTAACCATTTTCTATTTATATATATTTTAAATTACTAAGGGTGGCTGCACGTTTCAATTTTCATTTAATTATCCCAATTTCCTTTTACCCTTCACCAATTCTTTATTGCGTGTAATTAGTCTTTGAACATCTAACATAGAAACAATGACAGTAAAACTGTAGTTGTGGCCTAAATAAACTAGGACCTTTAAAATAATGTTCTTAAGAGATTTATTGTGAAAAGTGCCATTGGCTATTTTATAATGGATTCTTTTCTACAACAAAATATTATCAGTTTGTAAGATGACCCATTTATTTCTCATTAGATTAAAACAACTAAATTCTAATATAAATAAATATTTTCAAATAAAGATATATTAAGTGACCATTTCCAGTAAAATGGTCTGACAGACTCTGAAAGACAGAATTATATGACTTGATCTTAAGGAACTTTTAACTGATGGTTGTATAATTTGGATATAATCCACAGTTTTAGACATTAAAACAAATATATATATATATATATATATATATGTACACATATGATTTTATTCTAATTTATTGTCTGCTGAAATTGCTCTATACCACGTCACATTTTCAGAAATTTTTAATTTCTAGAGTAAGTATTTGGTCAAATAATTATTTTGTCCCAATAAATTTTAGTTAATAACATTTTCTCCTATCTATTTTGGTTGAAAGTAAAAGTTTCAACCTATCTTAGCGTTACAACTAGTTATAAAATCATTAACATCTACTACTCTTATGACACAATATCATCAGTTTTCTGAGGCAGAAGTAAATCAATTCCTCCGCATAGGTTGCCATGAGTTTGATTTTAAAATAATATTTACAAATATATACATATAATATCTATCATATATACATATATAATGCACATGTACAAAGATATTATATATTATGTAACATAGACAATAAACATAATATTACATATTATATATCAATAATATAATAAATAATGGTAATAGGCTTGTATTATATACAACAATATACATATCATAGTTTATATTATACAAATAGTATATAAATATATATTATGTCTAAAATACATATTATATATAGTCTATTATTTGATGCATATATACATGTTATATGTGTATACATACAATATATATTACATGTATACTATATATATTATTTTATACTATATATCTGTGTATCTGGGACAAAAGTATTGGCAAAGACACTGTAAGCCGTTTCCAGTTTGCTGGGGAGGTGTAAATACATTGTTATAAGGGCGGTATGAGAAATTCCTCTTTCGTGTCTGTACTGTTTCTTGGACGGCATGATGAGGGAAGTATAAGGAGCTCAAGGAGAGTGGGGAAGAGGAACTGAACGTGGCCAAGTTGAGACATAGATATCTGCCAATTTGCCTTTGAGATTTATCAGTGTTCTATATATTATTAGTTTGCTAATTTATACTTTATTTTATTTTTTAAATTTAATTAATTAATTTTTTATGTATTTGGTACAGGGTCTCACTACATAGATCGTACTCCTAGCTATTCTCTTGTGTTCAGCATTTCAAGCTCTGGGATTACAGGGGGGCACCACCACACCTACCTCAATGGCTGCCCAGTGCACCCCAGGGCCAGGCCAGCGCGGCACTCCACGGTGTGAACCTGGCTGCTGCGCTTGGCCTGAGCGGAGCTATCTGTCCGGCCCTTTTACATTTTAGAATAGCATTTCATAGAAAGTAGTTGTTGTTTATCTAATGATCAGGTCATGAACAGATTGGTTTCTTCCACTATTAGAATAAGGGTAATACGAACATCAGTTCGTTGGTATTTGTGCAGAAATGTATCTTCCGATATCTTGAAAAATATCTAAGAGCACAGTGGACATGTCACATGGTAGATATATAGTGAACTTTATAAGAAGCTGCTAATATTTCTTTTACGAGACAACTTTCAAATTCCTTAGACAGGTAAGAGATTTGTAGTTGTTTTGTGTGTTCAGCAACATTGCATATTCTGAAACACATCAGTGAAACAAGTGATTCAAGTGAAGATAGGTCAGTACAGTTTTATTCACCTTAGAAAAAACTAAAGGGACATAAAGAAAAATGGCAGATGAAGCTTTTGTGTAACGGTGAGTCATCCAAATTGGATTAAATCAGTAACTCATAATAACCAACACCACCTAGACCTGGGGGCACAGGAGAAAGACGTGACCTTAGCAGGCTCTGACCACTTATGGCAGAGTTTGACTTTCCACTTTTGCTTCTACCGTATATATAATTGATGTTTGGCTTTGTAGTTCTTGAATTTAAACCAGAATCAAGGAAGGGAGAATTCGTGAACTCCTCTGTCCCAAGAAACAGACTTTATTGTGTAAGCTAACCCCCCTGCTCCATACGTCAAGCTCTTAGAGCATAATTCTCATTCTTCATCTCTATATATTTCACTTTAGAATATGTGATGTTTAATAATTATTTACCTTGGTAAATTGGCAGATATGTATGTTTGAACTTAATCATGTTTACATTCTCTTCCTATCATGTGTCTTTTGCCTCACTTTTTCAAATATTTGTATCTTGTATTTAAAATATTTATATTTTGGATGACTCCTACTAGAACAATTTTGGTGAGGTCTTACTTTAGTTTCTCTTTATCAGGCAGAGTGGGGGCAGGTGTGAGGTGACCATCGTGACATGGCCCTGGAGATGCTTGGCAGGAGCCATCCTCATCCATGTGTCCCACTTAAATTCCTCCCCCCTTTCATAATGTTTGACTTACATGGAATATCTTTCAAAGAAATTTTGAGCCCAAATGCTTCTGTTAGAATCTGGTTGTGGCCCAATCAAATAGTTGGTTACTATTTTCTTTGGATCTATTTCCACTGTGTAAAGATCTCCGGGTTACCAGTAGGAAATTGACTGCCACCTAATTCCAAGGAAACCTAATCCTAAGAAAGCTGAAGTCAGTGCATTAAAACAAATTTTAGTATTAAGAGATTTCAGAGCACTTCTAGGAAAGACCACCACTCTTCAGTTCCAGCATGGGTCCCACCATCCTACAATGGGCCCCGTATGTCAAGCTTACATTCATTGCTGAGATATACTGTGGGAAGGCTCTGTAATGGTAGGGTATTACCTTCTGATAACCGTACTCTTTATACTTCATCCACAATGGTAGAGAACCAGATGGCTCCATTAATAAGTCATCCAGAAATATGAAGAAGCACAGAGTCTGTGGTACAGGTTTGATGTTGAAGGTATGAAAGTAACAGGAATGTGAGAATGCTAGTCATTTCTCCTCAAAAAAAATATTCAAGAAATTGTCTTTGTTTCCAATGTCTCAAATGTAGCAAGCTACCACAAACTTCATTTCTGTTTTATTATAGTTTTATCTCAAATAAAATGCTACAGCTTGATCTCTTGCATTTCTGCAGTTCTTTACCCTTACGTACTTTTGTCTAAATCACCTGATTTTTAAATATTATCTGCAAAATATTCCTCATCTCACAGCTACAAATTATAAAAACAGGTTAGAAGACCAGTGAATGGCTTTCAGAATTGCAAATCAAATTTGCAATTTTTATACCACCATAAAAATATTTTGAAAGTTTTCTGTGCTGTATTTGTATGACTTCACTTTGAAAAGAGCTAGAGGCATGGTATTAAAACTGTTACTACTAACTTTGGAACAAACATAAGCTAATGTAGCAGTAGGTCTTACTTGGCATAATAAGGCATTTCTACCCTTCATTATTTATAATTTTATTGGGAAATATGTGCTAATGCAAACAATTTTCATACATGAATAAAACATAGGGTAGAGTAGTAATTAATATAAAAGGATTCAACAGCACATAAAGGTGGCTAATATATCTACCTCTTCATATATCAATGCCAGGTGTATTTCCTTGGAAGACATTGAAGTTTGGAAATCAAGCATGCTAATTAATTAGTTTCATTCCTCGTTAACGTGAAGGCTATGTGTAGAAAGGAAATCAGGATGACTGTGAACAAAGTGGATGAATAGTTTAGATAAGGAGAGGAGAAAGTATACAACAAGGGAAGAGCAAGCGTGTCAGTTTGCTTAGCTGTGTAAAACTTCTGCTCTAATGGCTTAAAGCAGAACTCACTGCACACGAGGAAATTTTGAAGGTGGACTCTTACCAGAAGGAGGCTGTAGACACTGCCTATCAAGTTTCATAGATGAGTATCTACGCCTGAGGATGTAGAATGTACATCTAGAATGTACAAGGCCTAGGTGTAATTCCCAGGACTAGAACAAAACATAAAGGAGGATTTGAGGGGCTCAGCATTCTGTGAGATGGAAAGGAAAGAAAAATTAAAAGAATATTTAAAATAAGTGTCATTCCACATGCCATGCTAGCCCTGCCCCCGGGTGCACTGAGCTGGTCACTGAAACCAGGCGTGGAGGTTCACACCTGTAATCCTAGCACTGGGGTGGCTGAAGACAGGAGGGTCATAACGAGTGCAAGTTGCATAGTGAGAACCTGTACCAAATACACAAAAAATTAATAATAATAATAATAACAACAATAATAATAAAGTAAACATAATTGATGGAGTTAGGGCTTATTCATTTGTTCATGATAGGTTACAAAATATATCAAGAAATACTCTCATGAGATGGCAAGACATCTCATAAGAAGGATGAAAAGTACAGGAATAAGAACCATACTTGGAACTAAGCAGACACACTGATGTATTTTCACACCCACAGTTCATTCTTGACCGTGACCAGCTCCTCACTGAGTGTGCACATCTGTATGTATTTTCCACGAGCCACGTGATCTCTGTTTTCTCTATCTCCTGGCTTCCCATGCACATAACTTCATTTATTCGGAGACCATTCTATCAGGTGCTCTTGGTATGTATGTTGTCTCCTGAAACTTACCCAGTTAAATGTATGCTTCCCAATGCCTACTGCATCCTCTCACTTAACCCCCTGGACTCTGCACCTGCAACTCAGGACAAAACATGAGATGAGGTCATTTGGTTAGCTTGGTCTGTCCTACTAGTGGGTGAGGAGTCTCTCCAGAAAGGACTGCTGGCATGGCTCTTGACACAAGAACAAAAGACAATTGTCATTACTGAAATTTTCTCACTCACAATGTTTGAACTCTTGTTCATAGCCTTTATTGTGTAATTCTCAGCTTTATACTTGCATGTGATACTGATTTCATTTCAAAGAAATAAATTTTGTTTTCATCAAGAAACAATACTCGGGGCTGGTGAGATGGCTCAGTGGTCTAAAGCACCTACTTATAACAAGCTAAGCTAAGCAAAAGGACAGGGACCGCGGTTCAATCCCCAGCACCACATGCCAGCCAGCCCGCCCCCTGGTGGGCTGAGCTGGCCACACACACACACACAGACAGACAGACAGACAGACACACACACACACACACACTAAATAAATAAATAAATAAATAAATAAACAATACTCATGTGAGATGAATTAATAAAAGGATGACCAAATAGTTCTTCATAAAACAACATTTAATGTGTTGGATGATAACAGTGCTAAAATCTTAGCCCTTTAGGTCAAATTTCTGGCTGTGTGTAGTTGCTGCTACCTGGAACTCCAAGTCATGTACATCTTATTTCTTTGCTTGTGTTTCTGTAACTATTTCTGCATTATCACCTAATGAAGTTAATTAGCAAAATTTTCTTTCAGGTTCAACTTCCTTATTATATAGTTTCCTATTATATAGCTTCCTATATACTGTATAAGGATTTATTTTTGTCATTTGAATAGTCCCAAAATATATTGATAAAATTGCCATTATACTTAACTATAAATCCTGTGTCATCTCTGATTCGTACAGATGGCTTGAAATGAGTATCTCTGTACAACAGAAGAACTTTAAAAAAAAATTCTGACAATGTCATTTTACAGTCAGAATATTAACCTGTTATCAGCCTAATGGCCTGAAAATGCTTTTTCCCATTCTTTGCATTGCCTCATAACTCATTTTTTGTTCTGTGTAGAAGCTTTTCATTTGATGTGATTTCATTTGTTTATGGCTGCTTTTGTTATGAGCTTTTAGTGTCTTACCCACAAACATCTCCCCAAATCCTTTCTTAATTCAATGCTGTGAAGCATCTCTTGTTTTCTTCTAATACTTTTTTTCTTGGAATTTTACATTTAACTCTCAATATATTTCGAGTAGAATTTTTAGCTGGTGAAAGATAGAGGTCTAGATTCTTTATTCTATATTTGAATACCCAATGTTCTCAGAACTGCCTAGTAAAGAAACTGTCCTTTCACCAAGGTGTGTTCTTGTTACCTTTGTAGAAAATTATTTGACTGTAGATGTGGGGTTCATTTTTTTTTGCGTTCTATCTGATTACACTGATCTAAGTATTGGTTTTTACATCAATTTTCTGCTCTATTGACTACTAAAGCTCTGTATTATATAGTTTGAACACAGGCAATGTGATACTGCCCAGATTTTTAAATATCCAGTTAATATAAGAAATACAAAAATAACAACAAATAAATAAAAATTAATCAGATTGGGAGGCTGAAAAACAGGAGAATCACTATGAGTCCAATCTGTATAGTGAGACCCTATAGGCCCTGTACTAAATACAAAAAAGTATATTATTACACTCCAATTAGAATGGTTATTATATTAAAAACACACACAAAACGTAGTGAGTGCTGGAGTGGGCATGGAGAAAAGGACCTCCTATACATAAATTGGGAAGCATTGCGAAGTTCCCCCCGAAATTGAAAATCACCGTATCATATGGAGGGTGATTTTTATCAGTCTTATCACTAAGTTTATACACAAGGGCAGTAAAATCAGTATGTCAAAAAGATGTCTATCCTGGCCTATTTATTGTAGAAGTATTCACAAGAGCCAGAATACGGAATGGATCTAAGTGTCGGTCAACCAATGACTAAATAATAAAAAAGTTGTAAATATTCACAATGGGCTAATATAAAATGTTAAAAAAGATGGAAGTCCTATCATTTACAGCTATGTTAGTGGATCTGGTGAACTTATATTGAGTAAGTCTTGTAAGATGATTCTTTTAAGTAAAGGAACAATATTGTATGATCTCACTCATTTGGGGACTCTAAAAAATTGATGTTATTGAAGTTGACAGTGAAGTTGTAGTTCTCAGAGCCTGGGAAGAGTAGGCAGGAGGGAGGAAGAGAGATTTAAGTTGTATTTAGTTGAGCAAGGGACACTAGATCACACTTAGGAGTAAGAGCTGCAGGGCTAATTCACATCACAAGAACTACAGATGGCAATAGAGTACCAATGACCACTACATCTCAAGAAACTAGGAAGTTCTTGCTATGAAATGTGATAAATGTTTGAAAGATAATTTAATGTGACTTAAATATTCTACAACATATGCCTGCATCACACTATCTTACTCTAGCTTGTATTTTGTAGGTATCTTTTAAAATAAATTTGGGGCTCGAGAGGTAGTTCAGTGGCATAAGTACTTGTCTTCCAAGTGCAAGATCCAGAGTTCAATCCCTGATACAAAACAAACAAACAAACAAACAAACAAACAAAAAAAAAAAAAACCAGAACTTGACATTTGGGGTGGGCCAAATAGCTCAGAGGGTTAAAGCACCTGCAAGCAGGTGCAGGGACCAGGGGTTTGACCCCAGGCCTGCTGTGCTGGCACTGAGACAGCAATTGAGACTGGGCGTGGTGGCGCGTGCCTGTAATCCTAGCTCTTGGGAGGCTGTAAACAGGTGGATCACTACGAGTCGGGTCTAGTAGTGAGACCCTGAACATCCTGTACACCCTTCCCTAAAATACAAAAGTAAATAAATTTAATTCAAAATAAGATGAAATGAGTTTAGGATTTAAGCTCCAAGATCTGTAGGCAATGTATTCCTTGAGAATTTCTGAAAACAATAACAACAACAATTTAGTGTATTTCTTATGATAGCCAAGCTTTAAAAGCAGCTATTTTGCTGATTTATATAAATTAACATAGCAAATCAACATTTTTTTCATGGATTAATTGTATTTTTGCATACTTGTGGATAAAAGTGCTAACACTATTTTTATGAGTACTTTAGATTGTCCTGTTAAAAGCTATTTAAACTGAAATCATCCAATACATTTAAAATAAGTATTAGAAAGAAAATCTAGAGAAAAATGGAATAAATTAAATGACTTTCCTAAGACTTTAAAAAGAATTAAATATGGCACTTTAGTTAAAAAATTGTATTCTTGTGGATTAATAGTTGCAAGACATTCAGGTAGGATAATAACTTCTGAGGAAATAAATTTCATTGCTTTATTAGAAAATGTGAAGGATAGAGATGATCATTTGATCTATTTTTAAAAAAATTATCTGATTCAGTTTATTGAATTTGGTGGGTGTGACTCCTTTAAATCCTTCAGACTTGCTTACTTCTCTCATCACCTGAGCCACAAGAATGGGCAAACATTAAGTGGCACACTGGACCCGTGCTGCACAGAGGGCTCTCAGTGCCACCAGCCCTGGCTTTCTAGGATCTTTCTGTGGTGCTATATTTGGCAGGCGGGGGTGGCCAATAAAAAATCATCTCACTCATGCTACATATGGTTTGTTTAATTCTGTGTTGCATTTTAGATCCGTGGCTGTTTTTGTGTGAAAAATTGTTCTCCCCCTAGTATATTTGTCATTGTTGGTAGCACTGATTGAGCACTGTGATTTGAATGCATTAGATAAACCTTTCCATCTCATCTGGATTGTCAGAGTTCTAAAACCAGCCTGAAGATTTGGATGCAGTTTCTGGGTGTGAAAGGAGTCACCTCCGTAAGCCCTATTTCAGGAGGAATCTCTTCTTGCCAGAGGTGAGTGAATGGGCTCTATGTTCTATGTTTTAGGTGAGAAGAGATTCAGACTCGAACAGTTCCCCAGTTGGTCACCTGATTACAACTATCCCCTTTCAGTGGAATGTCTCTTTCAATCCTTTTCTTATTTTGTCTGTTCTTCCTTAGTATATAACATAGAGAAGGAAACGCAAACTAGTAATTCCTAGGGTACTGTGATAGTTATTTTGAATTATTTCTCTTATGTTAATTGATACATTTGCTAAGATCAGATAGCAGAAATATCCATCACAATTACTTTGAAGAAAAGTCCCCCTCCCAGCCTGTTAACAAATGTAGAAGCTACTGTACCTCTCCTGTAGGGAGCAATGATAGGTGGCTTCAAGCTGAAAAAGGACACTCCCAGTCACCCTACCCCCCAGGGTATACTTAAAGAAAAGGATTAGCCCTTGACTATTTCCCCCCTCTCTTTTGCAAGAAAATTGCCGTTTAGTTACTTATTTCTTTTTCTGCAAACACTTGTAAGTACTGTATGTTCTGACATATCCTGAAGTCATGCATTAGCACCTTTTCATTCAGCAAAGGGTGAGAACAGATATCTTTTGGCAGCTGACAGCAGGATGCAGGCAGAAAGCAGGAAGGAAGCTGGAGGAGGAGGACACCGTGGTGGCCTAGTGGCTAGCAGGACTAATGCACCAGCTGTGAATAACCCCCTTTCCCTCCCATCTACCCAACAGATGTCTCTGTGTCATTGTCATGTCCTCAAGCTATCCTGGTAAATGATTTGTGCATTGCAACTGAGTCACCAACGTGGCAATTGAACCTCTTCACAGCTCAAAATTGTTGATTTGTGCAGGAGGCCCTGTGATTGCAGGAGCTGCACTGGACAGGGAGGGCGGAGGGGAGGCACTGGAGAAGGAGAAGGAGAGAGGCAAGAGGGAGCCAGAGAGGAGAGGAAAATGTCAAGGTCACCTTGTTTCGCCTGGAGAACTAGAGGAAGGGCACATTACTGTCTGCCTCTGTTTGGTCTTTTGGCTCGCTTAGGCTGATGCAGCCCCTTGCTGCTTGGATAGATATACATATCACTTTGAAAGATTAAAAAATGAAGAATGCAGTGATCTGTATTGTATATATGCTTTATTCTGTGGAAAGAATGTTAATAAATATACTGCGAGCCTGCAAAGTTTGCCAATATAAATAATGTGGCATTTCAAAGTCTGTCAGTAAATGTAATTGAATTTTTCAATGTAAAAATATAGTTCGGTTATAAATTGGAGTCATGCTTGACATTACTTAGACATTAAAAGATATTAATTAGATGCTGCTTTCTTCTTCTCTCTGATTTCTTTATATTAAGTGAATTATCAGGAAAGGAATTTGCAAGCATGCAATTTAGAGATTTTACTCTGAACAACATGCTGTTTAGTAATTTTTAGTGGAGGGAATAAATGTTTCTTTCAAAAACGTTGTCAGTGAGCTGTCCAAAATGTGCACTTCCCAATATGAACGCAATATGGAAGAGCTAATCCATTTTAATACTTTGTAATGATAACAAGCTACAGTGAACAAGTAGCCTAGGGAAAAGATAGTCGTAGTCACCTTTAGACAGAAAGAGAATAGCAAGAAATTGTATATTTTTACACTAGGCTGATGACAGCATTTCCTGTGACTTTGAACTTACTTTGGCTGTCACCATCCTGGCAAACACCCTGCATATCAATCAGAAAGTTGTATTTCTTGCATGACATTTGCAACTTAATGTCAAAATTTACTTATGAGATCTTTGTACATGAGCAAATCCTTTATGTATAAATAATGGGGCACCCCATGCTCCTGGTGGTGGTTTTACCCTTCGTGTGAAACTGTTAAGATCCTTTAAATTGTAAAATCACATAAACATTTTCATTTACTTTTGCTGTTCTTGTTCAACTCAATGTTCCTCTTTCCTTGACAATATTTTACCCTGAGTGTCATTTTGTGCCTCTGTGGTAGTGGTCGTGTATGTGGGTGTATCTGTGTGTGTTTGTGTGTGTGTGTCTGTGTGTGCACATGTGTGTGTGTGTGTGCATGTGCGTGTGTGTGGTTTTCCCACAGTTCATCAGATTGACAGGTTCCAGAAATAGATTTTAATAGTGTCTGTTTGAATCTTATTTTTCTTGAACATTTGGCATGTTGAAATTTTTGTTTTCTGCTTGAAAAAAAATTGTAATTAATCAGGTGAAGCAGTATACCCAGATACTGAATTTAATTTGCATCATTTGAATATTTTCTGAGTGTGCTTAAGTATTTTTTATTGTTGATGTTATTTCAAATTCTTGGGGAATCTTATGCAAGACATAATTTTAAGGTTTTCAACTTCCAGATTCTGTGTATCTAAGACCTATATTCTTTAGCTTCCTCTGAAAGAAATTATACTCTCCATGTTCCATTTATTTTTAAGAAAAGATTAATTTAAACTGTACCCTAACATGTCCTAGATATTATGTTTAAAGCTCCTCTAATATGTCCTGTCCATTAATATATTTCTGAAAACATTTTCTAGCTTATTTCTTCTTGTATTGTGGCTCCATAGTGAACATTTTGCTTAAAGTCCACCTTTGAGGCTAGGTGGTTATTTATTTAGTTTGAACAAAAGATCTTTAAATTACTCTGCTTCCAAAAAGATAATTTTTAATAAGCTTCAGGACTTATTCTGGCCAACTACGTACCTAATTGAAACTCATCTTTAAAGATCAGTCCTTCTCAGTCTCAGCATTACTTTGGGGACAGAAGTAGGGTGGAGCACATTGGTGGAGCAATCGCCCAGCATGCTTGAAGCCCTGGTTCCAAGCCCAGCATTAGAAAAAGTTACTTCATTAATTGCATTAGGTCTTTTAGAATATAATAAAATACCTATGGTTCAGGAATGCTACGGTCAGAATGTTATTGTTTGTATAGCAGTTAACTGACACTTTCCGGGAAGAACCAGAGAAAAAATATGAAGGCTGACAATGCTTGCATGTCAAAGAGATCAAAGCTAGGTTCACTTTTTTGCACTATATGTAGCAGTATTTTAGGTTCTATTATCTTAATAGAAGAAAAAGTATAAAGTTAATTCATGAGAAATCCATAAAGTTTCATTTTAGGCATACCATATTAAATACCAATTGGGTAAATAAAAACGGTGTTGGTACAATGACAATTTGATTTCCCATTCATCAATTTTTTCTGTTGAACTTTATTATGTACTAAGATCATACTGAATTTAATGAAGTCTCCCCATTCTTCCTCTTTTGATACCATAAACAACATTTAAAATAAAAATCTTTTGCATTTCTAGAAATCAAAACTTCTATGAAGCCTTGCAGTATCACCCAAGTTAAGCATATATCTACGAATGCACTTGGATAATGGAAGCTTTTGGTTATTTAGAGTTTTGCCTTTAAGAAGTTTATCAATTTAAATGTACTGCATCATTAAATATATTTCTGAGAAGACAATAAAAATAATTTTTTCAAAAAAATCTGATTAAAATTTATATAAAGTCTCATTTGTCTTCATTTAAATGATGCAGTAAGATTCTCCAGTTTTACAGAAATAGTTGCCTATATAATAGTTAAACAAATTCAATTGTACCCTAGTGAGTCTCAAGTTTTTAAGTCAACATTTGAGTCACCCAGGAGGTATGTTAAGATACATCTCCAGCTCTCACCTTACAGCTTTTGATTCAGTAAGTCTGGAGTGAAGCCAGAGGCTTGGTAGTTTTGCAAGTGTCCAGGTGATACTAATGCTTTCAATCCAATTTCTAAACTTTGAGCACCCTGTTCTAGAGTAAAAGACTTTCAGTGAATTTGTTTAGCAGTTGACACACATGAAATTCTGCTTCTCACAGTTCTTTGGGGGCCCATGCTGGTAATGTGAAAAAGAAAAGAAAAGCAGAAAGAAAAAAGAAATCAAAGATCCAGTCTTTAGTATCTGTTTTGCACCTCTGTAGCATGAGGAGAGAAGCTGGATCCTGCCATCATCCTGCAGCTCAGAAGGAAGAAAAGTTTGTGGCTGCTGGTTGTGTGGTAACCACACTTCTAGGAGCTCTGGCAAGTTCTTCTTACATGATGTGTAGGTATAGCTCTATACCTCATTGCCAATGACCACCAGAGCCCATTGAAAATCTTGACAGCCCTCACTATCAGGCGCTTGGTTCTTCTCCTTAACTCAGATTCAAATGCCCAGTTTCTCTCTTTTACTCAGGGAAGCCAAGATTGTCATTCCCCCAGTGTGAAATCTCAAATCATTACCTATTTCTGTAATGCTGCTCTCTCTCCTCATTGGTGATTTTTCTCATTTTTTTAAATAAAAAGCTCCTGATTAATTGTCTCTCCTTAGGGTTGTCATCCTGTGTGATTTAAATGCCTCTTGAAAAAAAACTCTGCTGTGTGTTGTACTTCATTCAAAGCACTTAATACTTTCAGCAGTTTTGTTTACAGCCTTGTTTTTTCTCCCCTTTAATAGATCCTAAGCTGAATGAGACAAGAACTATGTTATTTAACAGTGCACAAAGCAGAATCCCACAGAACACTGGCCGGAGACCTACCATAGGCTCTTAGCTTCCTTTAGTATACAATTTTTGTGAAGTCATGTGTGGCCACTTAGCCATGAACCACTTTCTTAACCTCCATCCCATGTACGTAGATTTGGTTGTGTGGGATGACCTAAATTACAGGAGATTTTAATCATCAAGGATATTTAACAGTCTGGAAATATTTTAACATCACAACCAGGAGAAGATGGGTTTTTACCGGCCTTTAGTGAGTATAGTCTGGGAGCACTGTTACTATCCTACAAAGCACAGAGGAGGTCGTTGTGACCAATGACTTTCTGACCTCAAATATATGTAGTACCAAAAACCTTTATTAGTCTATCATTTCTGTATGAAATTAAAGCAAACTTACTGGCAAGGAACTACATAAATTTATTATCATGTATTCTCTGTGCATTAATCTGAGGTGAGATCACAGGATCTGACTGCACTCTGTTCCTTTCTTGTGCCCTTGGTGAGGAGCCACTGCCCTGCCTGCATTCTTTTGCTTGTGGTTCCTTCCTTCAACATTCAAGCCAAGAACATTGGCGTTTTCAACTACTTGG
The DNA here is from genome assembly GCF_000260255.1 of Octodon degus. Classification (NCBI taxonomy): domain Eukaryota; kingdom Metazoa; phylum Chordata; class Mammalia; order Rodentia; family Octodontidae; genus Octodon; species Octodon degus. The sequence continues at coordinate 1,068,170 of NW_004524766.1, read as the reverse complement.
CTGTTATCACATCTCTCTCTGACCGTGAGAATGTTCTATAGTAATGACCTACATCTATTGATTGGACTCAACTGGATAACCGAAGATAACTATCCATGTAAAGGTCCTTAATTTAAATCACATCTGGAAGATAACATAGTCCCTGGGTATGGCTACTGGGGAATGGGAGAGGGTAGCCGTAGCTCAGGGAGGCCTAAGTTGTGTGTGGACTTCTTGCCAGTGGAAATTGAGTGGTATCAGAAGGTGTTGCTTCTGTGCCAGTGGGGCTACGAGGTGAGCATTCCTCCTCCCCTCTTCTTTTATTTTCACAGCAACCTTGAATACAGAATTGGATACAGTACTTTCTTTTTTATTATTTTTTAAAGAGAATTTAAAAAAAACATTAGAAATGGTACAGAATTTCACTAAATAAAATAATAAGAATACAACAATGGTTGTCGCATTGCATGTTATCTTCAGATTAATTGTTTACTTTACCAGATATCAATATGCATAATTGGTAAAAAAAAAGAAGTTATAGAAATTTAAGAGGAGAAAAAAATAAACATTAAGTGCTCCTTTCAATAGGCTAGTAGCAATCAGCAGTAATATTATCCAAGCTATCTTGTACATACACATACATATGTCTTTTCCTCCCCTTGTTTCTTTTGTCCTGTTCCTTATCTCAGTTTTTCCTTCCCTTTGAGCAGACTCTTTCCCTTTCACAGTATTTTTCAGATTTTTTTTACCCTTTCAGGTTCTTACACTAGGGTGACAATACTATGTTTGCACATGTGAGGCTGATTCATTTCACTCACTAGTAATTGTCTCTAGTTGCATCCATTTCCCTACAAATGCAACAAAAAGAGCCTCAAGATTATCTTTTGTCTTATTAATGAATAACATTTCATTGTGTAAAACTACCACATCCTTTTTACCCATCCTTCAGTTGGTTGCTTCCAAGGTGGAAATAGTACTTTCAAAAGAAGTAAGTGGAATCATCCTGCGGGGGACTCAGATGATAAAGAATAAGTATGAGACTGTTGTGTGAGTGATTGACGTTATAATGTAGTATTCAATTAATTTCTGCAATTTATTATACAATCATAGGCCTTGGACTTATCTGTCACAGCAATCATTACCTTATTATTATTAGTAATATTATTATTATTGCTGAGAACTGCACCTTAACTTGTAACAAAAGCTAAGACATATTAGATTGATTTGGCAGTCAGATGGTAAGTGACAAAAAAATTAACAGAACACATTTCTCTGAATTCCCTCATTAGACTCATTATAAAAAAATATAAACTACTTTTTTTTTTTTTTTTGCTTCTGGAGACAAGGGCCCACTATGTAGTACAGGCTGGCCTTGAACTCACTTATCTGTCTCCAGATTGGTTTCAAACTTGCAGGGATCCTCCTTCCTCAGTCCCCCGAGGTTACAGGTGTGCCCTACCACACCCAGCTAAAGCTGTAGGGATTTCATGGTTCATCTCCTAAGCAGTACACGTTTCCTCAACTAACATAATAAGTGACTGACTGAGCACACTGATCAGTGGTGAATAGTGCAGAACATGTCTGAATTATATATGCTTATAAAATGAATGGAAATCACTGTATGAAAGAACAATAGTAAATACACATCCTGAACACACCTTCAGAAAGAAGCTCAAATTGGATAAATACTGGAATCAGGGACTATCATGTTTATATCAACAAACTTTCTAAGGAACTACTGAGTAGAAATATCTGTCACCACAGAAGTCACAGTCATCTCTCAGAGTTCCTTGTTAATTTCAAATACTAAAATTATAGATCAGGTTCTGTACACTCTGAACATTACATGATCCTTGAAAAGAGAGACCCAGGAGACAGAGAGAGAGACCCAGAGACATAGGAAGAAGAAAAACAAAGGAAGAGATAGAAACCTCCAGGTGGTGAGGTACAGCAGGACAAATTGAAGGTCCTGGGTGCTGCACTGGGTCTGTCTCCTGCTGAGCAGGCATTGGAATGAAAAGGACAGCAAAACTCCTATGTTCAATTTCCCAACAAGGGTGATGATGTATTTGTTATGGTTTGTGTCTAGTTGTCCCCCTAAAGCCTCATGTTGTCATGGGGTGAGGATTTCTAGAGTTTGTGTTAACTCATGATCCACTGGGATTATGTGTGATCCAAGGCTGGGATTATGGGTTTTAGTACTGCTGGGATTACCCATAGGTGGGTAAATACTGGGAAGTAC
>NW_004524766.1:1038086-1065849 GCF_000260255.1 Octodon degus | reverse complement strand
CTTGAGCTGCTGCTACCCCTCCCTTGCACTCTTGCTCTTTGCCGCCACCATGAAAGGTTGCTTTCTGCTGTGTGCTGCTCTGCCTTGGACCCAGACGAGTATGAACCGAAACCTCCAGTAACTGTGAGCTAAATAAACCTTCCCTTCCTTCATTTTGAGTGTCGGGTATTTGTCCCAGCAACAAGAGAAGAGTAACTAAGACAGTATTCAAGAGGGAGGTAACCATCCATGTATAGAAAAATAAGCCACTTCTCCATAACCCATGTTTCCATGTGGTTACTCCTTGTACAGTGATTCCCTGTGTGGAGCGAAAATGAGACAGTTACATTTTCAAGGTCATGTGTTACTGTTCTCCTTATTAGTACAGGTTTGCAATGTGTGTCTATGGTTGCCTTGAGGAGTGGGAACATGTAGACAATACAGCTTGCCTCGGTTTGTAATCCACTTCCCCTTTGGCCCTGCCTCCTTCCTCCTCCACGTTCTCTTTCTCGGTTGTCATTCCTGTTAATACAATTACTATCATGCTTATGGCATCGACATTTACATTCGTTGAAATTCTTAGGTTCCTGCTCATGGTACATCTTTATTCTACTTATTTTCCCTTCCTGGCTTACCCAGGTTCACTTGGATCCTTCCCTCTTGGGAGAGATCATTCTCTGTCTCACCTTACCCATTCTTTGTGTGGTGATTTATTTGTACTTTGCCTCAAAGCAGCCTGTATATTGTTCAACAAGATGATTGGATAAAGAAAGGTGAATCTATCCATAACGAACTAGTACTTGGCTATGATTAGGACAAATTTGAGAAATTTGTAGGAAAAAAATGCACCTCTAAACTACAGTTTTAAATGAAATAAATCGAATCCCAAGCTTACATATCATATGGCAGAGCTTATGCTGGTGCAGGTCCAAACTTTTAAGAACTTAGGGGGACTCTGTGTGGCCCGCAGGACACTGGTGAGCTACCAATCTGTGTGCCCAGTGCCCTCGGGTAAGGAGCTTTCCTGGTGCCTGCTCCAACCACTTAAGAATTCTGGAGGACTCTGAGTGGACCTCAGGACTCTGGTGAGTGGCATTCCTTGGCCCCCAGCACGTAGGCATGGAGGTGGTGTTGGAGCTGATCAAAACTTTTAAACATTTAAGGATTCTGAGTGGTCCAGGGGATCCTGGTGAATCTGGCCCCCACACATCACCTACACTGAAGCTTTGCTGAGTATCAGCCAGTCACCCTTATAAATAGTGAGAGCTGTAGTGAGGCCTACCCTCCTCCACTGTAGCAAAAACCTTACTGACATTCGCCTCACAGCTCTCCCACCACTGTAAGGTCTGGGTGATAACTGGCAGCTCCAAAAATGCTAGAATGCAGGAGCAAAAGGCAATCTCAATCCTGCAGCCCACCCAATCCAGGAGACAAAGACACACAAGAGCTTGGAAATCACACGCCTGAAAATTCTGAAATGAAACTGAAGGAAACAAGTCCATCAGTCCATAGAAGAAATAATCTTTTTTTTTCCCCTTTTTTTGTGGAACTGGGGATTGAACTGAGACCCTTGTGCTTGCCAGGGAAGCACTTATTCCACTGAGCCATCTCCTTGACTCCCTAAGAAATGATCTCTTATTTAAAAAAAAAAAAAGAAAAAAGAAAAGAAATGACAACAATCATGAAAGAATTGCTCAGCAGAGCTAAAAAAGACATAGATAACAAAACAGAAGAACAGACAAATTCTGGAAATGCTGAATGAACAACAGAGGGAAGAATTAGAACCTATGAAATGGATTAAAACAGATATCCAGAAAATTAAGAACTTGATCGAAGGTTGACAAAGCTACTTGAATGAAACTCAAGATAGACTTTCAGACCTCAAATCAAGTGATGCAGATAAGGAACATGAAAGGAGAGGTCTCTTAAAAATAACAAGGAACCAGAGAATAACAATTCAGCAGCTACAAGACAACACAGAGAAAAATTGTATAAGAATAGTAGGTGTCAATGAAACAGCAAGAGACAACCTGAATGCCATAAAATGACTATTTGCAGACATACTAGCAGAAAATTTTCCAAACATGAGAAAAGAAACTGACATATGGATAATCAAGGAATACAGAAATCCACACAGGCATAATCACAACAAATCTATGCCTGGACACATAATAATCAAGATCTCAGAGATTCAGCAAAAGAATAAATATTAAATATTGCTAGAGAGAAAAAAAAAACAAACAAACAGATAAATGACAATGGGAAGCCCATAAAAATCGTGGCAGATTTCTCAATAGAAACCATCAAGTAAAGAAGAGCTTGGAGTGAAGTATTTCAGGTCCTAAAGAAAATAACTTTCAACCCTGAGTGATGTACCTACAAAAATATCTATTAAATTCAATGGTAAGACAAGATTGTTTCATGACAAAGAACAACTGAAGGATTTCATGACCACCAAACCAACCCTAAAAAGAGTACTGACAAATATTTGAGAAAGAGATAGAAAGAACCACAGCTTCAAGAACATCAGAAAGGAACTGCAGCTGGGGAGATAGCTCAACAGCATAAGCACCTGCTTGGCAAGCACAAGATCCTGAGTTCAATCTCCAGTACAATAAAATAAAATAAAAATAAAATATTAGGCTGGCCAAGTAGCTCAGAGGATTAAAGCACCTGCATAGGTAGATGCAGGGGCCAGGAGTTTGATTCCCTGGCCTACCATGCTGGCCCTGCCCCCAGGGCATGTTGAGATGACAGTTGAGACTGGGCTTGGTGGTGAGTGCCTGTTATCCTAGCACTTGGAAGGCTGTAAACAGGAGGATCACTACGAGTCCAATTTATGCAGTGAGATCCTGAACACCTTGTACACCCTAAATACAAAAACAAAACAAAACAAAAACAGAAAGGAACCACCAAACAGAATAAGTAATTAAAAGAGGGGGAAAATATGGAATCTACAGTAGGAAAATAACATGATAAGGATAAGCCAATTCATATCAGTTATAATCATCAATGTAAATAGCCTCATTTCATCAATCAAAAGAAACAGACCAGCAGAGTGGATTAAGAAACAAAATCCAACAATATGGGGCATATAAGAAACACATTTAATTAAAAGGGAAGTCACAGACTGAAAGTCAAAGGATGGAAATAATTCTCTATGCCATAGGACACCAGAAAAAAGAAAGGGTAGCTATTCTGGTTGCTGAAAATATGAACTTCTAACCAAAAATCATTCTAAGAGATGAAGAAGGCTACTACATATCTCTTAATGAAAAATGCAAGAGGTAGAGCTATCAATTCTATATATTTATGCACTCAATATGGGAGAACCCAGCTATATCAGACAAATTTTAACAGGCATGAAAAATCAAATGAGCAATAATACAATTGTAATGGGGGACTTTAACAGAACACTGTCAAAAAAAGATAGATCAACTAGGAAAAAAAATAGCAAGGAAATAATAGAACTAAACCAAATTTGTGAAGAATGGACTTTGTAGACCTTTAAGAGTGTAGCACCCAGCAGCAACACAATAGACATTCTTCTCTGCTACACACGGGATATTTTCCAAAATGAGGTATATAGTAGCACACAGAGCATGCTTAATGCTCTGACCACAGTGCAATGCAACTGGAAAGTATAGAAAAAGAGCCCACAGAAACATCCTAAAGTAAATAACAACCTCCTAAACAACTAGTGGTTCACAAATAAATTAAAGAAGAAATAAAAAGTACTTACAATCAAATGAAGGCAAATGTAACTACCAAAACCTTTGGAATACAATGAAAGCCATCTTAAAAGGAAAATTTATAGCTGTAAATTCACATATTAAAAAATAACAAACCCAAATAAACAATCTTATGCTGCACCGTAAGCTCTTAAAAAATAGAGAGAAGGTCAACCCCAAATCCCAAAGAAAGCAAGAAATTATAAAGATTAGAGCAAAAATTAATGCAATGTAGGTAAAAAAAATACAAAGAATGAATGAATCTAAGAGTTGATTCTTTAAATGAAAAAATACCACTGATAAACTCCTAGGCAACTTAACCAAAAAAGAAAGAAAAAACCCAAATTCAAACAATAAGTAATGAATAGGGAAAAATCATTACAGACTCTAGAAAAATTAAAGGCTCATCAGTACCTATTTCCAAAATCTTTACTTTCACAGGAAGAAAATCACAGAGGAAATGAACAGTTTCCTAGATACATATGAAATGCCAAAGTTGAGTAAAGAAGATATACAAACTCTGAATAACCCAATAACAGGAAACAAAATTGAAAATGTAATAAAGAAAAGAACCCTACCAACAAAGAAAAGTCCAGGTCCTGATGGATTCACAGCAAAATTCTACCAGAGGATTTAATGCCAACTTTTCTCAAATTCTTCAATGAAATTGAAAGATAAGCAGTGCTCCCAAATTCATTCCTTGAGGTAAGCATTACTCTGATTCCAGAACCAGAGAAAGATCCCAAAAGGAGAATTACAAGGGCCAACCAAATAGCTCAGCAGATTAAAGAACCCATAAGCAGGCTCAGGGGATGGGGGTTTGATCCCTCGAGCCTGCCATGCGAGCCCCACCCTGGGGCACATTGAGACAACGAAAGAGACTGGGCATGGTGGCACGCACCTGTAATCCCAGCACTTGGGAAACTGTAAACAGGAGAATCACTATGAGTCCAATTTAGTAGTGAGACCCTGAACACCCTGTATATCCTTCCCTAAAATACAAAGAGAGAGAGAGAGAGAGAGAGAGAGAGAGAGAGAGAGAGAGAGAGAGAGAGAGAACTACAAGCCAATCTCTCTAATGAATAAAGATGCAAAAATCCTCAATCAAATATCAGCAAATAGAATGCAGCAAATCATCAAGTTGATTGATTATATACACAACCATGATGGATTCATCCCAGGAATGCAGGGATGGTTCGACATATACAAGTCCATAAATGTAATGCATCACATCAATAGAACCAAGAACAAAACCACACGACCATCTTGATAGAAGCAGAAAAAGCTTTTGACAAAGTCCAACACTCATTCATGATAAATATCCTACAGAGAATCAGAATAGATGGTCTATATATCAATCTGATAAAAGCCATCTAGGAGAAATGCACAGCAAACATACTACATGGGCAAAAATTGAAAGGCTTCACTTTAAAATCAGGAGCAAGAAAAGGATGTCCACTGTCTCTACTTCTATTCAGTATAGTTCTACCAACACTAGTGAAAGCGATTAGACAAGAGAAAAAAAATAGAAGGAATAAGGATCAGAAAAGAAGAAGTGAAATTATCGTTATTTGCAGATGACATGATACTCTACATGGGGCACTGCAAAAACTGTACCAAGAATCTTGTAGATTTAATCACCAAATTCAATAACATAGCAGGATACAAAGTCAACATCCAAAAATCAGTAGCATTTTTGTTCACAAGCAATGAGTGCACTGAGAGACAAGTTAGAAAAACCACACCTTTCACAATAACAACCAAAACAATGAAATTCTTAACAATTGATCTCACAAAGAATGTAAATTGTTTATAAAGTGAAAATTATGTTACTCTAAGAAAAAAGATTGAGGAGGATTTGAGAAAATGGAAAGATATACCACACTCTTGGATAGGAAGAATCAATATTGTAAAAATGGCCATACTCCCAAAATTGTAATGCAGATTCAATGCAATCCCAATTAAAATACCATTAGTATTTTAATACTAATATTAGAGAGAGCCAGAGAAAACTTTCCTCAAATTCATTTGGAATCAGAACAGAACAAAATCAGTCCTGGGAAACAAAGAAATAGCAGGAGGCATCACAATCTCTGAACTGAAGTTATACATAAAGCCACTGTGATAAAATCAGTATGGTCCCAGCATAGAGGCAGACCTCAATGGAACAGATTAGAAGATGAAGACAGAACTACAAATATACTCAGGCACTTTATCCTTGATAAAGGGGCCAAACATATTCACTGGAAGAAAGATAGCCTTTTTAATAAATGGTTCTGGAAATACTGGATTTCCACATGCTGAAGGCTAAAATTAAACCCATATGTATCACCGTGCACAAAGCTACAGTCAAAATGGACCAAAGATTTAAACACTAAAACAGAAACACTAAATCTTCTGGAGGAGAACGTAGGTAGAAATCTTAAAGACGTAGGGATAGGTAAAGAATTCATGAACAAAAGCTAAATTACACAGGAAAAACTTCAAAGAATCAACAACTGGAATCTCATCTTTTTTAAAAGTTTCTGCACATCAAATGAACTCTCCAACAGAGTAAAAAGAAAACCCACAAACTGGGAAAAAATTAGAGGCAACTGTCCCTCTGACAAAGGCCTTCTATCTAGGACATATAAAGAATTAATAAAAATCAGAACCCCAGATTCAAAGATCCAGTCAAGAAATGGGCATCTGAGAGAAATATATACACTTGTCAGATGAAGAAATAGAGATGGCAAGTAAATATATAAAAAAAGTTCAAAACTGTTCATTCAAGAAATGCAAATTAAAAGAACACTGAGATTCCATCTCACCCCAGAAAGAATGGCCAACATCAAGCAGAATAACAAATGCTGGAGGGTCTGGAGAAAATGGAGCCATTCTTCACTGTTGGTAGGAGTACAGACTGGTACAAACACTATGGAAACTCTTGTGTAGATTCCTTAAAGAGCTAGGAGTGGAAGTCCCATTCAACCCAGCTGTTCCTTTCCTGAGTATTTTTCCAGAAGAACTGAAAACAATATACCACAGCAATATATGTGTACCCATCTTTATAGCAGTACTATTTGTCATAACTAAATCCTGGAAACAACCCAGATGCCCATCAACTGAGGAATGCATAATGAAGATGTCTTACTTTTCCACAATGGAGTGTTATTAAGGTATCAACAAGATTAAGTTTTGGATTTTTTCAGTAAAAGCATGCAGCTGCGGACCATACTCTTAATTGATATACATCAGACTCACATTTGCAAGCATTGTGTTGTCTCCTTAGTGTGAGATCATGAAAGAGAAAAAGGAATCTGAAGAATACAGTAGATACTGGGAAAGCAGAATGTACTTATTCAAAAAGAATTACTGAATTGAGGAGACACACAGGAGAGGTAGTGGGGGGAAAGAGATATAGCTATTTATGTAAGCAGGAGGGTTTGGTCAACTCTACTGTGCATTTCTGCTGTTCTATGGAAAGGAATAGTTAATGACTAATTTGTTTTTTTCTCCTTTCTTCAATTGTTTGTACTTTTTTCTTCTTTATTTATTATATATTTCTTTCTTCTGCTTCCATTTTTTCATGTATATACCTGGTAATATGAATAACTAGTTGGAAGACAACACTATGCATTACAACAAATACTGTGAAATTCATATTGTTAAGTGAAATTCTGTATCACTTGTAATTTTGGGTTTTAACCCTATTTTTCACTCTCTTTAAAAAAATAAAGGAATTTTTTTAATAAATACCATGTGGTATCTTGCTTTTGAGTCAGTCAAAGATCACAGGTCATTTTGGAATTTATGTTTTGGAACATTGCTACTTGTCTAAACTTTTGACTAATGACACAATGGCACTGGTAATTGCATTCCTATTTGTTTGTTTTCCTTTTTATTAGTACATGTTTGCAACACCTCATGACTATGTTCATTGAGGGGAGTTGATACACATACATAACAAGTCATTTTTAATGGTCCCTCCATCTCTTGTTTTCCTTCCCATTGGCAAAATCTCTGTCTCCCTCTCTTCTGTCTTTTATTTTGGCTCTTTACTTTCTTTATACTTTGTTTTCAAAGTGAGCCTCAGCACAAAAAATGTTGACTTTATAGAAAAAAAATGAATCTCATAGCCTTACAATTACCTATGCACAGATATATTTTTACTTCCTAAACTGAATATGACTAGGTAGCAAAGAATGCCTTACTCTACAGTATGAAGAGGTTGGAAAATTTATTTGAATTTCAAGATCTTTTTATGTATCATCTATGTATTTTGGGCTTATATGAAATTAATTAAAAAACTTTCTCATGTATAAAATTGTTGATCATATATGTAATTCCACTTTCATAGTAGGTCCCTCTTTTCTTTACATTACTCTTATTTACTACTTCTTTTTTAAAAAAGCAGTTACTATAAAAGCCTTTGTTCCTTCAATTGAAGAGCTGACTACATGACTTATGGAATTTTGGAGGTTACATTTGGACCTATTTAAATGGAAAAAAATTGCTGAGAAGCTCAAACACATGTGATCCTCTTTAAACAATAGTGTGTTTGTCTAGATTGTATTTGGGGGTGGCACAGCATCTGTTGGATGTAGGCCTTCATACTCTTCAAAACTTCAGAATGTTATGACCATAGAAGACCTTTATTCTACATTCTTTATTAAAAGCTTAGTAATGTGTAAAATACAGTATTTTGGTCAAATTTCATTTCCCTCATATCTCAAGAACAAGAGTGTTAAGTTTTCACTTATGTGGCAAACTATTTTTTAAAATCAACGTAAGGAGGAAGGGATAGTTTTGGCTCCTAGATTCAGATACTTCATTTTGTGTTTGATTGGCTCCAAAACAGAAACATCATGGAGGAAATGCATACTGGAGGAAATCAACTCCCTCCGGTTGACCTTGGAAGGGAGGAGAGCCCGGATATGGCCACAAAGGGCATCTCCCATGACCCACTCTGCTCAAAGAAGCCCCAGTATCTGTGCCCATCACACACACACACACACACATACACACACACACACACACACACACACACACACACAAAGATTCTTAACATTAAATTATGATGTTTGCAGAAAGGAGAAGATAATGCTTAATTTGTTTTGTCTCCTTTTCTCAATTGTTTTACTTTTTCTCTTCTTAATTTCTCATCCATTTCTTTTCTTTTTTCTTTCTTCTTCCAATTTTGATTATATGTATCTGATAATATGAATAACTGGTTGGAAGACAACACTATGCATTATGACAAATACAGTGAAGTTCATATTATTTTTAAGTGACATTCTGCATGAGTGTCACAATTTCTGTTTTAATACTATTTTGTACTCTCTTTAAAAAATAAAAGATTGTGATTTCATCCAAGGAGCAAGTCATCAATAATGTTAGAGATCTTATCATCCAAATGCTTTGCAAAAGCCTATGAGCAGTCAAGTCTCCAAAACAAAGAATTTTTTTTTTTTTTTTTTTTTTTTCGTATTTAGTACAGGATCTACAAGGTCTCACTACACAGACTGGAAAACAAAAAACCTTTAAGAGACACATTGTATCAAACCCTTGCCAGTTGGTGATGGCTTGATATTGAAAAATCTATTCAGTCACTGAAGACCAGAAAATCAATTAAATCAATTATGAATATTTTACTAATATGTATATCTATTCAAAGAGACAGACATTTTAACAACTGGCTTTGTATATCTGAAGTGAGTCTATGTAAAAAAGAACTGATGAGGATTAGGAAAATATATGAAATAAAATACCTATTCCATTGAAAAACCTAGGAAATTCTGGTAATGTGAGTTATGGTTGTGAGAAAGGTGAATGTTTACATTTTACAAACACTTTATTGCATTATCATTAATGCCCTTTAGAATGTTCTCCCTTGATGGGAACACACATATCTCTTCATCTTGCCACTTTCTGAAACAATCCTGGAAGACTTTTTTGTGTTTAACTGTGTTGCTGTGGCTGCCTCAATATCCTGAGTCAATTCAGAACATTTACCTCTCATTTTGACTTTAGGGAAGAGCCAGAATGTATACGATCCTAAAGTTGATGAGTAAGATAGGTGCAGGCACAAAGTAACATTTTCAGGAGGCCTCCTTTTTGAAGTTGAATGGTACCTGGCTATCACAATCAGCATATTTTGTAAGACACTTGCGTCTGAGATGAACACATACTTCTCAGAGGATGAAATTATAGACATTCACAAAAGAGGACTTCCAGGACTGCTTCAGGAAGTAGCAAGAATCATGGGATAAGTATGTTCAAAGCAAAGGGCAGTATTTGTAGGGTGTTAAGGGCAATGTGTCTTTTGCTGCTATCGTTGTATATTTTTATTAGTTCTTGCACACTCTTCATAGAAACCGCCCATCAATAACTGACATACTTTAATATAATTATTGTTGTGACTATTTTTTAAAGTAATACTTCATGATTTCAGAAATCATGTAACCCTAAAATGTACATGTTCCTGGTTAGTTAGTGGCCTTTCGCCATGAGATATTTCATGTGACTTGAATCCTTCTTCCAGTGGCTCTGTCATTTTCAGAGCCATTGTATACTCTGCAGTGAGGATGTTGCTACTGGTACAAATTGGAGTGAGTGCTCAGATCCCTCTAACGCATCCCGTCCTACAGGAGTGGAAGTCCTCACAATAGCAAATATCAATGTTTCTGTCCTTTCATAGTGATTGCTGAGTTTCTGGAGCAGGTTATCAAAGCAGTTGTCCCTGACAAAGACATGTCATACTACAGTTCAAGTCATCAAGAGGGCCTGCCACCCAAGTTTCATACACAGAGAATATAAGGAAGTTATACTTCCCATATAACCATCTTCCTAGCACATCATTTCTGTTCCTTCTCCCTTTTTTTTTTTTTTTTTGAAATGAACATATTAATTGCATGGGTCCATGCAAATGAAAAATACTTTGGGCATTTAGTAGCAGAGTAGCTGCTGCTTTTCAGAGACAACTATATATTGTGTGGGGGAGGCCAGCTCTGCCATGGTAGCAATAGGAAATTAGAAATGTTCATAAAATGTCAGAAATTGTGCAAAATCTGCATAATCCAGAAGATGGACATGATCAGGTTGAAAGAGGGAAAAAAAAAAAATCGAAAACCTTCTTAGAAGAAGACCTACAAGATTTCAGGAATCTGCTCCATATCAATGTAGGGGATGAAGGAAAATGAGGTGAGAACTGGTCTGCTCACAAGTGAGACAGGGTGAAGGCCACTGAGAACAGTGAGGTCATTCAGTCCTGCAGGTGGGCACTGGGAAGCCAGTGGGGGCTAGGCTGAAACCACAATGGGGCCGTCACCCAGACACAGAGCAGGCGGGTGAAGGTAGGGGGAGGATGAGTGGAAGAGAGATGCCCACATGTGAAAGGGAGAACGATGTATAGAAGGATATTCAGCAATTTTGTGAAAATGTCATAATAGTAATTTAAAAATCTAGCAAAGAAAATATCCATGAATGGTTGGTTTTATAAGAAGCCAGACGTCAAAATTCTTAAGAAAACATTATCCATTTAAATACCTGGTATTAAGATGATATTTAATAACATTTAATGATATTAAAATGTTTATTTAAGTAAATTATGATGTTATCATAGCATTATCTCAATTTAATATCAGCAATCTTATGAATATAATTACTCATAAACAATGTACAGTTAGGATCACTTTAATAAAATATAAAATTGATAAAACTTTTTCTTCATGTAAAAAAGTCTTAGCAGACTAAATATGTAAAGAAAATTTTCTTACCTTATAACTTATTCAACAGTAATATCCAGTATATATTTAAAAAAGATATAAACATTATCAATAAGTACAATAAGATAAAGCTTCCTATTTCAAAGCTAGTATTAGAGATTTTACTAAAGGATTTGCCCTATTTAGTAAAAAAAAAAAAAATAGCAGATAAGATGTGAAAGAATGTGGCTTTCATCTTTACAGGTGATGAAACTATGTACTGAAAAATATCCAAGAAGACTTCAGGTAAATATTTAGAAAATTTAATATGAGCAATACTCAAAATATAGTTTTAACAATATTCCACTTACAATATCTTCATCTTCTCTTTGACTTAACTATTTTTTCAATAATTTGCAAGTGAGAATAAAATGTGCATTTCCCAGAGTTCATATTTGTTGTGGCCATACCATGAAATTTCATGTTTAAATGATTATGAGGTAATGCTCAATATGCATGTGTTTTGTGCACACTGTTGAACAAAGAAAGAAAATGCAGTTATTATGACTCCTTATTTTATGAAAAATAAGTCTGATATGTACTTACAATGTGTTTTGAAAATAAAAATGGTCAGACTTGATTCATCTTCCATCAAAAGGTTTTAGAGCTGTTATAACATTGCATTCCAGTACAATTCCAAATGTTGAAATTTTCAGCTGCTCGTAAGATCTTTTGTTTAAAGAGAGATTTCTAATTTGTGTTTATGCTTATGTTTGCATTAATTAATAACATATATTAATTTTATAATATTGAGTATTCTAGTAACTTCTAGGGATTTTTTGTTCTTTGCCATTCACAAGTGTAACTCTAAAAATTTTAAATGAAAAACAAAACTCTATTCTAGAGAGAACTGATTAACGTCACAATGTGCTCTTCTGTGGTGGTGTTTTTAATAAAATATTATCAGTGGTAAAATGTAAATAAAAAAGCAAATTGCTTCATTCATCATGTATTTTAAGCAGTTAGAATGAATGAACTCTCCTTTGAGAAAACATCTGACTAAGCAAAATAATGGTTATGAGTTTGGGAAATATTTAATGAACTTAGTGGTTAAAATGTAGTTGTTATTTGAGAGTCCGTTATGTGCATTTTTTAATTAATTGAGACTCCTTTCTTGGGAGACCTTATTTTTCTTTTGTCATTTAATAAACCAAAGAAAGTAACCTCAGTGACTCACGTGAAGGCCGAGAGGTCACGGGGTAGAGGTCACGGGGTAGCTGGTGCTGGTTGACCCACAGTGTGCCTAGGTGAGTGTTCATGACCAAGCTTCGTGTTCACGTGTCTGATGTCAGCTCAAGCACAGAGAGATTGCCAGTGATCTTGTGCAAGTTCTCTTTACTCTGTTCATAGTGTGTGTATTCAGCTCCTATGCATCTTTCTTTTCTTCTTAATCAGAATGACATCCATGACTTTATATTCAAAGTTGGAATGATATTTCTCCCTATAATGTATGTATTTCAGATTGTCTGTGTAAACATTGCCATGGGTAATAGAAGGCATTCACATCACAGATGGATGCCTTCATCATTTCTTCATAGTTGTTCAAATGTGGAAAGAACCAAAGTGTCCTACAGTACAGTGAATAGAGAAACTATGGAAAATGTAGGCCATTATTCACAATTGAAAAGAACTGGGTTAGTAAGCATGAGCACAGATGAAACCTAAATACATGCTAGTAAACTAAAAAGAAAAGAAAGAAACCTAGTTGAGAAAGCTGCATGCTGAATGATTCTATCCCACTCTCTTTCTAATTCACAGCAACTCTTTGCTCACTGCCTCCCTATTTTTCCCTGATCCATAATGTCATATCAGCAAAGCACAGAAGATCGCAAGGACAGAGAAACTATGCTGGGTGATACTGTACTGGAGAAAAGATGTCATTGTATGTTTGTCCCAAACACAATATGTACAACAGCAAGAGTGGGCCCTAACCTACATTACAGTCTTTGGGCAAACACTCAAATATCAATAGATCGTAAATAGAAGGTAATATGTATCTATAGTGCATCTTTAGAGTTCATCATAAAATTTTAAACTATGCTTCGTATTTTGACTCATAAAGTAAAGCCCTTAGTATTTTGTGGCCATTATGAGCTAAGCAATGTCAAGTGATTAATTTGTTCATTCATCTTTTCAGTATTTCTTAGCTGTCTATAAACAACTATGCATGAAAAGAGTATAAAATAGGACAGTTAGGAATCCTCGTTGGCGTGAGTGTAGATTGGGTATGGTCACTGTGGAAATCAGTGTAGAGAGTCCTTTAAAAAAATAGGATTAGAGGTTCACCCAGCTATCCCCCCTTCTGGGTTTCTTCCCTGAAGAATTAGAGACATCATACCAGAGTGATATATGTGCACCCAAGTTTATAGCAACATAATCTGAAGTAGTTAAGTCTTGGAAACAACCCAAATACCCATCTATCTAGGAATGGATAAAAAATGTTATTTTAAAATATAATGAAGTACTACTCAGGCATAAAGAAAGACAAATTAGAGGCTTTTATGAGTAAATGGGTGCAGCTCAAGATTATACTCATAAGTGAAATAAATCAGACCATCATGTGTAAACACTGTATTGTACCACAGTGTGAGAAACAGAATGAGTAAACAAGATCCAAAATGTACAATAGGGGCAGGGAGAGAGCTCAGTGCCATAGATGGGTCCCTGGCAATCACAGGGTTCTGAGTCTGATTTCTGGGAGAGGGAGGGAGGTAGGGAGGAAGGGGAGGAGAGAGAGAAAGAGAGAGAAAGAGAGAGAGAGAGAGAGAGAGAGAGAGAGAGAGAGAGAGAGAGAGAGAGAGAATCAATATTGTGAATTGGGAAGAAACTGTTCAAAAGAAAAGGCAAACTGTAATGGGGTAAAGGAAGAAAGGAAAAAATGTATACACAAGATAGTTAAGGTAGTTAAACAACTAGTTTCTTCTAGTTCATTGAAAGATTTGTGCTAATACAGTATTGTCTATTTAATTAATTAATTTATTTATTTTGTGTTTTTAGGGAAGGGTCTACAGGGTGTTCAGGGTCTTACTACTAGATTGTACTCATAGTGACCCGTCTGTTTACAGACTCCCAAGATCTGGGATCATAGACGCGTGTCACCACGCCCAGTCTCAATTGCCCTTTCAATGTGCCCTGGGCATGAGGCCAGCACAGCAGGTCCAGGGATCGAACCCCCAGCCCCTGCACCTGCTTGCAGGCACTTATTTTTTTGTAATTTGAATAATTTTTGATGTTTGTACTACCAGTGAATATTACTACTTTTTGCAAATCAGTTTAAAATTGGACTGGCATCTAGAATTGTAAGGTTTAGAAAATGAAAATACAGGCTTCCCAGCTAAATTTAAGTTTCAAATAAAGAAAAGAAAAAAAAACAGTATATACACGTGCTCTACAGAACGAAGTACTTACAAGACACATTGGAAAACATTGAAAATTCTTTCAAAATTATGCTTCTTTTATTTTTTCTCACCAATGGCCTATCAAACTCTTTCTATTCAGACAGACTTGGTTCATAAACCAGGCTATTTGGTCAGCTCTACAGCATTGTTTAGACAAGATAACACAGTGTGTCTTGTATTCTGAATAGCTACTATAAAGATAACCATATACAATATACCAATTATTGTAACTGTCCTAATAATTTGTTTTAAAACTCTGTTTCATTGTGTTTATCTTTTTTATTTGAAATAAAAAGAGACAGTGTCCCTGTCTTTGTGATACTTCTATTCTAAAGCAAAAAGTTGACTTTGATAATTATCATTCCATATTTCTGTGGTTTTACAAATGTATAGACATGAAAAGTTTATCATAATATATAAAGTATATTTAAACATATTTTAAATGTTTTAATTTACATGAAACTAAATTAACTTTTTAGTATATAGTTCTATGAGTTTAGAGAAATGTATAATGAAAACACAAAAGTTTCATGACTCATGAAATAACCCCTTATAAAATCAAACTTTCCATAAAGCTTTAGAAATTTGACATAAAAAAACCAGAATGTTTCTCTAGTTATAAAAGTATAATTAAATTCTGAAAGTGTAGTGTTAAACATATTTAATCTTGAGATATAAGGAATCTTTTTAATGAAGCTATTATTAAACAAATAAAAATAATATAGAGTGTTTGTTATAGAATATTGCAGTCTTTCACAAATGAAATATTAGTATCTCCACAAACTGCAGAACTACTAGGACACCACCCACACCATCTGCTTTTTTGCGTTTTGCAAAATCTTTTAATATCAGGACCTTATCTCAAGTCCCTGGTGTGCTGGCTGCTCCAAAGAAGGTCCCCAAGCCAGGAGCGCAGGTGACCTCACAGGCAGCACCAGCATGGAGCTAACAGGGGCCACAGTGCCTGGGAGTCAGAGCTGGGCAGGGCGGCAAATCACTCAGAGGATCACACTGTTGTGTACGGATGGGGTTGGAAGTCTCTCTGTTGTTGTTACGCCCCAGAAAGAGTACTATTAAGTAGAAGTAATAGTAAGAATGACAATGAGAGCAATTTCAAAACTTCAAGGAAGGGAACACTCTTTCTCTTTTAAATGAATGGAGTGTAGGACCTCAAGTCCACTAAGATAGTGATTCGTGGAAAGTAAGGAGAACAAGAACAAAGAAAAGTGAAAAAAATAATAAGGTAACTCCAAGAGAATTAAAACACAAACTAATTCCAATGGTAGGGGCCAGTGCTGCAATACAGCAGCCAATGCTTAGAATCTTGGATGTTGAAAAAGACATTCAGATTCCATGGAAGAAGTTTTGGAAATTATCCCAATAATTTAGGATAAGAATAAGCTGGAGAAATTAGTAAGCAAACACTACTTTGTTTCTTGACATTGGTACCACGAATATATCATTAATATTTCAAACTAAGCTCCAATCAAACAATCAAGCTTAGGTTCATCACATTAGATGTTTGGGATAGCCTGAAGCAGCAAAGGAAATAATGTTTTCACGTTCCCACAATGGCATTCATCTGTGCTATGAAACTGGAATGTTTACATCATCTGCAATTAAATTTCCCTGTCCTATTTCTTTTCCTTCAAAAAATCTTAATAAAGAACGATGTAAATTCAGTTGCCAGTTATATGGCCAAATGGTTAGGAAACAAAGTAAAACTCAGAATCCTAGGAACAAAACGAGAAGAGAAGAGGACTTGCCTCATCTTTATTTTATTTGCCAAGGAAAGCTGGATCTGAGGTAGGCAGAACAGATGCCCTCGTCAAGCAAACAAACGGAGTCAATGATTCTATTTGAAAACAAACAAAAAAAAACCTACAAAAGCTTGGTGGAGAAACATGAAGACAAGAATATTTTCAAAGCAATTGATCAGGATCAAATCGTATTCAAAAATTGTCAGTATTTGCTTCATGCAAATGATTTCTGACTCAGTAAAATAGAAATCAGCTCCTTGCCAAAAAAATAATTAATACTTTGCTTATATCCATATTTGTATTCATTACCCAGAATTAAAAATAAAGCTATCAGGTTATCTTCTTCTATCTCCAGCTGTTCATATGTCATAAAATAAAACCTATACACACATGAACACACAAACACACTTATGAGCATCCATATGTATGTACACAAATACACACAGATAGCAAGAAATTTGAAATTCATTTTTCAAGCAAAAACCTGGGAAATTGACCTGAGGATCAGTCAAATAGATTGGAAGGTGCAAATGCAGCCCCCAACATACTCAGCCACCTTATCTTTGACAAGGGACTCAAATATACTTACTAGAAAAGCAATAGTCTCTTTAATACGCTAAGATAAGACCCACGTCTATCTCCATGCACTAAACTAGGTCGAATGGATTGAATACTAAAATAGGGCTGGCCAGATAGCTCAGCAGACTACAGTGATTGCCTTGGCAGATGCAGGGACTGGAGTTCGATCCCCATTGTACCGTGCATGCCCCACCACTGGGGTGTCCTGAGAAGGTGATTGAGTCTGGGCGTGGTGGCATGTGCCTGCAATCCCTGTGCTTGGGAGGCTGGAAACAGGAGGAGCACTATGAGTCCGATCTGTATAGTGAGACCCCGTAGACCCTATACTAATTACATAAAAAAATTAAAATAGAGACAAACTTTACTGTAAAAGAAAATAGGTAGAAAATTATGACGATATAAGTGTAGTCAGAGACTATGAACTGAACACAGACTGTTAGGGAAATATTACAAAATATTAATAAATGGGATTTTTACCTTATAAAAGCTTTGCATGACAAAAGAAATCACCAACAGAGTGAGAAGACAACCCTCAGAGTAGGAAAAATTATAGCCCATTTTCTTCCATTCATAACACTTACATTTATAACATATAAAAACAAAAAAAATCAGGGTCCCCAAATTCAAAGAACCAATTAAAAAATGGGCAAATGGGATGAATACACACTACTTAGATGAAGAAATAAATACAGGAAAAAATGTTCAACATTATTGGTCACTCCAGAGACACAAATTAAAAGAACACTGAGATTTCTTCTCACCCAGAAAGAATGGCTATCAACAATGAACTGAGAACAAATGCTGGTAGGGCTGTGGGGAAAAGGGAACACTTCTCCACTGCTGGTGGGGGTGCAGACTGGTGTAACCACTGTGGAAATCAGTGTGGAGAGTCTTTAGAAAACTAGGATTAGAGGGCCTATTTGACCGAGCTATTCCCTTCCTGGGTATCTTCCCAGAAGAACTAAAAGCATTATACCACAGCGACATATGTGCAGCTATGTTTATATCAGCATAGCTGCCATAGGCTCTATTTTATAAGTTTCTACATTGGTGAGTATTAGAAGGATTAAGGAAGAAATGCATTCAAAAAGGATTGTCACTGTAGGAGTTCTGGCAGTGTGGGCATGCCTGGAGACATGGGGAGGTTTAGGGAAACCAAGCCTTTAGGAATGTATCCCTTATACTGATTTTAACTAGGACTTTGTCGTAAATGAATCTGAAATCTATCTCTTCTTCTTCTTCTTCTTCTTCTTCTTCTTCTTCTTCTTCTTCTTCTTCTTCTTCTTCTTCTTCTTCTTCTTCTTCTTCTTCTTCTTTTTTTGCTATGTTAGGATTTTCAGTAATTTGTAAATTATAGACATCTACATATTTACTCTTAAATTTGATTTTCCTCATGCTATTTATGTGATTACCAAGAGCACAGAAAGTATCATAAAAATATGGTAAACAATTGGATCTCATTAGGTGTAACATCAGTTTGGCCATCCCCAAGTCACTTGCTCTATTTATATGGTTTTCTTACTTAGCCCATTCATGAGTTCAGAGTTGATTATGCTCCAGCACTTGGGAGGTTGGGACAGGATGATCTTTGCAAGTTTGAGACTGGCCTGGGAGCTACAAAAGTGAGCACAAAGCTGGACCAAACTGCATAGTTAGACCAACCCTGTCTAAAAAGAAGAAGAGGAAGAAGAGGAGGAGGAAGGAAAAGGAGGAGGAGAAGGAGGAGGAGGAGGAAGAGGAGGAGGAGGAGGAGGAGGAGAGAAAGAGGAAAAGGAAGAGGAAACGGAAGAAAAAGTCGAGGTCCAGTTAGAGGAGCTGAGTTGGCGGGGGCATGGCTGAGTGGGGGGTCGTGTCATGTTTTTCCAGCAGATCTCCCCCGCAGTGTTCCAGTTGCCAAGGGCTGAGCAGTTTTTCACAGTCGTGCCCAGGTGCCATGCAGTCAGTAGGCTAGGGACTGAGCCCTTAAAATAGCAAGCCAAATTTGACCTCTCTTCCTTCAATTTTTGGGGTCAGCTATTTTTTTTTTTCCCAGAAGCAAAAAGCTGAGTGGAAGAAGGGCTTCCCCTCTGCCATATTACTTTATTTATTTATTTTTTTAAATTTTATTTATTTATTTGTGTGTGTGTGTGTGTGTGTGTGTGTGTGGCCAGCTCAGTCCACCAGGGGGGAGGGCTGGCTGGCATGTGGTGCTGGGGGATTGAACCGTGGTCCCTGTGCTTTGCCAAGCTTGTTCCAAGTAGGTGCCTTAGACCACTGAGCCATCTCACCAACCCCTGCCATATTACTTTAGAAGTTTAAAAATTGACCCACTTTAGAATTTTTTTTTTTTTTGCAGAACTGGGGATTGAACTCAGGCCCTTTCGCTTGCCAGGGAAGTGCTTATTCCACTGAGCCATCTCCCCGGCCCGATTAAGATCAATTTGTGTGTTGTGGTTAATACATTGTGTCAGCTTAAGTTTAGAGGTTTAATTAAGCAACTGGGCAGGGAGCCAGGGACCTCACTTTGTAAACATCCAGCAGAAGAAGTGGGCAAGAGATCCTGTGAGTGCTGCAGCACCTACAATGGGGAGAAAAAAGGCTTGCTTTCCCCACTTCTTTTGTGCTTGCTGCTTTTGCTGTCTTCTGCCCCTGTGCCGTGCAATCCCACCTTGGAGCCAGTCGAGCATGGACTGAAACCTCCACAAACTATGGCGTAAATGAACCTTTCCTTCCTTTACTTTGGGTGTCAGGTATTTTTTTCCCAGCAAGAAAAAAGTAACCAAGACAGTATTACTTTGGACATCTACTGGTCATTTTTGTTAAATCCATTTATGTTGAATTTTCCTAGATTATTAATTCCCGGCAGTGTTTGACATTCTCTAAGGGATTAATCATAGCAATCTAAATTTGTGTGTTTTGGTGCCTTATAACTCTCATAAGGTGTCAGTTGATAAAATTTGGTAAAATGAAACTTCTCTGGGGATGTCCCTTAATATATGTAAAGATAAAAGATAATCACCATTCTGAGATTTATTTATATAATTTCATCCTCCACCGTCCCTGAAATTACCTTGTCCTAATCTAGTTGGTTCATGGATTTCACTTATCTGTTATGAAAGTAAATGCTTTTCATCTTCTTGATTTCTCCCATTTTGGTGTGCAGCATAGGGGAGCCAAATTCCGTACTGCTGGAGTACCTCCCTATTTCTAGGCCTAGGAACTACTCACATAGGCGAGGACCTAGCAGGGACTCTGGCTTGTTAAACCCACTGAGCGAGGGCGAGCTGAAAGGGCGCAGGTGTCCAGACCTCCAGACCGGAGAGGACTGTGCTGGCTCATCAGAGGGCTGGAGGGGAAGCGCCAAGCGACTCCCAAGCAGCCAGACGAGGAAACAGCCGGGAGCAGGATCAGGGGGCTCAAGAAGGAATGATGTGCTTAAAGGGAGAACAGCTTCCCGAAGACGAACTCTCTTTCCAAGAGGGTGACAGAACAGCCCTCGCTGTTCATTTTGGATTGTAAAATTGAGTGTCTGATCTGTGGCAAACTTCCTGCCCAGCCGGGGTGCGGCCACGCCTTGGATCCCCACCACTGCCAAACGGAAGGGAACTAAACCGTAAACTAAAGGAGATCTTCGGTTTTCATCCCTTTATTTTCAATTTTTTTTTTGACTAATAGGTGCTTCCTACTGTAAATGATACTAAGAAATTTTAGAATAAACTTATTTATTTTTTATTTTTTAAAAATAATTTT
Source organism: Octodon degus (assembly GCF_000260255.1). Lineage (NCBI taxonomy): Eukaryota > Metazoa > Chordata > Mammalia > Rodentia > Octodontidae > Octodon > Octodon degus. The sequence continues at coordinate 1,044,928 of NW_004524766.1, read as the reverse complement.
ATTGAGAAACAAATAGTAATGAGACAGTTTCAAAACCAGTTACTAGCACAGTTTCAATCATTAGTACATTGCATATTGTTGTCTTAGTGGTTATTCATTGTACAAGATGCAGACATGATATCCTGTCTACAAACACGATTAGAACAAACCTGTCTATTCATTGAGCTAAGAGAATGCAGCTGTATATCTCTCCTGTTTTGAGTATACTGATACAAAATGGTCATTCATTTGTATCCCTCTTTTTTGGTTAATTTTGTCAGAGAAGGGCATTCCATTGTCATTTAAATATTGTAGGTGGGGGCCAGGGAGAAGGCTCAGTGGAATAAGCACTTCCCTAGCAAGCGCAAGGGTCTGAGTTCAATCCCCGATTCCACCAAAAAAAAAAAAAAAATAATAATAATAATGTTAATAAAATAAATATTGTAGGGGTGTGAATTCAGCAAAATATAGAATAAAATTATTTAGAAAATATATGAAAGGCCAACTTTTATTTTTAATTTTATCTTTTTTCAAGAGAGAAAAATTAAATTAGAATGATAGCTTTTTTCTGAAAATTCAAAATGTTTTAAATTGCTGAGCACAGTTACAGTTTGATCACACACCAAAGCCACTCATGTAAGAAAGAAAGATTTCCTAGTCATAAAAGAGAGACAAAGAGTGACAGAAAAAATGCATACACATACAGACCTGTAGTATATATGCAAAAAGGTATTTGTGGTACCTTGGAATACAGAGAGAGAGAGAGAGAGAGAGAGAGAGAGAGAGAGAGAGAGAGAGAGAATATAGTGAAACCACAGAAAAAGGTCACTGAGTCTGAAACTCTTCTCAAGATCATGTGATTATTTTAGAAATAAATAAAGAGACCATGCTAAATTCACTCATATAACAAAATATGGCCTGGCAAGCACAAGGGCCTGAGTTCAATCCCTGGTCCCTCAAAAAAAAAAAAAAAAAATATGAATAGATAAAAAATTAACAAAATGTTTTAGGGCCTGCCAAATAGCTCAACAGATTAAAGTGCTTGTTTAGGCAGACACAGACCCCAGGAATTCAATCCCCAGGGCTGCTGTGCCGGGCCTGCCCCCAGGGCGCCCTGAGACTGTGATTGAGATTGGGTGTGGTGGCGTGCGCCTGTAATCCCAGCACTTGGGAGGCTGAAACAGGCAGATCACTATGAGTCTGATCTAGTAGTGAGACCCTGAGACCCTGTAGACCCTGTCCTAAATTTAGAAAAAGAATTTAAAGCATAAAGTAGAGGTATTTTCTTGCTGAATGCTCTTCGTATTCTTTCGCTTTAGAACAATTTCACTTAAAATAATTCCCTTTTGTATACTGATAGCGGCTTTTGGCTTCGGCTACTAATACAGGTGCTCCTGAATATGCAGATGCTCCCAATAAGGAATGGATTAGGCACTGCAAATCCTCATATGCTGAAAATATCACACATTGAAAATACACTTAGCTCAGATGTGTAGTTGAATATTATGGCTTAGCCACCCAATATACTTTTTTTGTTGACCATTTGAAAAAATTTCTGATGAGGACCTATGTCACAAATGTTCACCATCTCATGAGAAACAGATTATTTATTCTATGTCATTAACTCAAGACATGACCAAGATTGATGCCATCATTTTCATGGAATGACTACTACTTTTGTGCCATCACAAAGTTAAAAAAAAGGCAGTCACTAGTCAAGACCACTGTAAGTCCTACGCTGTTGGTATATAATCAGCATTTGATTTCATTATACCAGTGTTGCTTTTTTGTGGATTTAATTATCTTTATTTTTATGTATTTTTATTAATATTATTGAGAAACAAATAGTAATGAAACAGTTTCAATAGCGACTGATAGGACAGTTTCAATAATTAACACATTGTATATGGTTGTCTTTGTAGTGGTTATTCATAGTACAAGATGCAGACATGACATCCTGTCCAAACACTGGTAATACAAATCTTTCTTCTCATTGAATTAAGAGAAAGTAGTTATACATCTATCCTAACTATTTTGTATATAGATACAAAATGGTCCTTCCTTTGTATTCCTTTTTTTGTTTAGTTTTGTCAGAGATGGGTATTTCATTGCCATTTAAATGTTGGAGGTGTGCGAATTCAGCAAAATAATCCAATATAGTCCAGTAGTCCACAATAGTAGTAGGTTATCCATAGGACTGGCAATGTCAGAAGTTATTGACTTGAATCTTTTGCAGCTCAGAATATTAATATGGCTTTACTTTAGTGCTGTTTATTTATAGTGAGTCTATATTTGTATGTTTTAAAAAATTAACATGGAGGCTGTGGAGATAGCTTGGTGGTCTAAGTTTCTGGCTGGCATATGCAAGGACCCGAGTTCAGTCCCCCGGTACCACACGCTATGACAGCCACTGAAAATGGGCTTGTGGCACACACCTGTAACCCCAGTGCTGGGGAGGCTGAGACAGGAGGAGCACTACGAGTCTGCACTGCATAGCAAGATGATGTAACAATTAATTAATTAATTTAAAAAGTACGTGAAACCAAGAAGTCTGACATTTGAGCAATATCATCTAAATTCTTTGTTACTAAATTGCCATAGAAATAAAATGCACAAACAAAATGCCTCTCCACTAGTACTGCGTATGCCTCACTGATATATTTACTTTGTTGTTGTTCAGCTTCTAAGACCAGGTTTTTGGGAATAAAATTTTATACTCTTCTGTTTTCTGCCTCATTTCTAGCATTACAAAACCTTTTTTTTTATTATTTTAATTAAAATAATATTTTGGATTTACCATACGGCCCTGCATTTCTGTTCCTATGTATATGTCCAAGAGTATGAAAAGCATTTTCATAAAAAATATACAAGAGTGCTCATAGCAGCATAATTCTAACTGTGAAAAAATGAGAGAAAAATTTTCACCAACTGAATAATGAATAAAGATAATATTTTATATTCATGCCAAGGAACATTATTCAACATGTAAGTAATAGTGTACTGACATGTACTGCAACATGGAAGACTTGATGAAATACTCAAACACATGAAAGATCACAAATCCTACCCCATCTATATGAAATGTCTAGAATGGATAAACTGACAGAGACGGGAATCACATCCACTGCTGCCAGAGCCCGGAGAGGGGTGGGGCAGCAGCTGGTGACAGGGTTAGGTTTCCTGTAGAGTTACAGAAAAGTTTGTTAGATTGCAGTGAAGCTGTACAGCAGAGTGAAGAAAGTGAAACGCAAAAGTGCCCCTCTTAAACTGGTAGAGCATGTCTTAAAGTGATATTGAGATTTGGCACCATCTTAGATTTTGACTAAATTTTGATATAAAGTTTGCTATACTTTTCCTACTTAAGAGATCTCAAACTTCAGAGAGTGTGATTGTCATTCATAATATTATTTGTTTATTCTTTATATGCTCCTGCTTGCACAACTTTTTTTTTTCTTTTTGCAAAATTCTAGTAATTTCTCTCTTGTGCCAAGTTGACTTTCTAATAGTAGCAAAAGCATGTTAAACATGAGAATCTCGCTTCCCTACCTTCCCTTTAAGAGCAAAGGCATTCAACATGACCTGAACTCACAAATGAAGAGCATAAAACATAGGCTCATGTGTCAAGAAGATTAAACGATTTTAAAAACACCTATTTGTGGATAGTAAAATTAGGGGAAATTACATTAAGACATTTTTACACAAAATTATTTTAACATTTCTTGTATTTGGCATGGAGAGAAAGCATATTTTCTTGCAAAAGTCTAACATGGAGACACTTCCCAAGACTATATAAATTTAACTTTTAACTTAGTATGAATACTATTATGGTTTGTATCTAGTTGTCACCCCAAAGCCTCATGCAGTCATGGTACAGGGACTTCTAGAGTTTGAGATTAACTCATGATCCACTGGGATTATGGGTCTTAGTACTGCTGGAATTATGGTTGTAAGTGCTACACCCAGCCTGGAGCAGATAGCCTGAATGTAATATAAGAGAGACAGAGAGTTGCCACTCCCCCATTGTGCTCTCTTGCTTTTTGCTGCTGCCATGAAATGTTGCCTTCTGCCATGTGCCCGTTTTCCTTGAAGTCAGCTGAGTATGGACTGACACTTGCAATGACTGCGAGATAAATAAACCTTTCCTTTCTTCATTTCGGGTGTCGGGTATTTTGTCCCAGCAATAAGAGAAGAGTAATTGAGACAACTACCAATAAAACATCACATAGAGCCTACATCACAAATGCACTAAATTACTGCATACATAATCTGTAGCGTTTCACCTACTAGTGACTATCCACATGCACCTAGGTGTTCAAAAGATGCTGGTATACTGAAAAATAATATCACAGTCAATGAATGAAATTCCAAGACGTTTTTAAACATGAAAATGCCAATTAAATAACAGACTAATGTAAAATAGTGTAACCTAACATAGAGTATAAGTATCATTCAGAAACTATATTATTTTGATAATTTTAATGAATTCCAGAGACTGTCTAAATACCTAATGTGTTCCTGTAAGATTCTGTTTTTAATGCAATCAAAAACATGCAAACAAGTTCTCCTAAATGCTGCCCTATTAAATGGGTTCCATCCAGCTTCATCTTTTAGCAACAGTTTGATAAGCTCAAACATATGCAGTAGCCTTGCATTGGGAGGGCCAGCAGCTCTACAGAAAGAAGGTAAACCTAGAAGCTGCAAGGCACAAACCATGGGAAGCTAACAAGATCTGTCGGATGTAGAATCCAGCTAACACACTTTGGGGACAAAATGTCAGTTTATAATTTTGTTTCATCATTTAAAATTTTTATGAAAGCTACTAAATAAGGACTTCAAATCTGTGTGGGTAAAACCAAAAGTATCTTTTGCCTATGAGAAAGAGTATTGTATTGAATAAGATTCATTTTATATTTGACTCAAAAATAAAAGCAAAAATAAATAAATAAATAAATAAATAAATAAATAAAGATGGTAAGACTTGGTAGGAGAAAAAGCAGTAAGAAAGGAGGAGGTCTGCATAATTTAGAAAGCAGCAAAAATCAATGGTACAAAATTGAAGGGCTGAAAAGATAGCTCAGTGGGATAAGTGCTTGCCCGACAAGTGCAAGGTCCTGAGTTCTATCCCTGGTACCACAAAAAAATAATAAAAATAAATAAAAAAGCAAACAAGTAGACAAGTTTTGAGGCATTACACTCCCTGACTTGAAATCATACTACAAAGCTACTGTGATAGAATCATCATGGTATTGTCAAAAAAAATAGACCCAAGGATCAATGGAATGGATTAGAAAATGCAGAAGCCTCTACAAACACACTCAGCCATCTTATCTTCAACAAAGTTACCAAACATGTTTACTGGAAGAAAGATAGCCTCTTTAACAAATGGTGCTGAAAAAATTGGCTCTCTACATGCCAAAATGTAAAACTTGACCAGGGTCTAACACCATGCACTAAACTAAAGTCAAAATGGATAAAGATCTAAACATGAAAATAGAAACATTAAATCTCCTGGAAAAGAAAGTAGGTCAAAATCTTGAAGACATAGGGGTAGGCAAACATTTCATGAAAAGAATCAAATTTCATGGGAAATACTTGAAAGAGTAAACAACTAGAACCTCCTTTTACTGAGAAGTTTCTGCACATCAAAAGAAATCAGAAACAGAGTGAAAAGACAACCCATAAATTTGGAAAAAAATCTTAACTAATAAGCACTCAAACAAAGGTATTCTATCTAGAATTTATAAAGAGCTAAAAAACATTAGGGCCTCAAAAATTTAAAGACCCAATCCAAACATGGGCATCCAAGATGATTAACACACACATCTCAGAGGAAGAAATACAAAAGACAAATAAATACATGAAAAAATGGTCCACATCACTAGCCATTCAAGAAATCCAAATTAAAACATTGAGATATCATCTCACCCCAGAAAGAATGGCTATCATAAAGAAATCAACCAACAACAAATGTTGGAGAAGCTGTGGGGAAAAAGAAACCCTTTTCCACTGCTGGTGGGAATGTAGACTGGTGCAACCATTATGGAAATCAGTGTAGAGATTCTGAAAAAAAACAAAAAACCTAGGACTGGAAGAAAACAAACAAACAAACTAGAATTGGAAATCCCATTCAATTCAACTATCGCCCTTCTGGGAATTTTCCCAAAAGAACTGAAAACATCGTATCATAGCAATATATGTGCGCCTATGTTTATACCAGCACAATTTGTGATAGTCAAATCTTGGAAACAACCAAGATGCCTGTCACCTGAGGAATGGATGAAAAAGATGTGGTATTTTTATAAAATGGAGTACTACTCAGCTATAAAGAAAAACAAACTCAAAGCCTTCATAGGTAAGTGGATGCAACTTGAAGCTATACTCACAAGTGAAAGAAGACAGACACACATGTATAAATACCATATTGTCTCCATAGTGTAAGACCTCAAAAGAAGAAATAAAAATTGAAAGGTATAACACAGGTAAATGGAAAGAGACAACATAAGGATTAAACAATGGAGAGAGAGAAAGAAGAAAACTCAGGAAATACGGCAAGGGCAAAACCATATATTTATATGAATAAGATGGTTAAGGAAATGGTCCTAAGAATTTCTATCAGCTTTCTAAAAATAGCAGTTAATGGGTAGAATTCTCACCCTGGCTAAGTCTATATGTTGATATATGTGAACTACATTTTTTTCATAATTTTATTGATAAACAAATAGAATGAGACAGTTTCAAATCAAATCGCTAGGACAGTTTCCATAATTAACACACTGCATACATTCTTCTTAGTGGTTAATTGCTGTACAAGATGTGGACTTGAGATCCTATTTACAAACACCATTAAAACAAATCATTCTATT
>NW_004524766.1:1030370-1031527 GCF_000260255.1 Octodon degus | reverse complement strand
GGCCCAGGGTAGTAGGAAGCTCTCACACACTCACTGGACCTGGGCTAGGACTGGGTCTAGCAACTACATTTTGAACAGCAATGTGTAATGCTGAAACTATGCTTGAAGTACCTGTCATTTGGTCTTCTAAATGAGTACTGCTTCTAATGTCATATTAATCATTGCTATATTCTCTTCGAAGTAGTTCTCTGTAAAAAAGGTAATAAAAGTAAATGAGAGACAAGAAAAACAGAATGTATCAGGATTGTATTTGTACAGTATTGAATATGGTTTAATTTCTAAATATCTGTGTAAAAAGTGTGTAATTGTTTTTGATATTCTATAGGTACTCAAATTTTAGAACATCCATGATTGTTGGACAATAGCTTCATTTTTTGTCTAAGGTATGTGGTATTCATTCGGATAGTGATGTTAAGCTTAATTGCCTGTTATAGAATAATAATATAAGTAAGCTTCGCTTCTGGATGTTTAGCAACTAAAGTTTACAGATGAAAAATTAGACAGATAGATGGGCTAAAAAGGTAGCCAATATTTTGACCCTAGCTCTTCAAGGTCAATGAGGACTCAGGACATAAGGGAACCTCTTCTGTGACATCCTATGAGGAAGTGGTGTCTGAAATTTTCTGATCAAGGAGATTTTGTGGTCACAGAGGAAAGTGATTGATGATGCATAGTGTGCCTAAGAGAGTCACTCAGAGAGAAAAATTTTCTCAGGCTTTCACAGGGAGTAAATTGGTCAAGCAATGGCTATGACTCCTCCAGATGGCTGATACTGACAAAATATCCACAAGGAGCTGTACATGGTTCCAGGGTAAATCCTGAGGGGATTTGACTGAACTTATCAGATAGCAAAAGTTATACTTTTAGTTATATAGTTCTTGCTTTAACTTGGTCTTAACAATCCAGCAGAAAAGTGTAACCAAGAGGTATAAAAAGTAAAGCTATATTAATATGCTGAGGTATAAAATGCTCAAGTCCACAACTTCAGACAATTGCAGTTGTGCTGGTAACTCACTACTATTAAGGACTATTGGACTATATTAGGTTATTTTGCTGAATTCAAGTATCTACAATATTTGGATGAGACTTCTACAAATACAGTTTCTCTAACGGCAATGGAACACCCATCTCTGACAAAAGAAAACAAAAGGGGGATA
>NW_004524766.1:1027109-1030245 GCF_000260255.1 Octodon degus | reverse complement strand
TATATGGCTAGATGTACAGCTGCTGCTTTCTTTTAGTGCAATGAGAAGAGGGGTTTGTGCTGGTATTGTTTAGACAGGATATTTTGTCTATATCGTGTCCTCTGAGTGACCACTACAAGGACAGCAATATGCAGTGTGTTGATGATTGTAACTGTCCTGCTAACCTGTTTTGAAACTGTTTCATTCCTATTTCATCTTTTTTCTCATTATAGTGAATATAAATTTTTTTAAAAGATACAAAATTGAGAAGTATCCCTGCCATATATGTACCTATACTTTCAAAGAATTTGAGTTGTTAATTGAGTTATTTCTAATAGTTTAAAAACATAGAATTTGTCATGTTATTTCAAACAATATTTAAATGATACTTTATTAAACTCAATTGTTTAAAAATTAAGGAGAAAAAAGAGCTTGTTTAGTATTCTTTTGTGCATTAAACGTCTGAAGGTGATTTTAATATCCCACATTTTTAGGTCTGAGCCAACAGCCAGCAGTTAAAATTGACATGTGAGAGTTCTTCTAAGTCCCAGATGCTAGCTGCCAACTGCCTTTTTGTTCTTGTTTCCTTGGAAACGGAGGCTGGCTTCCTGAAAACAAGGTAAGTACAACTTTTACAGTGGAGCAGTGGCAGGCGCCTTTGTCATTTTCTGCTTGTAGCTGGAGACCTGCGCGAACGGGTTTCCAAAACAGACTAAAGTCAGGAGACAGTGAGGCCTGAAAGAGTTTATGGCAAAACAACCACACATCTATTCTTACTATTACATTTCATGAGAGACAATGACCCAGCAACATATTAAAAAATTCAAAAACCAAACAAAGTTATTCAGTCCAAACAGTAGGAATCCAAGGGGAAAAATATGAAATCTAGTGTCTCGACCAAGGAGATGCTTTTGAATTTTCCAAGTGTTAAGTAGGCTATTAGGGAGAGATCCCCTAGGTCAGGGGCTCCCCTGGGTGACACCCTCCTCCTTGGCCAGAGTGGCTCTCCCTTCCAGCGATGACCTCAGGGAGCAGTAAGAAGTACAAGCTAACACAAACTCTACCCTAACAGTGTTTTGAAAAAAAAAAAAACAACTCTTCATGTGACTAACTTGCTTCTCTGTTCTCAATGCCTTTAAAAATCACTGACTTAATAAAACTAGCTAATTTCAGGGTAAAGGTTCCCAAAGCAGGAGAAGGTAAAGTTACCCACAGAAATCCTAATGTCCCGCCAACAGCAAGCCAGGTAAAGAACCTTGCTGTCTCTGCCTCAAACACCCTTTCTTCCTGCTCTGTTGCAGATTGATGGCACAGAGAAGACTTCAAAATCCTTTTGATAGTTTATTTTTAACTGAATATAAAGAAAATTAATCATGACTCACAAGGAGTTGGATTAGATACCAAAGGGTTCACCAGGTATCCTTTGAACCCCTGTTTAAAGGGTATACTTTGCCCATGCTATGAAAACAAAGATGGGACATGTAGTAAACTTTGGGGAGGATATGATTTCCTTCTTCAAGATTTTAACTTGATCAGGACTGAGGTTTTTTCTTTGAGTTCCATTTTGTCAACAGAATTGATTGAGAAAAAATTCACCTCGTGCGACTTGAACCATAGTGTGCAGAGATTGTTGGCGATGTACAAGTGGACAGTGGGCCAAACAAAGGCTGGGGAAGCCCGTGGCTACATCTGTTACCTGCTTAGGTGTCTTAAAAACGTATTTACATTTTAAAACTTGGAATCCCCTTGCTTGCCTTTCAATCTTGACTTGGTAAATTGTTAGTGTTGTCTGATACCTTAGGAAAAAACCCCCAAAAAAACCCACAACCTGCCTCTTTAAAATCATAATAAAACCCAGAATTTAAAAGCTAGTTTCTATTTCCGTGAGTCAAAGAAGGCGATTAAGCACAAGCTTCCTTCAGTGCTGTTCTATCCCGGCCTTCATATTTCCTGTCATACTACATATGGTCCAATTGTTTACAGATTACAAAAAAAAAAAAAAAAATCCCTGCTCAGATGTTAAAACAAGATGTTTTCTTCACTTTCAAATGGCAGGCTGCCTGCCAATTTTTACAATTAGTTATTCTGCAAAGAAAAAAGAAGTTTAATTATCACAATTTCTCATGTTTGGACATTGCTACGTGATGGGCTATCAACCTGAAAACAGACAGAAATGAACCCTGGTCCGTGACACCAGGGGAGGCTGCTGGGGAGACAGCTTTTTATAAAGGAGAGGGGGTAGCGAGGGAGGGAGGGAAAAACATCATCTCTAGAAATAGGTAGCGAAGCATCAAGGAAAGCCAGCCACCTGCCAGCGACACCGTTTCCCCATGGCCCCATCTGGCAGGCAGAATTTCACAGTACTGAACAATAGTGTGGAGTGCTCTGGGAGAGAACCTAGCAGTGGGTCACTGGCTCGGAAAAGAGCCGCTGAAAGCGGCAGTGTGATGGGCAAGGAGTCCTCCGTAGGTGTCAAATCCTGCTTCTGCGTGAGTTCAAGCCTGGCCTGCTCAAGTGTTTATAGGAATTGCTTGGCTCCATAGTAAATTAAAGTGAGGCTGTGAAGAAGTTGCACAAGACAGAGGAGTGAACTTCAGTGCATCAATACACACGGCCTCTCAGAATCCCACCTGTCCTAGCTGTCCTATAATGGTTGATATAAAGTTAATTCTGGTCTGTTACACACTAATAATAATAATAATAATAATCCATATTTTTGGGACAAAGGCTCAATGCAGGTGGAATTAAGGGAAGTTAATAAAGGGCTGGACACATAGCTCAGCAGATTCAAGCCCCTGCAAGCAGGTGCAGGGGCCGGGGGGTTTGATCCTCGGGCCTTCCCTGCTGGCCCTACCCCCGGGGCGTGCTGAGATGGCAATTAAGACTGGGCGCCTGTAAGCCCAGCTCTTGGGAAGCTGTAAACAAGAGAATCACCATAAGTCCCATCTAGTAGTGAAACTCTAAACCTCTGAACACCCTGTAGACCCTTCCCTAAAATACAGAAAAAAAAGGAAGCTAGTAAAGTTGTTTGTGTTTTGTGTGGCTTTTGATAGAGTTTTATATAAACAATTTTAAAAGTAATTGAAATTGATAACAAATACATATTTCAGGACAAGTTTTCCTAAGTCAGTGTCTGGTTGTGTTTTCTTTCTTTCTT
>NW_004524766.1:1022131-1026904 GCF_000260255.1 Octodon degus | reverse complement strand
ACATGTTATTCAGTTTCCACCAGTATATAAATTTGTTTGTTAAGACCTATCATTTAATTAATTAATTAATTAATTTGTTTGTTTATTGGTATCAGGAATTGAACTCATGACCTCCCACTTGTCAGGCAGATGTTATGCCACTGAGCTACATCCCCAGCCCTATCATTTTATTTACAGTTTTATTTTTTTTTCTGTATTTGGTACAGAATCTACAGTGTCCCACTATGTAGATCAGACTTGTAGTGATTCTCCTGTTTTCAGCCTCCCAGGCACTGGGATTACAGGCAGGCGCCCCCATGCCCAGTTTCATTGTCATTCTATTTGGATAACTTCAGGTCACACTTCTCCTTAAATGCATAAAATATGTTAAAAAGTTTAACATCTGAAACATAAGTGTGTTCCTATTTGAGGAAAAGGGACATTCATACCACACACAGAATAGAAATTCTCTCCCACATGACTTCTAGTTCTCAGTTTACTAAAATTTTTGATAAAGATTTATTTAATGTAAGTTTCATGAATAATATTGTTAGTCTCACCATAATTCTTTTTTTTATATATTAATTTTATTGAGAAAGAAGTAGCCAATGAGACAGTTTCAAAACAGGTCATAATTCTGATACTAGGCTTATTTCCACACATCCTGATTTATCATTGTTGAATCAGATCATTTGACTCTTTGGGGAAAAATTAGAAACCTAACTCACCTCTCCTCTTCTATAAATGACACTGTTAGTTTATAACTTTTCTGCTTCTGATTCTCATAAGCAATTGCTTTGACTGGATCTTAATATTTAAGGAACACAGCAAAATATTTCAATGAAAATCTAAATATTGAATATTTGTAAAGCTGTAATACATTAATCACAACTAAATTCATTTTGACCAAATGTATCTCTAATGCATCATATGTGCTCATATTATGGTATGTCATGGGATATTTATGGACTGCATGTGAGGTGGAGCCAGGAAGCATTTACATACTTAGAACATGCTACTTAAAGCTTCTCTATGTTTGCATATTTGATTTGAATATATCTAAAGTAAATTAAACTGATCCTAGAAGATTAAACTGATCCCATAGAAACAAAACTTTCATATTACTTTACATGTATTCGTCATTTATCCAAACTTTGCTTATTTATTTGAAGCCATTGTGGTGAAAAGGCCATTGGTTGACACCCACCTATTACCTCTTAAGCAAAAATAAGAACATTAAGAGCGAAGCTTCTTTCCTTTGAAGCCCTCCCGAGCTGTTCCCTCCGCCAGTGATACTTTTTTCTGATTTGCTTTAATATTTTCTCAACATTTATAAGACCCCTCCTATTTCCTTTGTAGTATCTACCTTATTCATTGATACTATGTTAAACAATCATTTTTTACACTTAAAGATTGGTAGCTTAATGTTTAAAAATTATTATTTTAAGGAAAGGTCCATATTCCTCTAAACCTCACAATTTAAAAAATTAATAAAATTTGAATTGACTCGAGTTTCTATAAGCATCATTGAGAACCTCTTTTATTATAAAATAGTAAACCCAATAAACATCACAAAATCTTTCTAAATAGAAACTGAGTGTAGTTTTCTATAGTGTTTACACTAACAGTGGCAGGTCAGCCCCAATTATGTAATCACGGCCAGCAATTACACATTCCACAACCTTCAATAATTTCAGCTTCCAATAGTAGAAAGTAGGAGTTCAAAATTTTTTGCAGAGATGGTGATTGGGAGCTGCACAATGGCTGAGGAAATTTATACTGTTAACTCCGACTCAGCCACACATGATTCCAGATTTCTGGGCCTGGCTCCCTCATCTGTGGCAAGATGTACTTCGGTTCCCTTCAACTGTAATGTTCTTATCTGTAATTCCTATGTATCAGTGAGGAGAGGGATTAATTCAATGATTGGAAAGCACAAGAATAATCCTTGTTCTCTAAGTACTTTCATTTTAGAAGAGTGCCCGTGGTATTACCATCTATCTATATGATATCTATAATGATACTATTATGGGGAAATAATGGCAGTATGAACCCTTATTCAAACCATGTAAATATTTTGCATGCTTATTCATTCAGTTAGGGGGTACTTATGATTTTCTGTATGAGCAGCACCCCACTGGGGTAGAATACAGTTTATAACACGTGGTAAGCATCAGCCTGACTCAGAGGAGAGTAAAATGCCTATGATATACATTCACTGGAGAAGTCATGGAGGAGGTTTCTGGCTGCACCCTGAATCCCAGGGAGCAGGTTCTGGAGAAGTGGATCTTGGGGGATGACATCAAGTTTGAAAGAGAGAAAAAAAAAATAGCATGGCAGCCTGCTGCAAAGGGAACAGGGACAAAGTGAGGTGACATTTTTCTGGGAGTTCATACAAAATGCTGTGTATGTGGATTTGTTGTATAGTAGAACTCTACTCAAATTGCTACCTCTTCTACTAATTATTATACACAATTTATTCAGTAAAACTCTGCAGTCCCCCAAGTAAAAAATTCCACAAATCTGGCTAACACCATTAAATAGAAACAAAATGCTAGTGTAAAAAATTCAATCATTCTGCTTAGGCAGCGCTCAGTGGCCAGGGTTTGATCTCTGGCATGCCGTGCAGGCCTCACCCCTGGGGCACATTGAGATGCCAATTGAGACTGGGTGTTGTGGCGAATGCCTATAATCCCAGTGCTTGGGTGGCTGAAAATAGGAGAACCACTGGTTGAAATTAGGAGAATCACTACAAGTCCGATCTATATAATGAGACCCTTAGGCCCTGCAGACTCTGTACTAAATACATAAAAGTGACCAATCATTGAAATCTAGATTTACCATCATGTATTACTCTTCCCAATCAATACTCTTAAAGAGTGGCTATTACAATACTTAAAATGAAAAGAGACAGATGTTCTTTTTGTAATGCACTTACAGACTGTGGTAATACCCTTCGCTCCATTCTGGGGGCCTTGCTTCCTTCTGCATAGAGATCCTTAACACTTCTGCAGTGCTAATCTGTTGTATTTGCTGTATAGTAGGAAATCATTTGTTTCAAGCAATTTAAATTACTGAAACAACTGCACTCATTTCTTTGCCTATACATAAATATTATCCAATAAACAAACACAATTTACAGCAGAGTGTTTACATCACAATAGTCTGAGGATAAAGTACATCAGTTTGCCTTGCCATTGTGTTAATTTTTGTGACTCTCTGAAATGAGAACATTCTAAGCCAATTTACTTGGCATTTAATTCCTCCTGGCTTGTGTGTGCACTACGAGAACTTTAACTTCAATTTGAAGCAAGCGGGGGTGCACTCATCTGAATCATGGAGGAAAGGAGGGACAAGAAAGAGAAGCAGGAAGGTTGCTGGAGAAGAAGGAATGCACATGGAGAAAACACAATTTCAAAAGATCCGAGTACACATTCTCACTTAAGGAGATAGTTAGGAGAAGTAATATGTCCATATGTGAACCATGAATGCTTTACACGGAGCTCTTAGTTACATTTGCAACAAAATTGAGGATTTCTCCGATTTAAATTTTTACTGAATGCTATTTAATAAAAGAAATGTTGGGGGGAAAATCTACAGAGGACATGCTCCATTCTAACAAAACACTTTGAAAGCCCTTTGTGCAGTAGTGAGAGCACGAAGATTAGTGGAAAACTGGTTGAGAAGGAAAGGGAAATCCATAACCCTGGTGCTGGGTGCAGGGTTTCAACTCCATTCTCTAAGCCAGTGATCTCCAAAGGGAAAAAGTGAGTTTGGTCTAATTTTCAAATGATGAACTACTTAAGAAGCAAGCATTCAGGCCAGCCAAATAGCTCAGAGAATTAAAGCACCTGCTAGCAGGCCTAGGGGTGCAGGAGTTCGAGTCCCCCAGGCCTGCTGTGCCGGTCCTGCCCCCAGGGCATGCTGAGATGGCAATTGAGACTGGGAGCGGTGGCATATACCTGTAGTCCCAGCTCTTGGGAGGCTGTAAGCAGGTAGATCATTATGAGCCTGATCTAGTAGTGAGACCCTGAACACCCTGTAGACCCTGCCCTAAAATACAGAAAAAAAAAAATAAGCAAGCCTAAAAATTTAATTAACATCTATTATTTCAAACCTACATGCTGTATAATAAATGAAACTTAAGAAACAGTATAATAAGCTATAATCAGTAGCTATATGCATATAATTTAGAGATTAATGTGCATCTATGGTTAGTAAATTTTTCATTTTTTTGAAAATTCATGATCAAAATCATGAAGATCCTTGTTATAAGGAGTAGAAAATTGGCAATCAAAATGTTATTTATTCAAAACAGATTTTCATAACAAAATAAGAAAATAAGAACAGTTAATATGCTATGTATTGGGGCTGTGAGATGGCTCAGTGGTCTAAAGCACCTACTTAGAACAAGCCAAGCAAAGCACAGGGACCGCGGTTCGATCCCCCAGCACCACATGCCAGCCAGCCCCGCCCCCTGGTGGGCTGAGCTGGTCACACACACACACACACAACAAATAAATAAACTTAAAAAAATATGTTATGTATTATTATCTTCAAAGTAGTTGCTCGTAGATACTCAGAGTAGAAGACCTAAACATTACACTTTTTCCTTACAAAAGAGAAACAGATGCTACCATAAAATTCTTTTCAATGAATGAAGAGAATCTGATAGTGTAAATGAAATGAACTAGTATAAATATTTAAACACTTTGACATAGCTGAATAGGTAAATTAGGGAATTATTTCAAACTCTCCCTACTTCTTATTTATCTATCTTTAATTTTACTATTT
>NW_004524766.1:1020145-1022031 GCF_000260255.1 Octodon degus | reverse complement strand
TATAAAATCTGAAATAAACTGTTGTATTTAAGCTTGTGTCTCTAATTTCACTTAGCCTTTTGTTCTCACGTTGTACCCAATTTATCTAAGAATTCCTTAAGTCTGCTTTTCTTTAGGGCAGCATGCTATTCCACTGGAATAAATGCCACATTGTGCTTATCTGTTTCCCTGTTGATAGCCATATATGCAGTTTCCAAGAGCTAGCTATTAGACATTGTGCTTCTGTAAACATGGTTGTGCATGTATCTTGGTAATATGACGACTCAGACCCTTGATTAATGGAGTCATTGAATCAAGGCAGTGATGTATAAAGTCTGATCCAGGATCTAAGGTAGACTGTCCCAAGTAGCAATCCCCCAGGTAATTCCAAATACTCAGTATTTATAGATTCTATAGAGAGCCTGCCAAAACCGCAAGATTGTTTTCACAGTTGGCATTACTCTTACAAAAGGGACCCTAGGAGGTGCCGTGCATCACAGAAAGCCCACTGCACTGTTGGCGCCTAGAGCGGAAACTGCAAATGCATGCGCAGCGATCTCTGTGACTGATGTCACCCCAGCAGCAGTTGCATCCCAATAAATATCCAGAGGCTCAGGGCTACCACTTTGAGTGTCTCCTGCAACTGTAGAGACCACAGGTAGCTTGTGCTAGCCTCACGATATCCCCATAAATTTAGTACTCAAATATTCATATGAGTTTTCCGTTTTCTGAAATGTGGACAGGTTTTGGTGGACTCTATTTCTCAGCACATCCCAACAGCCACAGCCTCTCCTGGTTCTGCTAGTGTGAGGGATCACTGTCCTAAGTGCTCTCTTGGCAGAAGTTTGAAGGTTTGAATAAATTGGAACACTATTTTATCAGAAAAGCACATCAAGAGTAGGCCTTTTTCACTTGGGCAGACACAGAAAGTCAAGCTTTGAAAACAAACTCTAGAGAATATCTAGGTATTCATGAGGCCAAACACCAAGATACATTGTGCACCTCATTCTAAGCAGCAGAAGCAGCTAAGTGTTTGTTTTGGCCGATCTCAGGTCACTGCAAGTACTAAACTACTCTCAGTACATACAGATGGGCAGTGTACATATGAGTGTGTGTGTGTGTGTGTGTGTGTGTGTGTGCTCATGCATGTGTACGGGGGAATTAAAGCTACGCTGCATATAACAGTAAATACAGCCTTGTATTTAATCTTAACAATTAGAAGATGTAAGAAAACCTTTAAGTCTCAAGAAATGTACATTTCATATTGTAAATAGGCATTGTATTGCTGTTATAAAGATGAAATCAAATACAGGTCTGCAATTCAAAGTTGTTCTTCATTATTTTATTGTTCTATGTTTGTGACATGGGACAGTTATACTCAATGGGAGGAACCGCATACTTAAAGGCTGCACCCTAATCATTATCCATCCAGCTCTCACCTGGATTCTACCTTACCCCTCAAGAGCAGATGCCCTTCCCATCTCTACAAGTCTATCTTCCATTTCTCTTTTATTTTGCTCTTTAGATTATTAATATTTTGATTTTGCAAATGAGATAAACCATGTGATCAGTGTCCATTTGTGTCTAATTTATTTCATGTGTTTCTAGGTAGTTATTTCTTACACATAATTCATGTTTAATTCAAGTTTATCATGAAGTGATATATATGTATATGTATATATATTTGTATTTTATATACTCCAGTTCTCCATTTTATAGCCATATGCATTTTCCTTTTCCATTTATCTGCCAGTGGGCGTAGAAGCTACTCCCAAAGCCGAGCTCTTATCAGCTGTTTTACTATAGACATGGATACACAGGGATCACTGTAGTTTGACGGCTGCACACTTTCGAGAAGCTCTCAGAAGAGACGCGGCTGGTTCACATGTTTCTTCTGGCTTCAGTGT
>NW_004524766.1:1010175-1016676 GCF_000260255.1 Octodon degus | reverse complement strand
ATTTTTGACTTCAGTGTATTCTAGATGTTAGCCCTCTGTGTGAGGAATAACATAATGATTTCCATTCTGTAGGTTGTTCCTTCACCTGTTTTTTTTTTTTTTTTTTTTTTCTGTGCAGAAGCTTTTAATTTGATGTGATCCTCATGTCTGATTCTTGATTTTAGGAATTTATTAGTTCTGAGAGTCCTTTGCTGGAATTTCTCAGCCTTGTGTGTAAATGAGTATCAGTTCTGCATAAAGATGTCTTGAGTTCTTTCTTTCTCATTTGTGTCTCTTCAGTGCTTTCTGTTGCCTGATTGCTCTCGTGCAAGGTTTGACTCTTCTATTGACCAAGAGTGATGAGAGTAGATGCCCTTGTCTTATTCTTCTTTTATAGCAAATGTTTTCAGTCTTTCCCATGTATTATTATGTTGGCAGTGGGTTTTGTGATAAATGGCTCTATGCCAACTCCAGTAAAAATAACAATATTTTACAAATGGATGCTGTTTTAAGAGATAAAAAAAAGTATGCCGTCATTACTTCAGTTTGAAACTTTATTATCTGAATAAAGCATTTAGAAAGTTTGCTTTTAAAATTAAGTACAAAATGGTTATAGAAAACACAAACCATAAAATGGTTATCATAGTTTAAAGAAGTATTTTTCTAGATTTATGAATCTAGGCAATAAAACAATCTCCAGCAATGCGTTGCTCATTATATTTACTAAACTAATTAAAATTAAATAAAATTATAAATTTAGTTATTTGAAAACAATGTCCACATCTCAAAGAGTTGCTAAGTGGTACTGTTTTAGAGAGT
Organism: Octodon degus; assembly: GCF_000260255.1. Classification (NCBI taxonomy): domain Eukaryota; kingdom Metazoa; phylum Chordata; class Mammalia; order Rodentia; family Octodontidae; genus Octodon; species Octodon degus. Next base: position 1,015,878 of record NW_004524766.1, on the reverse strand, counting down.
TACATCACTCCATAAAATTGATATTAATTAACTTTCATGTTTAAATCAAGTCTGAAAATAATTTGAGAAATTATTATAATACAATTTTAAGGTATTATTATCTATATTTACATTTGTGTGTGTTTTGCATCAACAGTGCTGAAAATTATAATATTCAAAAAAAATGATGACAATTTCTTTGTATTTTAAGGATTCTGGAAATGAAACCATCTTGTTAGGAGTTTTACATATCAAAACGGAGCATAGATAGTAATGAGTTATTATCATGCATGTGGTTAATTCACAATGCATACCACTTGCAGTAATGGGGTTGCTACAATGGTCTGTTATCATTCCTTCAATTAAACATGGAAATAATACATTTCACAAGTATCAAAATTAATATTCATTTGGCAATCTATCAAATTAGCTCATAATTATTGTGAATTTCTCAATTAGAACTATAAATCCTTGCCTTACTAGAATAATATTAACAGAATTTTACAAACAAAAGTATAAAGTGGAGCTTCTAAAACACATCTGTTCTAAGTTTGATAAGCAATCATTATAATTAGTGCTTTTCGTGTGAATTTTTATTAGAAGAATTCAGTTTGCTTCTGATTCCTATCTGAAATAGGTATGCATATATTAGACCAAGTTTGAGCATATAGAATATAATGTAGGAGCAGAAGATAACAGGATTTGATTAGGAAAACACACATTGCATAGTTTGTCTGTAGGGAACTTCAGGGATAATTTAACCCAAACATCCAATTTTGTTGATAAAATGATTAAAGTCTCTCTCTCTCTCTCTCTCTCTCTCTCTCTCTCTCTCTCTCTCTCTCTCATCTACATATACACTAATTTATTGGCTAATCCAAAAAGAACCCACTTTTTTTCAGAGTATCAAAGCAGGGTCAAGCTCTTTCCTTTCCCTACTCTTGTCAAAAAGGCTGAAAAAGGGGGCTCTGGGTGAGCCAAAGAAGATGAAGTCCAGCTCCTTGTCTTACCCATTGCACTAACGATTCAGATGTGGACATGGTAACTTTCAAGCTTACACATAATTCATATCTGCCATTCGTGCATATAGGAATAAATGGCCAGTAAACTGCGCATAAATCATTATAATATAATCCTCTACACATTAACAATTAGAGTGGTAGTCAGAAGGAAAATGATGCATTGAAACCCTTGACTTAGTGTCCAGGGCGCTGGACAAGCTGGCTCCTACTGAAATTCCAAAGCTTACGTAGATAAATAAAACCTTGCTTCAGTCATAAAGTTTCAACGTGTGTTGTGCACAGTTGTTGCAGACATTAAAATGGCCCAAGAGAGAAGGCGCTGAAACGACCGGCAAGCGGGATGGATAGAGGAGCATGCCTCACTTCTGGGAGGACATTGATTCATTTTGTGTTTTGATTACTTTCCCATCAGGGGGACAAAACGAGTGACACCCACAATTTAATGGAAGAGAGGTTCCTTTTGGCTCCTGTCTTCCCTCCATGGACAGACAGTTCTAATACCGAAACATCCTGGAGGAGGGGGAAGGCCACAGTGGAGGAAAGCCATCCAACCCAGGGCAGCCAGGACATAGAGAGAGGAGGGAGGATCCCGGAACCAGAGCGCACCTTTCCACGCGGGGCCCCGTGACCCGCCTCCAAGCTGGCCCCAGTCCTTAGCAGCACGTTCAGCGATGGACTCCCGGGGGTGTTCTCCTGCTGCTGAGCTGCTGAATCCGGGCCCCCCTGTGTTGCAATCACCTTTCAAGTACATGAGGCCTTGGGGGGACACTGGAACTTGAAACCATGTTTTATTTAAAGAGAATATATACAACTGCAAAAGGTAGCAAGAGCTGGGGCACATGCTCCTACTGTGGAACATATAAGCTAGAATTAGAGCAGGCCGAAGATACAACACATAATTCGAATTTTAAAGAAGGGGTCAATCCGTGGACAGTAGCCAAAGACGACTGCCATGGGTTTTCTATACAGAGAGCGGCACGCATTTCTTCAGAGACGTAGCACTAATAAATGCCTTCCCCACATTTCTTGGGTGTTTTATAGTTTGTTCAAATTAGAACTTAAAACTTAAAAGAAAATCTCGCATCTTTTTGAAACCTTCATTTCCCCTTGCTATCTTCCTAAACAACTAGGCTTAAACTTCCTCCCTTTATCAAATACTGACCCATAACCTCTAAGCACTTCCAGCTGAAGCCCTTAAGGCACTTTGGGCCCTTCTTTGATCCCACCTTCACTCTCGCTGACCACGCCCAGTGCTCCCTTGTCGTTCAGTCGGGCTGCTGCAGTTACTTGCAATAGTTCTCTTTCCTTTCCCTCTGCGCGCCCTCCACCCACGGCATGAGGTTACAGCCACAGTTCGTGGACGTACCACTCCCCGCTTACCGCCTGGCCTGCAGTGTCCTGAGCAACACCAGCCCTGAGGACCCCTGCACCAGATCGCACCCGCACCGCTGGGCACACGTAGCTGGGAGGGACTGTCAGGTCCACTCGCCCATTCTTTGCCTCTGGAGTCTCGGTGCTGCTTAGTGTCTTAGAATGAAATGCCATCATTACTGCTCATTTTGATTCCGAATTAACTCCCAGGAAGCAACTCCATGTCACTCACTCCAGTAAGCACCTCCAAACTCTTCAGCCCAGGATGGCGTCTCTCTTGGGCTTCCTTACTTTTCTGGGCGGTGTTTGCTCACAGCAGATATCCCATGATCTGCAATTGCTCAAAGCAGTGAAGTGGAACCTAGACTGTTTTTTGCTCTGTTCCTTGAGCCTGGGGTATGGACTCTTAATAACCTTGAAACAGAATATAAAAGGAAAATTAAATATCTGGACTATATTCTTTATTTGTAAGTAAGGTATTATAACATCATTTTAGGGTTCTGAATTTTAATTTTCTCTGGTTTTATGAGAGATAATAATAGGTCCCTAAAAGCTCACAGACTAACCTCCACCTTACAGTTTGCACCGCAGCGTTTCTCTGAAGCTGACTGCAAGCCTCCTGAGGTCAGCTGTGCTCCTGATTCTTTTCAATTCCTTTCTCCCATAGATACTCAGTCCTTACTAATGGATAAAGGTTAATGTATGAAGAAGGAATACAACATTTGCAAAAACCAATCACTTTAAATTTCTTTTTATTTTATTTTATTCATTTATTTATTTTGTTTTTTGTATTTTAGGGAAGGGTCTACAGGGTGTTCAGGGTCTCTCTAATAGATCAGACTCTTAATGATCCACCTGTAATCCCAAGACCTGGGATTACAGATGTGCGCCACCATTCCCAGTCTCAATTGCTGTTTTAGTGGCTCCCGGGGGGCGGGGCCGGTACAGCAACTTTAAATTTCTTAAGACAACAATTACCTTCAAGAGAAAACTGCAATTATAGGTTATGAAACACTAGATTCCAGGATATCGTATGAAGTGCTTTTTAAATTTAAATTTTATTTTATGTTTTAAAGAATACAAAAATAGGGCCAGGAAGATAGCTCAGTGGCTGAAGTGCCTGCCTCGCAAGAGCCAAGTCCTGAGTTCGACCCCTGGTGCCAGGAAAAAAAAAAAAAAGATAGAAAATTGTAATAAAAAGAGAGCGTTAGACGTGATGCAAAATTTCACTGAGCAAAGCAACCTTAGTGGCTGCTGTATTGCATGATGTTGTCTTTAAATTAGTTCTTTATGTTACCAGATATAACTGTGCAAAATTTAAGAAAAACAAAACAACAAAAAAGGTATAAGAAATTAGAAAGAAAAAAGAATAAAAAGAAAAAAAATAAAGCATTATCTGCTCCTTTCAAAAGATCAGCAGAGATCAGCAGCACGATTATCCCAGTTACCCTGCACACATACACAAACGTATCTTTTCCCTTCTTTCTTTTACCCTTTTCCTCGTCACAGTTTTTCTTTCTCCTTGAACAAATTCTTTCCCCTTCAGTGTCTTGTACCTTTTAGATTTTACTCACTTGTTCAGGTTCTCATACTAGTGAGACAAGAGGATGCCGCTCTTTTGAGTCTGATTTATCTCCCTTTGCCAATACGATCTCTAGTTGCATCCATTTATCTAGAGAAGCCTAAAATTTAGCTTTTCATAGCTGAGTAATACTCCATTCTACATTATGTGCTGGGGGCTGAGCTCAGGGCCTTGCCTTTGCCAGGCAGGTGCTTACGCTGCTGAATTCTCCCCCTTGCAACCATACCACGTCTTTTTCATCCATTCCTTGGGTGATGAGCATCTGGGTTGCTTCCAAGATTTAGCTATGACAAATTGTGCTGCTATGGACATGGGTGCACATATATCACTGTGGTATGATGATTTCAGTTCTTTTGGAAATATACATAGGAAGGGAACAGCTGGTTTGGATGGGACCAAAAGTGATCCTAGCTTTTTGGGGAATGTCCATCTTGATTTCCATAATGATTTTGCCAGCTTGCATTCCCGCCAACACTCCTCATGGATTCTCCAGCATTTGTTACTGGTTGACTTCTCTCTCTCTCTCTCTCTCTCTCTCTCTCTCTCTCTCTCTCTCTCTCTCTCTCTCTCTCTCTCTCTCGTACCAGGCATCGAACTCAGGACCTTGCATTTGCCAGGCAGGTGCTTACGCCACTGAGCTATATCCCTGGCACTGGTTGACTTCTTAATGATAGCCAATCTTTCTGGTGTGAGATGGTATCTCAGCACTGTTTTAATTTGCATTCTTATTAAGTTCTTAATAAATTTTTAGAGCATGTGTTCTTGGGCAAATATAGTTCTCACTAACATTTTTTCCCTCCAACATCTCAGCTGAAAAAAAATTCAATCCCAAGTTTAGAATATAATTTCTATCTGTAGTCAGCATTCATGTTTTATCCTTTTATTGAATCTGAAGGAAATAAGACAATAAGCAAAACATAGATTCTTATTAAAGAGACTGGAGTCTCATTCTCTTATAAAACTGAGGAATTCCAAAGAAGCACCAAGATGCCAAAGGCTCGCAAGTCCATCTATCCATAGTGACTATTGTGTTTGGGAGCGTGAAGGAAAACTACCTCAGAAGAGATGCTCAAGAGCCTTTTGACATACTGTTTGAAATCTCAGTCAGATCAGGAAATAGGGGAAAACTGATATCTAGACACATACCAACTGGACAAGAAGGATGCAAGCAAGAATGTGAGGAGAAAAATAATTTTTTTCTATCGATCAGGCAAACCTCATATGTAAAACCATCTGCTGGGCATAGATTTATTTATAAACACTGTCAGTCAGATTCAATAGAGGGACTCATCTTTTTGTGCATTTCACAACTGTATTTGTGAGTGTTTGGGTATTCTAAGTATTTAAGTTCCAGCCTGCTGAAATAAACTGTAACATAAGTGATATATAAGGATATAGATTGAGAATATTCTGAAAACTATGAATCATTTATCTTCTTGGAGGTTTCAAAATGCTCTCTCTAAAATAATCTCTCTGTGTATGCAAAAGGAATCTTAAGTGCATCCGTTTTGGTGCTGCTACCAACTGGCACTAGCGCTGCAGCAAACCACGTAACTTCCTTTGATCTCATATGCAAAATGAGACACTTCATTATTTCGCTTATAAAGTTCTATAGCACCCCCCTAATAAATTTATCATGCTCATAGAACATGATGTGCCCGTGATAGAGATGTGAAATCAACTTCATACATCCTGACGTGTTTATGGTATCAAACTTTAAGTACTTGTATGTAGATTTATCTTTTCTTA
>NW_004524766.1:1006711-1008260 GCF_000260255.1 Octodon degus | reverse complement strand
GTGGCGGAGCTTCCCGGGAGCTCTCCAAGGAAAGGTGGCAATGTCCACACTGCCCCCAAGGGTCTACCATGAACGCTGGTCAAGGCTGTGGTGACAGTGCTCCATTACAGGTAACAAGGGCACTGTCCTTTCTCCTGTTCTTCTCTTCCTCCACCTTCCACCGAACCCACACATCTGAAGAGGGATCTCTTGGGTGGGATTTGATGGATGTGGAACTGGGCTGCACGCCCATCTCACAGTGAGCTGTGTGCTCTCTTCCTCCTTAGCACTAGCTGAGAGGGCACAAGTGGATGAAAAATATTCAACTGACAAATCAAAAGTGCATATATTCAAGCCGTACAATATTTGTTTACTTGATAAGCATTGTGTACTGATTCTGGAAGTCAAATTAATTACGACAGCTTTCAACACCTAGCCTTAACCACTGTGTGTATGAACACTTATAATCACTCTTACCAAATTTCAAATAAACATTGCTATGTTGATAACTACAGTAACCCTGTTGCACATGAGTCTCCTCTATCTGATATTTCACAATCTGCAGTTCTCTACCACATCTTAAAAGTATTAATATTTATCTTGACTTTTCTATGGAGCTAACACTCATCTGACTTTATTCATATCACATTAAACTGCTATAATGACTCCATTTCATCTTATTATTTTGATCTCTTCCTCTATCTAATTTTTAGTACAGAAGACATTCACACTTACGTGAAAACAGTATGTACAGTAAATATAGTATACCTAGCATATGTGCATATGTAGTTTGTATATATAGCGCGTTCAGCATGCATGAGGTCTTGGAATGTCTCACCACAGGTAAAGTAAATTACTGTGTTCATTAAATCTGAAGACTTTAACATGCTACAATCAAAGTCGATACCTTTGATCAATATGTTCCCCTTTTCTTCACTAGGTTGCTCCACGTAACAACACTTCTACTCTTTTCTTCTCTGAGTCCAATTTTTTAGAGTTTAGAGATTTGATAATTAGCATGGCCTAGACCTGTGCTAGCCAATACAGTAGCCATCGGCCAAATGCAACTGTTTAAATCTAAATTAAAAATAACTAATATGAACAAGATTGAAGACCCAGTTTATCAGCTTGAGTCCACATGCTCAGTAACTGCATGCAGATACTTTATTGGGCAGTGCGAATATACAAGGTCCCTGGCTCTAGATGAACTCATTCCTGAACCTAATATTTGTTTTTTATATATAAGGAAAAGGCACCAGAGGATTAAAAGATAAAACAAAACAACATTGTGCTGTTGTTATTTTCAGGCGGGGTCTCACTCCTAGCCCAGGCTGGCCTTGAATGCACTGCACAGCTCCATATGGCTTTGAACACTCTGCTGTCCTCACCAGTGCTGTAATGGCAGGCATAGGTCTCTTCACCCCACTCGAGTTTTTGTTATTATGGGAGTGTGAGTAAATTTTAGACTATGGTCAAATGGCTACAAAAAGGGAAGACAGTTAATCTGATTTCAATTAATAAGTGAGAGCTCTTTTGAGGCCTGCTAACATATATCCAATTTAAAAGTATC
>NW_004524766.1:1004734-1006011 GCF_000260255.1 Octodon degus | reverse complement strand
GCCTTGAAGCCAAATAAAATCATAGCATGTGTGGTATTCTAAGTATTTGTTCTAGTTTTTAAAAATGACCATAAATAAGCAAGTGTTACTCAAATGGTATAAATATTTTAAGAAATACTTTCATAGAATTGAGAATTCCTTAAAATCCATTTAAAAAAATTAGTGAATTTGATTTCAGTCTTCGTGATATCACACCTAACGTTAACACTTGTATCACAAAAACATGAATACTTTAGATACTTGAAAATATCCTTGGTCCATCCCCCATGAGTTGAAAAAATGTGATTGTATCTTTTTTCCTTTTAGGCACGTGTACAAAAATCACATAGATTTAGTCCACTTACCAATATATCTGTCTTCTTTTTATCCATGACTTTACTGAGATTTAATGTGACATATTAAAAAAACATAAAATTATATGAAATACTTTGTCATGAACATCAACTTGCAAAACACAAGTTCTTCGCACACTACTCCTTGGGGAGCTAAGTGGGAGTTTTATACTGAAAACATATGGCGAGTCAACAAATCGTGCTCTTGCAGGTGTTTTTAGTGGAAATCATTTCGCTTGTAAATCTGGAGACTGAGAGTGTGTGAGTGGTAGAGATGTTAGAGAATTTAAAATCTAAATCCCAAACCCACTTTCTTAGTTACTTTTCTCTCATTGCTGGGACAAAATACCTGGCCCCACATTTAAAAAGGGAAAGGGCCATTTAACTCACAGAATGTGGGGGCCTCAGTCCGTCTGCTGGGTCTGGGGCAGGGGGCCATGGCACAGGGTAGCAGTTCCAGATGACCACACTCACACCATCTCCAGGCCCTCCTCTTGCACAGACTCAGTTTGGTTACCGTGTGAGGGCCCTGGCCACTTGCTGAGTCACTCAGATAAGCTTTTGAACTTCTTTGACACAATACATGAACTATTACAACATCCTAGAGTAAACGGCTGCCCTAGCATGCAGAACTGCTAAGGTAGGTAAGGGTCTAAACTTCTCAAGCTGATACAGTGTGTCAACCGTGACACGCACCCTTTGACAGATGTGGAAAAAGTCCATCAGTGATTTCTTCCAGTAACACAAGAGCTAAGAATGGGAATTATCAGTCACACAAGATGAAATGTGGCATGGTTACTCTGATAATAGAAACCCACAATAAAATGAAGTAAAGGGCAAAATAAGGGCCGGGGAGAGAGCTCAGTATAATAAGTGCTTGCCTGGCAGGCACAGGGTCCTGAGTTCAATCCCCAGTACTGCAAATAATAATAATAATAATAATAA
>NW_004524766.1:1003189-1003689 GCF_000260255.1 Octodon degus | reverse complement strand
GGGATTTTTTTTTAATACAATGTAGTATTACTCAGCCATAAAGAAGGATAAATTTGAGACATTTCTAGGTAAAGGGGTGGACCTTGGGACCATACCCTTAAGTGAAATAAATTAGGCAAATGTATAAATATCACATTTTCTCTCTGGTGTGAGAAACTGGAAGGGAAAAATAGGAATCAAAATACATAACAGATGCTGTGAAATAGGAAGGAATTGTTTAAAAACATAGAAGAACAGGGGAAAGGGAAAGGAAGTGAGGGAAAGATGGAAACAAAGCTTTGGAAGTGGGGGGAAGAGAGGCTGAAAGGAAGGGAGGGGAGTGGAAAATCTAAGGTATGTCATGTTGAGGTACATGTTCCCTATGAGGAACGTGATCATTATGTATATCTAAGTGGTACCAATAACCCTAGCAATAATAATAATAATAATAATAATAATAATAATAATAATAATAGAAATCTGTTCTACGCTCCATTATTCAGTTTCATTAACTACTTCTA
>NW_004524766.1:976783-1002754 GCF_000260255.1 Octodon degus | reverse complement strand
CTGAGGCTGAGGTGCCAGCTGTGTGCCTTCCTCTGAGGATTCTCTCCTTGGCTGGACATGGCCAACCTCTGCTAGTGTCTTCCTTCATATGTGTCTTCGCTCCATATGTCTGTGCTCAAACTTCCTCCTTTGGAGAAACATATTTTGGAGTAGGGTTTCATGTTCCATGTGGCCTAGGGGATCAAACAGAAGGCAATGGGGGATGAAAGAAAGGCATGACATGTAGGAAAAGGAAAGGAGACTGTATGGGATGCAGCTCTCTGAAGGAGAGGCGGCAGCACCGTGCTGGCCCCAGTGTTCTTACTTATAACAGTAAAAGGGAGGGGAAGCATATGACCATGCTGAAAGTGCAAGCTTTCAGTGTTTTGCTGAGAACAGAGAAAACAGAACTTTCTCAGAGGTATTTATTTGTGTTGTGGAGGAATAAGAAGGAACAAAGAGCTGAAAACCTGCTGATATGCAACTGAAATGGAGGTCAACTTATTCGCATGATTGACCTCTGGATTTCATGTTCCCAGGAAACATGGCTGTGCTCTGTTCCCAAGGAGCTTGGTGATCTCTGTCTCAGCCATGCCCTACTCACCATTCCAATGATTTTATTTAACTTATTTACCTCTTAAAAGAACATATCACTCCAGAGAGTTATACTCAGAATATTGGGGATTAGGATCCCAATCTATGAATGTTGGGAGGTCACAATTCAGCTTGTAAAATTGTAAGATACAGAAAATATTGGGTCAGGGAGACAGCTCAGTGGTGTAAGAATTTGCCTGGAAAGTACAAGGTCCTGAGCTTGGTCCCTGGTACAAAAAAAAATAAAGAAAAAGAAAAAAATCAAACTTCTCACACATGCACCACATGAACTAAAGTCCAGTGTGCTATCTATGGCCTCTTTAACTAGATACTCTGTCCAGGTATTTGTATTCATTCAACCACTAAGATGTAGGGAGCAGGGTTTTATGCACATGTTTCATACAAAATCACAGAATTTTCTACATCTTTATTATAGTGTTATTTGTTTTAACAATGTAATCCAATTTTTCCTCGTAGGAGATATTGACAGCATTTGGAGACAGTTTTGGTTGTCACAGCTAATGATAATTTAAGTTCTGCCTTTCCAGCTATTCATTTTATTACTTTCTCTTATCTAATTGCTCTGGCTAATGTTTCCAGAACTATGTTGAGTAACAGTGGTAATAGTGGACATTCTTTTTTCATGTCTGATTTTACAGTGAAAGCTTTCAGTGTTTTACCATTTAGTATGACATTGGCTGTTGGTCTTTCATAGAAGACTTTTATCAAATTGTGATAAAGATCATATATTCCAATTTTATTTAGGGATTTTATCATGAATGTGTTGGACTTTGTCAAATGCTTTTTCTTCATCTATTGAGCTGATCAGGTAATTTTTGTCTTTGGCTCTGTTGATGTGATACATTGCATTTATTGATTGATTTGCATATGTTGAACCATCCCTGCACCCGTAGGATGAAGCCTTCTTGCTCAGGGTGTTTAATCTTCTCGATATTTTGCAGCATTCTGTTTGCCAGTGTCTCATAGAAGATTCTTTTACATCTATGTTCATAAAGGAGACAAGGTTGTAGTTCACTTTTCTGGTTGGGTCTTCCTCTTTTCATATACAGGCAATACTTGCTTCCAGGAATGACTTTGGGGTATTGCTTCCTTTTCAATTTCATTAAAGACTTTGGTGATGACATTATATCTTCTTTAAATTTCTTGTAAAATTCAGCAGTGAATCGATCAGCACCTGGACTTTGCACAGAAGAAATAGTTCATATCAGGAAGAAGATAACAGTGACAAGTGACCACACGAGTCCCCTTTCTGTCCATTATATGTTTTCCAACTATGTATCTTTAACACAGGTGACACTCACACCCTCAGTCATAGGAGTGCCTCTGGATCTCAACATCACACACTCACTCCAGGTCCAGCCACCTTGGAACTGTCCCACCTGCATCTGCATGAGGCTTTGGGGGCAGGGCGAGTATTTAGACACAAACCATGAAGTAGAGTAGGAATTCAAGTACTAAGATTTCACAGGAGCAGCCATATCCTTCTTTCCCCACATCCTCAATCCATGGCAAACTGTTCTTTATCTCTAGCATTTTGTCACTTCAATATGTGATATAAGTGGAGAAAAACAGTTGTGAACACGTAGGATTGGATTTCTCTTATTCAGCAAAGTTCCCTTGAGATTCTTTCAAGTTTTCCAATCTATCAATAGTGGTGCCATTTTTCCCCCTGAGTTGTATTCTGTGATATAGATGTAGGATGATTTATGTAATCTTTCATACTTGAAGAATGTTTGAGTCATCTCCAATTTGGAGGAATTATGAGCAGGGTCTCATGCACACTCATGCTCATCTTCTTGTACAAGCATGAGACTTTATTTCTTTGGAATAACACCATAAATAAACACTTTAAAATTAAGAAACTAGCAAAAGATCAAAATTCTTACAGAAAAAGAACTCAAGTCTTTAAGAATCTTGAAACCATATTTTTATTCACAGACAAAATAATATGGTCCTTTTTTACACTAAAGCTTCTGTATTACTCAATTTTCTTAATTAGTTAACCCCTAACTTTTAACTGTACATTATGAAAGCTAATTGCATTTTTGATTAGTAATCCAGAGCTTTGGCAATAAAATACAGTCAACTATTATAGCATCAAATGAATCACACTGACAGTTGGCCATGACATCAAACCTGTACTATCATTTCTGGCTTTTTATTGTGTCAACTATTCTGTTGTTCTTATTGTTAAAATTTGTGTTTTATGGTATGTGTTACTAACATTCCATGTGTCATAAAATATATGATTCACATGTAATAACATGAATATCTGAATCAATTGACTTTTGTCCTAGCTACAGATTATGTGGCTATCAATATTTGATGCATAGAGACATAATAAAAGAGTAGAAAATGCTATCAATCTAGTAATTCTTTGCTATGCATCATAAAGAACATACTGGATCTTTTGTTGTTTTTAATAAACAATTGAATTGTCTATTAATTCCACACTGGCAGAGAGTTACTATTGATTTTCATGTTTTTATGTTTCTTATCAGTCAAAACTAAATCTTTTATTCAACATTTCCTTCCTGGAATGACCATTGAAATTTTCTAAATTCATCACAGAGACTGACGCCATTCAGGGTACATCCCTTTGCCTCATATTTCTATTTTTACTTTCATTTTATATTTATTCTTTTTCATTTTAAAGAGAATAAAAATTTTTAAAATGATACAGAATTTCAAAACAAGATGGTAGGAAATTATTGTGATCTACAAAGCAGTAGTTCAGATTATCAGACATGGGCATGGAGAACTGACCAAGCAAGGGAACACTAATTATCTTAGCTATCTTGCATATAGATACATTTTCCTTCCTTCCTTCCTTCCTTCCTTCCTTCCTTTCTTTCTTTCTTTCTTTCTTTCTTTCTTTCTTTCTTTCTTTCTTTCTTTCTTTCTTTCTTTCTTTTTTCCTTCCCCCATCCCAATTGTTCTTTCCTTTTATACAGTTTCTCTTCCTTTCACAATATCTAGTGTACATGACCAAAATGGAAATATTATATAATTTTCTGCTAATTTTGGAAGAATATAAATGCCTTAAATTTCATACCTTTGTAATTCTTTGATGTCATTCATCATCATTTTCTCTACCTATTATTATATAAAAGCCAAAATCTGCAAAATTATTTTATTATCTTTTAACATTTTACCTGTTCAATTGTCAAGTTTTTCACATGTGTGGTTCATAACCTCTCGTTCTACTTTCTTTTTCTCTTGTCTTTGTTTGGCTCTATAACCTCATGCTCCATTCTTATCTCTCAGCCAAAGTGACTGACAACCCCAAATTTGGCAGCAATAGTCTCTTTATTCCATAAAAATAAAAATAAAAATAAAAATATCTATCCGCATGCTTCCCAGCGCATTGGCAGTGGTGGCTCCCAAATCCGTGTGAACAATCTTTTCCTATCAGTGGTACCAAACACATTTCCTTGCTTTGCTTCTAATGTATATTAAAGATGCACAGTTTCCTTCTCATTCCACTTGGAAGCACTGGTGTCTTTGGAGCGTGAGTGAGCTAGAATCATTAAGATGCCATCCAAAGCAAGGACTTAGGACTTTGTTCTGTGTCCAGGCAAAGGAAGCTTTGATATCAGGTGAGCACCCAACATGACAGATGAGGTCCATCACACACCAGTGAGTTCCCAGGATTTTCTCTAAATAAAATGGTATCCTTATGCAGTGCCATGGACAGCTTTCTGTGCTGGTGGGAACACATTTTGGTTTCCGATTCCACATAAATATTACTCAGCCTTAAAACTTTCCTCATAGAAATGATAAAATTTCCATTAGAGAAACAGAGAATAGATAAACTATAAGAGACACATCTTTTGTACTTCAATCTGCACCCAAGTGACATTATCTTCAGGTATTGTCATTATGATTTGTACTGATATTCAGTTGAGCTCAACTTTCCTATTTAAAAAACATTAGAAAACAATGTTTTGTTAATAGTTCAAGTTACAGGACCTTCTTCTTCAATGCCATCTTAGGTACAATTTAGGAAACCAAACTTAGATGCCAGGAATAAAATCTCTACTAAAAAATCTGTACTGTGAAGCCAAACAACAACAACAACAACAAAAATGACAACACTTTTTGCTCCCATAGAATGATTCAGAGCCATTTACAATGTTTTAAAAACTGGAGTTACCAAAACGAGATAATATCTTGTGTGAAAGGAGAAAAACAACCTCAAATAGATAGATGACAGATAGATAGATAGATGATAGATAGATAGAGATAGAGATAGAGTGATAGATGATAGACAGATGATTGATAGATGATAGATAGATAAAGGACTGATATAAGTGTTTGTCATTGCAATCCAGAAAAAAAATGAAAATACAAAGATGAATATGAATCTTTGAAGTCCTTCATGACAGTGACACTGCCAGCCCTGCCTTTGTCCCTACCTCTTCTCGCTTCTCCATGTCCTCCACCCTAATAAGCCTGCCCCCACTGATGGTATAAAGTAGTAATTGTTGCTAATTGGGAGGGAGGCGCCAGACCATTCTGGTAATGTTGTGAAACCGCAAGGAGGGAGGACTGTGAACATTCACAGGCCCAGCAGTAATTATCCGCTAATTCTGCCTGTTTGTGTGGGGACAGCTCATTATAGCCCTTAAGAAACCTCAGTATAAAGAGGGAAGCAGGTAGGAGGCAAGGTTAAATAATTAGTGCTCAGAAGTTTTTTTTTTTTTTTTTTTAAAGATTCAAAGAATAGGATTAAGGGCGGGAAATGTGACCAGAGTGACAATTAAGAAATGGTAGAACATTCTGAATCAAGTGACTTTTATGTTTTTGTGGGAGGAGAGATACGTTAGAATCCAAAACCATAGCATAAAAGATGGCATGTCACTATTATGGCTCCCTTTTAATTATGAACCAGGTCATTCTCTCACATTTTATGATGGCAATCACATACTTAAGAAGAGATTTATTCTCATGATACTAAAATGATTTCAGTTTTCATATCATTTGTCCTTAACTTTTGTGAATTTATTTTGAGTTAAGAAACGTATTTTTCAACTCATATATCAATAGTTTAGTAGAATCTTTGAAAAGAAGTGATTATTCAAATATCATGTTGTTAGTAAGTCTGAATTCTTAGAATTATTCATATATACAAATATACATTCAGTATGCATATATATTATATATAAACGTATATATAATATATATTTGCCATCTCCATTTCAATGGCAAATATGCCTGTTTTTGTTTTATATGAATATTTATAATACTTTTATGGATGATATATATATATATTCACACATGTATAACTATATTTCATCAATAATTGATTTCTATATAGTGTTTAAAAGGTTTTCTCCTGGCATAATGGCTTTGACTTACAATATACTTTGAATCAAATTGCGTGGTTGTAATTAAATTATGTTTCACCTTTCAAAAATAAAATAAAGTTAATACTTTTGAGTTACATGAGCTCTACAGTTTGAGTTTCTCAGAAAAGTCCTATGTATGTGTTAAATATGTAATCATTGAAGGAGTTGGGGGAAGTTTTTGAATAGTAAAAAGCACCATCCCTCTGCTAAAATATGAGAATATAGCTACCTGTAATGTGGAGATAGAAGTATTAGTCCTATGAAACATATTTAAGCTAAAATATTTTAAAGTTTGCAGCTTTATACATTTTTCCCCCAAAATACATAAGATACTCTGTTATAACACAAAATAAACCTCCTAAATCCAGATTGAACTTCATGCCATTTTCTGTTTGGATTTCTACTCTCATTTGACAATCTCTATACGAAAAACACTAAACTATCAAATTGCTTTTATCACTAGCTTATTAAAGAACTGAGAAACAAAGTAAATGAATTAGATACTGCATTAGCAGTTTTTCTAAGAGTTATTTACTTTTCTTTCAATCTTTGTTTTTAAGATTTATTAATTTATTTAGTATGGGTCTTGCTACGCAGGACTCGACTCATGGGGATCCTCCTGTCTCAGCCTCCCCAGCACTGGGATTACAGGCATGGACCACCATGTCCAGTTTTGTGATGGCTTGGCGCAGGGGCAGCAGGGCATGCGGTAATGGGTATTAACCTTGGTCCTTGTGCCGGCTAGGCAGGCACTTAGACTGGCAAGCTATCTCCCTGGCCTGAAATCTTTGTTAATGCACCAGATTGCAAGTGCTACAGACTTATCATCTCTCTTAGCATCAACATCTACAACCTTAGCATCAGCATCGCAGGCCGCATAGAATTGGAGGTCTTTCTAGATCCCTTGGTTTGAAGATATTTTCCATCATGCAAATGGGTATGTAGATTTATTATGTTCTACCCGATCATTAGCATCATTGACATTTTTGATTCATTAACATTTTTACTACTCATAAAGTCCCTATTCTTGTACTATTTCTTAGGCCTATGATGGTAGTAGTGAATATACTTTATAGCTTTAACTGTGCATATCAGGTGATTCATTTGGCATGGATACCAATGCTCGCCCGACATTCTGTGGACCCTGACACTGTCCAGCTGTCCTCAAGTTAGCCTGGGATTGCCTGCCTACTTCTCTTTAATAGTTTCAAAGTACAAAAGCTACTTTATTGTTCCAGAGAAATTGAAGAGAGCGTGAGTGATTCAACCTGTGCTGCAGCCTGCTCGATGGGTCCTGGAATGTCCACTGTAGTGTCACAGTACAGAGTGACTAGATTCTGGTCACCACCTGAATGGTGCTCATCCAAAGGTCCTACCAATATACAGAGGATGGTATGTGGGAAGGAAGACAACTTTGTTCTTTTAAGCCACATGCATACAACATATGTAGTGTTTGGCCATAACAGGATCCTAAAAATAAGTTATGTATCAAACAATTGCAGTTCACAGTTGACTTTGTTTCCTCACACTAACATCTAGTTGCTCACCTTGAAAAGGATCTCAAGAAATTAAAAGGAAGATTTTTTTCAGGGCCAGCCAGATAGCTCAGCAGACAAAAGTGCCTGTTTAGGCAGCATGCAGGGACTGGGGTTTAATCCCGAGTGCTGTGCCAGCCCTGCCCCTGGGGTACACTCAGAAAGAGGTCCAGACTGGGCTTGATGGTGCACACTTATAATCCCAGTGCTTGGGAGGCTGAAAACAGGAGGATCACCATGAGTCTAACCTACATAGTGAGACCTTGTCCACCCAGTACTAAATACATTTTAAGAAAAGAAAAATTTGTTTCATCCTCTAATATATTTTAATTTAAAATTTTAGATATCAAAAGCATGGTGCAAATAAGCATTTTTAATCATCCATCTAGAAATCCAGACATTAATAAATTCTCACCCCAAGACTCATATTAAAAATAAAGTGCCAAGATGAGATCTCTAAGCAGAAAAAAAATAATCAAGGTATGAAAATGCATTGAAGTATGAAACTTGAGGGAGGAATAAAATGTGATGCAGAATGTAAATGGGTAAATATAAATGACATTGGATATATAAGAATACTTGTTGTCTCAGCTCTAAATTACATGAAAAATTAAAATTAATAAAAATATTGAAACCAAATATGAAGAGCTTCTGTGTCCTAATTTCACTATATCCTTGGGAAAATTATATACAAAACCTACAGTCAACAGTAATGGGTAACTGACACATTTTAGTGTAAGACAAAAGTAATCAATGAGTGATTTGTCAGTAGGACATAAAATATAAAAATTTATTTAATCTAGAATTAAACAAGAAAGAAAAGATCCTATAGCTAGATGAAAAATGAAAAATAGTGAGATGATAGATATAAAGACAAACATTTCAATAATTACAATAAATATAAATAAGTTAAATATACCACTTAAAAAGTTCAGAATGAATTAGCAGCACAATTTTACAATACTTAAAGACATATAGGTGAGATAAAGATAGGAAAGAAAAGAACATTAAAGTACAAGTGTAGAAAAAAGATAAACTGGAAGAAAACTCTTGCTGATGTGCTAACAGCAGAAATAATAGATTAAGAAATATTGCCAGATTTAAAATTGGTACTGTTTTAATGATGGATGAGAATAATTCATCAATCATGTATAAGCATTTTCATATATATGTGATTAATAACATAGTTTAAAATTGTATAAAGCAAAAGATATCAGAACTAAAATACCTATAGTACAGTTGCAAAACTTCCATGCTTCTTTCACTGCAAACAGAATAGGATAAAAACTTTAGAAGGCATAAACAACTCCTGAACATTTTCAACCAACATGATCTAATTTCCATTTGTAGAACAACGCAACCAGCGACATATAGACTACAACTTCACCTCATTTTCCCCCAAATTCAGAATATGTTAGAAGATTGAAACAACTCACTAAAACTTATAAGAATGAATTCAAGTATTCTCTTTTGTTTTTGAGAAGTTAAGATTAAAAGTGACAAAAAGTTTAGACTGTTTTCCAGTACTTGAACATATACTCTTAGTTATCCGATGATTAGAGAATACATTATGAAGGTAATTGAAAATATTTTTTCAGAAAAATATAATCAGCTATGTGATAATAAATTTATAGGAAAAAGTTAAATCTGTACTTAATCAGGAATTTATAGCCTTTAAAAATGTACAGTAAAACATTTTCTTAAAAGTTGAAAGTCAGGCTCTGCTGTGTTAGGGTGGAGTGAGGACCGCTATTGTGTCTCAGAAATGAGGATTGTGGAAAGTGGGCAGTGTGTAGTGAACGCTGAAAGCAGGAGCCACGTGGCATTTTCATGTTAGAGACTGGTGTTTTCAAGGTCACATTCAGTGATGTGGCTGTTGACTTCTCTTGTGAAGAGTGGGGATGGCTAGATTCTGCTCAGAGAGATTTATATAAGGGTGTGATGGTCCAGAATTATAAGAACCTAGCTTCTCTAGGTCTTTCCGTAACTAAGCCACATGTGATCTACTTATTGGAGAATGGAAAAGAACCATGGGTGGTGGAGAAATAACTGTCAAAAGGAATGTTTCTTGATTGGGAATCAAAATGGGACAACAAGGAAGTCTCAACCAAGGATATTTATGGTCAAGATTCATCCCAAGATGTAACATTAGAAACACCTTTAAAACAAGATTGTGAATTTTCAAATGTTAATAAGGACTGGGAGTATGGAGAGAAGATGGAGAGGAAACATGGACATCAGATAGAACATTTCAGACCAGTGATCTGCACCTTTAGAGAAAACCCAGCAGGGGAAAGTGTTTATAATTACAATACATTTAAAAGCATCTTCCATTTAAGTACTGATCTTTCTGAACCACAGATAAGTGTTGAAGAGAAATCACATAAACCTGATATATTAAACAAAAGTGTAGACGAAAAGTCTGTTGTAAAAAATGAGAAAAGTAATGTCAGAAATAAAGTTTTGGATTCTAATGGAAGTATGACAACTTTTGGCCAGAGCATATCTCTTACCCCTCACCAGAAGACTTATAGTAGAGAAAAGCTCTTTACATGCAGTGAATGTGGGAAAGGATTTGGCAGTCAACCCTTAATCGCCACTGCAGAGTTCATACAGGAGAGAAACCCTATGAATGTCATGAATGTGGGAAGGCTTTTAGCCATGGTTCATCCCTTACTCGACATCAGGTAAGCCATAGTGGAGAGAAACCTTACAAATGTATTGAGTGTGGAAAGGCCTTCAGCCATGTCTCTTCACTTACTAATTATCAAAGCACTCACACTGGAGAGAAACCATATGAATGTATGAACTGCGGAAGGTGTTTCAATCGTGTTTCACATCTCATTGAACACCTGAGAATTCATACTCAAGAAAAACTTTATGAGTGTCGAATGTGTGCAAAGGCCTTTATTCGTAGATCATCTCTTATTCACCATCAGAAAATTCATACTGGAGAGAAACCTATGAATGTAATGAATGTGGGAAGGCTTTTTGCTGTAGTTCACACCTTACTTGACATCAGATAATTCACACTGTAGAAAAACAATATGAGTGTGACAGATGTCTGAAAGTATTCAGTAGTCACTTATCTCTTAGTCAGCATCAACATGTTCATACTGAAGAAAAACCTTTTGAATGTCAGAAATGTAAGAAATCCTTTCCCCACACTAAATCACTGAATGTGCATTTGAGAAATCACATTAGGTTGAAACCTTATGAATGCAGTATATGTGCAAAAGCCTTCAGTCACCAGTCGTCCCTTCTTCAACATCGCAGAATTCATACTGGAGAGAAACCTTATGAATGTATTAAATGTGGGAAGACTTTCTGTTGTAGTTCAAATCTTACAGTACATCAGAGAATTCATACAGGAGAAAAACCATATAAATGTAATGAATGTGGGAAAGCTTTTAGCAAAGGCTCAAATCTTACTGCCCATCAAAGAACACATATTGGACAGAAATTTAGTAGTTCAATGATCATGGTAAAATGTTTAGACCAAATAAATCACTATACATGTCAGAAGTCATACAAGAAACTCTGTGAAACACTTTGTTATAATAAACTTTAGCCACAGAACCTCTGTAATTCAACATCAGAATTTTTTTAATGAAGGAAAGTATGAGAAGACCTGTAGTTATGATACAACCTTATTGTTCATCAGAGTTCATACTGTAAAGAAACTATATGGAGACAGTGAATGTGAGAAGGTTCTATTAGTATCAATTCCTCAATTCCTTAATTCAATCCAATTTTGGAAAAATCTACACATATAACAAACTTGAGAAAGACTATAAGCAATATGAATTTCTCAGAAACTTGTATAAGAGACAAGTTATAGAAACAAAATTAAGTACATATGGGAAACCCTCCAGTTTAAGTACATCCCTCACACTGGAGAGAAATCTGACATAAATACAGCAGAGTGGTCAAGGTCTTGCTAGACATCAAATTTATAGAACAACATAAAGAATATAGTAATTGTGTTTAAATATTTCCATTGGTGTTATTTGTAAACAATTCTACAGGGGAAGACAAATATTTCTTACAGCAATAGCTTACAATTTGAATCCTACAAAGAAATTCTTAGCTAACAGGGATGTCAAGATACTAAGCCATGAAGTGGATACAAGAAATGCTATGTTAAAAATAAAAGCTGTGAAAAAATAAAAAAATAAAAGCTGCAAGAGAATTACCAGAATTTTGGTCTCTAATAAAATAATTTTGTATAAAAAAAAAAGTTGAAAGTCAGTGTTGCATACATATTAGAAAGCTTACTTACATATTTAACTTAGAGTTAAAAATATAAAAATAAATACAAAGGAATTTAATAACAGGAATTATAAGAAAATAAATGAATAATAGCAATTAAAAATGTATGATAATGGGAATCAACAAAATGAAAATTTTTTTTGAAGAGTCATGAAATGATATAAAATGATAATTGGTATAGTTGGTGAAGGCAGATAAAAATAGCAGAATTTATACCTACCAGAAGTTAAAAGGGGCAAGATAATTATAAATGTTATAGTAATTGAAAGCCAATAGAAGATATTAAATATTGAATATCTTACCAATGCACTTAGAAAATAAGACAAAAATGTACAAATTCTTCAAAAACCAATCTAAGAAAAGGAACTCAAGAAGTGGAAAATCTGAACAGAAAAAAATTGAATTAGGTGAAAACATTTCCACAAACAAAGCTAAGAAACAGCACAACATCCTTCAACAGTAAATTGAGTAAGCAAATTATGGCACATGCCAATAAAAGTGAAGAACAACTCCTATGTCAGCGAGAATCTCGTAAGAGTAATGCTGATTGAAAGTACATTACATGTACAATACGCCTAAAGGAGCAGAAGCAGAATGTGGAGCCTTTAAAGTCTTAACAGTGTTTACCATTCTGCAGAGGTAGTGACAGCAAAGTTGCAGAAAGGGCTTCGAAAGGTGGGACTCTCAAGAGCGGTTTGATATGAGGGGAGGAGGGTGGTTGTCTTACAAGTGCACTCATGTGCAGACGTCCATCAGTATTCCTAATTTAGTCTCTGAGAAGTTTTCAGCAGTGGTTCTCAACTGTACTCCTCAGAGAATTTTTACACTATGGAACTGCTTTTGGTTGACACAACTTGGTGGGGGTACTGCTGGCATCTAGTGGGCAGGCTGGGGATGCTGCCGAACTGTGTGCAGGGCAGGAAGCTGTCTCCTTCACTGGCATTCCCTGCCCCAAATATCAGTAATAGCAAGTAACAGATTCTAATACATATGGCATAGACTAATGTAAAATTTATTAAAATAAAAAGAGGCAATCACTTGTATATGTTCTCTTACTTTGTGTAGAATTTTAAATATAAAATACCTATTCCATCAATATTGGGACATGAAGAAAATGAGTGAATCTTACAAAGAATGCAGAATATTAACTAGCTCAAGTTATAAAATATAAATACTGATACTTGGATTTCAAGGGAACCAATCATAAATGATAATTTAATTACAAATCTAACATTATGTACTTATTTGTAATTCATACATGAGGATTTTAGAAAGGGTGTTACAACTATATCTGGAATAAGACAAAACTTTAGAGAAAAAAGGAGAAAATATATGTACTCAAAACTTTACACATTTAAGAATAAAATAGAGTCCCTTTTGACTCTAAATTTCTTGTAAGTGAAGAAAAGAAACCATCCCTGTGATATTTGTGCCATGTAATTTTTATTGCCTGGCAAAGTAAAGCATACTAATTCCTCATGAGAACACGCATGCACGTAAACACACACGGACACACACACACACACACACACACACACACAAAACACACCCCAGATAGACTTTTGAAGGACATTTGTAATTTTGAGAAATTACAGCATGCCATTTTCTGTATGCTATAATTAATTGACCTTGTCAGTTTTTAAGAAACTATGTGATATGTAAAAACATGACTTCATGGTTTTTAATCAATTAAAATTAAGATCATAGGACAGAATGTACATATGTGAAGGGACCTTTATACACTGAAATGGAAAATGACAAGTTTGTATGTGACTTTGGAGATTGAGTCCAGAGATACAAGATCCACACGAAAGAGACCTTGCTCCTCCCAAATCTGATATATCACTTGTTTTCGTAAGTACTGTTTTACTACAACACATTTACCCTTGCTCATTTACCTGTGATCTGTCTCTGTTTTGTGTTATCTTGTCCTGAGTGAGTGGAGGTCACACATTTCCAACGTCTCCACTCTTCGTGAAGAGGCCACTTGTAGAAAACGTTAGCTGATCCTGATAAAAGAATGAACTTAACAATTTGTCATTCTGTCCAGTACCAATAATATTATGTATTTTTGGCAAAAGCAGTAGAATTGACAGTTGGAATTCTTCATTAAGACTTGAGGTAGGTATATTCTTTGTTAATGATGATAAGGGAGCTTAAAATTATTATGAATATTGAATATGCTCATATGTCATTTTCCTTAAGCGGATGATCAAACAAGCTGCATGTAAGAAATTTAGTCTCATCTAACTATTAACATGGTGAAAAATATTGCTGACAAATCCTTGGGTAAACCACTTAATCCTACTTTTCCCAGTTGTAAAATCAGATGCTGGAATAAGACAGCACGGTAGTAAATAGAATTCTGAACATCACCCCTCCCCAGACTTTTGCTTTAATGAGACATGAATACAAACACTTCTGTGAATGAATTTTGCAAAAGCAATGGTTTCTAGTCATTTGACCTTAAAATATTTTGCTAACTTAGAAGATCCCCTGTAGCCACATGAGCCTTTCAATGCAGAAGAGAAAGGCAGATGTGTTGGCCCGTGAACTGCAGTAGAAAGCAGAGCAGAGTTGACATGTGAAGACAAAAGGCTTGAAGTGGGTGGAATCTACCCATGATTACCAGTTTGGAGATGGAGGTCACAATTAAGAGTCCAGGAATGCCTTTAAAAGCAGACAGAACCACAAAGTCAACGCCAGAAAGGAAGCAGCAGTTGGAATACTATTATGCTACCAATAAGGGTCCTGCCAACACATTTAATAAACATGAAGATAGATGCTCCTTTAAAGTTTTCAGTTCTGGGGCTGGAGAGATGGCTCAGTGGTCTAAGGCACCTACTTAGAACAAGCTTGGCAAAGCATCAGGGACCGCGGTTCAATCCCCCAGCACCACATGCCAGCCAGCCCTGCCCCCTGGTGGGCTGAGCTGGCCACACACACACACTCTCTCTCTCTCTCAAATAAATAAAAATAAAAAAAAGTAAAGTTTTCGGTTCAAAGCCCAGACCAGTCATAGATTTCAGCCTTTTGTCATCCCTGTGCCTCAGTTTCTAGGCCACACAAACTGTGAATTAAGAGATGGATTTACTTTACATTCTAAGTTTGTGGTAATTTTGATAAAGTAATTGAAACTAATAAAATATTTTCTTCAGCCTTTGAAATATGTCCTCAAAAAGAAGGTTAAAAATGAATTGCAGTTGAATGAAAGTGGACATAAAGAAAGTCCTACACTAAATTTAATTTTTCCTTACCTGTAACATTTATAAAACCTTTGCAAACTCTACTTGTATCTGTGAGGCACAAGATAAAAATATGGAAATACAGTATTGTATATTATTTTCCTGATCAATATAGGATTAAAGTATTCAATTTTGAACATTCAAGGGAGATTTTCTTTTTGTAAAACTCAAAGCTCATGAAATTTGGGGATATTTTAGGAAAATGAATAAGAAATTATTATCACAAATTAAGTCTGGAAGGAAATATTAATTTCAAATAAAAATATTAAACAATTATGTAATTCAAGAAACTAAAAAATTACCCAAACTTCAAAACTTTCAGGTAAATAGTAGAAATATCTTTATTGTTTTCTAAATTTAGCTGTATAATTTATTTCTTTTGTAATTGTTTTTACTTTTAAAGAGTATATACAAAATAATATTAAAACAGAAGAGTTACAAATTATACAGAATTTCACTAAACAAAATAATATGAATTTCACATTATTTGTTGTAGTGCATAGTGTTGTCTTCCAACTAGTTGCTCATATTACCAGATATAGGGAAGCAAAATTGGAAGAAGAAAGAAAGATATAAGAATTTAAGAGAAAATGATAAAGAATCAAAAAACAGGAGACAAAACAAATCAATCACTATCTGCTTCTTTCCACAGACTAGCAGAAATCTGTACTAGAGTTGCCCAAACCATCCTGCTCACATACATAGATAAATCTCTTTCCCACACTCCCTCTCCTGTCCTTCTCCTCAACTCAGTCACTCCTTCCTTTTGAACAAGTTCATTCCCTCTTCCCAATATCTATTGTACCCTTCAGATTACTTTTCTCTTTCAGGTTCTCACACTAAGGAGACAATACAATGTTTGCTCATGTGGGTCTGATTGATTTCACTTAAGAGTGTGGTCTCTAGTTGCATCCATTTACCATTACGGCCTCAAATTTATCCTTTTTTAATAGCTGGATAATACTCCATTGTGTAAAAATATCATGTTTTTCTTACTCATTCCTCAGTTGATGTGCATTTGGATCATCAATTTTTTTCCTAAACTTGTTACATTGCCAGTATGTTAATGATTTTCACAAATGAAATCAATTTTATCATATTTTTATAGAGAGATAAAAAGCACTATTTTCCTAAACTATTTGACAGATAAATTGTCATTGTCATCAGCATTATCATCAATAGGTTTGGAAAGTTTCCAGGTTGTTATAAGTAATATGATATGAATGTTTAATATTGTTATCACATTGTGGAAGATAATTTATCCAAAGTCTCCTATATGAATCATATGATTTAGAAGTTTTTTCTAGAGCCTATAGCCTCCCTTGATGCATATAGCGCCCTTTCTGTGTGTTTTTGCTTTACTATCAATGCAGGTTTACCTTATCCTCATAAGACTGACCTCTACTCCTTGTACCTTTGCGTTCTTTGGAAACAATTACAAAATGCTGGACTACATACAGAACCGGTGCAAACTACTTACATCTTCTCATTCAATTGAAAATAAATGTCCCTACAGCTTCACTTCTCTCCAAGAGCATGTTCCAAAGTGTTCATATTCAAGTACAAGTGTGGTGAGGGAAATTCAGAGTGAAAACAGACACAGCCAATCATTAAACTGGTTTGCTTTTCCAAGTTCTATGAGTATCATTTCCTTCAGAGTATATTAGGGTAGAGTGCAGTCACTTTTCTTGCAAGGATGGATAGTCGCTGGATACTTGTGGTAAGCCATATGTATATTGTGGTAATAAATACAGCTAACTCACCCTTTTGATTAGTACTGGTAAAAAGGCTAACTGCAATTATTAACACAATCTGTGAAAACACTATCTTAATTCATTGATTTTACTAAATAACTTAAATGACCTGTAGTAGTATTTTCAAGTGTTGAGAAAAGTTTACCAGATATTTAGCAAAATTATGTTTTTGTTAAGGGCATGAGATTCACATTGAAAAATCATTCACCTTTTGTAAAAATAAAAATGTCATAGTGAATCTTGTTTTATTTCCTTTTCCTACCTTTTCAAGTTAAAATGAGTCCAAGTTTTGGCAAACTTTCATGCAGTTTCCTACCTAAAGGAATGTGCTTAAATAGAAAATAAGGGGCATGCCCTTCAGTCCACACTAACTACCTGAAGTCATACTTTCAGCAGAATTTTCACAGAAATTCTAGAAACTATTTTAAATTTGACTGTAACACAGTCAAGTGGAAAAGAGCAGATTGTATAACTTCAACACTCCAGTTTCCACTTTCATTAAAAAAAAAAAGAAGTTCCCTCTAATGTCAGTTTGAGAATGAAAGAAGTAACAAAAGCTACTCATGGGATTGAAAATATGGGGCCCGAAGCTGCATGAATTTAGCAGATATTCCCTGGGGATAATTCACCTCTAAAAGTGAGAGCTTCCATGTCACTGTGAAAAGTGGATTTTAGCTTGGTTCTTGTTAAATTGAGGCAAAAGAAAAATAAATTTTACATTTTTCTTTTTCCCTGTTAGAAATGCATTTCACATTCAAGGATGCATTGGTTTTCTGCACACTTTCCATGTGCTTTAAAAGATCGCAGATATGCAGCATAAAAATGGAAAGAAGGAATGAAAGAAGAATGAGAAGGAGGGAAAGGAGGCAGAAGAAGAGCAGAATGACTCTTTCCCTTTGAAATAATGGAATAAATGCAAAATTTATTTCCAAACACTCCAGAATGAGTAAGATAGGAGAAAATTGTGGAAGTGGGGAGCACAGGCATGCACATGTACACGTGCATGATTGCGTGTGTGTGTTTGCCTGTTTACATGTGGGTAACAATTCAAATTTAAAGAAAGATTGTCACCAAGAGAATGATCAAGAAAGCATAAAGAATAGCGTGAGACAGTATTTTGAACACAGAAGCACTTGAGAAATATTTTTTATTTTTAAAATAGAATAACTATTTGCCAAATGTTTAAGTTGGGTGACTGCTACAATATTTAAATTTTTGTATGAAATTAGCAGTCTTTTGGCAAAAAAAACTGCACAAGACAACTGCCAGATTAAAATGCATACACTCAATCTGTCCTTTAACTCACCACATTTCCCCCCCTCCTCTGGTTTTTTTCTCTTTTTCTTTCCTATTCCTTTAATCAAGGAAAAGAAATGCCTTTTTATACTCAGAAATGGAAATAAATTTGGAATGTGTGAAGACTCAACAAAATGATTAATCACAGACCATTCTGAGCTTATTAAAAGCATTCTGTTAAAATGTTTTTAATCCAGAAGAATATATTCCTTGTTTATGGAAAAACAAAATAGCAGTGTAAGAGCATGTGTTCATAGATCTTATTTTAAATGGCCACATTACAACTGTTCATTTGCTAATATTCCAGTTAAATATGAGACAATGGGGAAATTATTATAAATTATTTTTAGTCTTTTCTAAAAGGCAAATACAACAGGGTTTGAAAAATTTGAACTCTTACCCCATTGATATATTTTCATAAATGCCATGATATATATTCTTACATGTACACAGTCACACACACACACACACACACACATGCACACACACACGCACTCACACTAACACAAATGCAGATCCACATACAACCTGCACTTTAAATAAATTAAAAAGTAGTATTGCACATACATGCTATCACCTGACTTTTAACAGTGTGTCCTGGTCATTTTCTTATATTACTGAGTATTCCTTTGAGGTTGCTTTTAGAGTTAATTAATTCTCCATTAGGTTGGTAGATCATAGTACAATGTACTGATTCAATTAGTTACTCCAGGGTTGGCCAGATAGCTCAGCAGACTAAACAGCCTGCTTAGGTAGGCACAGCTACCAGGGTTTGATCCCTAGCGTGCTGTGCCAGCCCTGACTCTAGGGTGCGCTGAGGCGGTGAATGAGACTGGGCATACTGGCATATGCCTGTAATCCCAGTGCTTGGGAGGCTGAAAACAGGAGTATCACTATGAGTTGGATCTCTGTGGTGAGACCCTATAGACCCTGTACTAAATACAAAAAAGAAAAAAAAAAAGAAAAGAAAAAAACAAACCATGTTTAGTTACTCCACTGCACAAAAATAAAGATCAGTCACACACGTGCACATGCACACACAAACATGCACACATGGTAGAGTCAGAGCTTGCCCCACCTGCAGCAGGGGCAATGTTGAATTATGTGAAGGGCACTGATCCCCTAAGAGTACAGTGGAGCTGCAAATTTCCTGGTTCCTGCTGACATCATTTCCACTTTAGCACTGCCACACGGAAGTGTAGTACCAGGCTCACCTATTTACAAGGATGCTGGTGCAAAGAAATCTAAACTGGAAATCATAGAAGTGCATGTCATATACAAATTATGCGCAATATATGCTGATAATTAAAATGAATGACTGGGTTATTAGCTCATATACACACTATCCTAGATGTTTTATAACTAATTTAGAGTGAATTTCTTCTTATAAAAATATGAGTTTGATACCATGATACACTCTCAGCCTTGTTCATTTCATATTTTCCATCAATCTTGTATATTGATTACTTTTCCCCTTGTACTTGATTTAATATTGGTTTGTTCATCATTAGCCTTCAGCCTGCAACCTTATCTGCCAGAGTTGCCAGTATGTGGCCAGATCAGTTGATTAACCTAGAACAAAATTAAAAGTGATCAAAAACTACAAAGGTGGAAACTCAGGAATGGTTATTGCTCACCAGTCAGGCTTGTCTTGTTGCACTAGAGTTATGATCTTGAAGAACAAAAACAAAGTCACAAAAGCGTTTAAGGGATCCACTTCATGGAAGACAACTGGACTAGCAAGACCTCAAGGGTCTGCACCAGACATGCTGAAGCTCCTTGTCACCAGGACTGAAAACCAGATGCAAGAAGTGCCTTCCTCACAGCACCCCAAGAAAATCACAGCCAAGGCAAAAGTGTACAGGTTGGGCTGGAGTATGATGGCAAATTTCAAACTCTGTGTGATTTAAATGACTCAAAAACCATTTTTTTTCCTGTGTTTATGGCAGGGTCTACAGGGTGTTCAGGGTCTCGGTACATAGATCTGATTCGTAGTGATTCTCCTATGTACAGCTTCCCAAGTGCTGGGATTACAGGTGCATGACATCATGCCCAGTCTCATGATTATGTAGTTAATTACATAATATAAAAGTGACTGATAAGTCTATGACTGCACATGTGAAGGCAGCTTTAAAACTTTTGATAATGATCTCTAAGTTGATTTTTTATCAATTTTATTGAGAAACATAGCAACGAGACAGTTTCAAAACTGCTTAATAGGACAGTTTCAATAATTAAAACATTGCATATTGTTATCTTCTTAGGGGTTATTCATAGTACAAGATGCAGACATGATATTCTGACCAAATACTATTGATACAGGGCTGGTGAGATGGCTCAGTGGTCTAAAGCACCTACTTAGAACAAGCTTCGCAAAGCACAGGGACCACGGTTCAATCCTCCAGCACCACATGCCAGCCACCCCGCCCCCTGGTGGGCTGAGCTGGCCACACACACACACATACACACACACAAATAAATAAATAAAATTAAAAAAAACAAAAACAAATACTATTGGTACAAATCTTTCTTCTCATTGAACTAAGAGAAAATAGCTGTATATCTATCCTGTTTTGTATATACAAATACAAAATGGTCCTTCCATTGTACACCCCTTTTTATTTTGGATAAAAAAATTACTTGCTAATTTGCACTATGGATGGATCCTGATTTACACAATGACAAAATTATCTCTCAATACATTTCTCAGAATACTTCCTATCATTAAGTATCTCATAAGTTTTATATATATTTTTTTGCAACTTTCAGATTTTCTCACATAGTTATTTATAAAGATTTTATTAGAAAGAATCAAATATCACCAGAAAGTTTATAATTAATTATAGTGTCAAATTTCTAACATCCACCTACATACATAACTAGGTGTTACGTAAATCTGTCTTGATAACATAATTTCTTTTGGTTGGATCCTGGTGAGAATTACAATGGTTTATTAAAGATAACATTTTTTGCTGTTGTTGATCTAGGTCATCTTTTCATTTTTGAATCTGTATTCTTATCATCTTTGAAAGCTGTTTTATCTTTGTTTACATAAGCATTTGCTAATGTTGCTTTGGGCTGGGGACCGTGTATTACAAGTTGAATACAGAAGTCCAAACGTGTCCTTATCCTGCCCTCTCAGGCCAGATTGCAGCATGGAAACTCTTGCGCTTTTCTGGTCACAGCTGGAAGCCTGAGGTCTCGTGACTGCTGTGTCACTCACAGGGCATGATAAGACCTGCTAAAGAGGATATGGCACCTAGAGACACCACAGTTTCCTCATTGCCCGCTTCTCTCCTCCTTGTCCTGCCCTTGCAGAATATTTGGACCACGTCCCTCTGCAGTTTCCAGTGCAGTCCGCAGAAGCAGCCGTTGCTCTTCGCCCACGGCCCTGGACTCAGGGGTAATGAATGAACACCAAGAGTCTGAGTGCCCCGCTGCCTTCTGTTCCTAGAGAACAACCTGTCAGCCCAGATCCCTGCTATGCTCCTCTATTTTTGTCTCTTCCTCTTCTCTTTCCTTTGCCACCATATGTCATAACCCAGGCAGGACCTGGAACATGCCACAGGGGCCTCCAGTAGGGTTTGTGTTCCCATTTGCTCTATTATTCCAGTGGTGGGTGAATGCCCTTCTTTCTTTCTGGAAACATTTCAGGTTTCATTTCAACATTCTCACTAAGGCGTTTATTCTCTTTCCTTATAATGCTGTTGACAATTTAGTTGTTTATCAGTCTTCTAATGCTTTCAATGGATTTTTTACATAATGTTAAAATATTTCCTTTGTATTCCTTATTCTTCATGTGCTGGAGAGAATTAACTGATTATATTTTCAAAATTTTCCACATTTTAATGACCTTGTTTAATAATATGTTGTTCTCAGTTTAGGGAGCTTAGGTGTGGGTTCATCTCTTGAACAATTTTAAACATATTTGCTTTTTAAAGTTATTTTTATGTCACTCCATAATTGTTATTACTAATTTGGCAGCTGGTTGATTACAATGTTTAATGTTCTGATGAACCTAAAAAATTTCACTTTCAGACAAACTATGGCACAATAAAGTTTAATAATGTGGCAAATTTAAGGAATGTGTTATGTTTAAACTATGCAACTTTGTGGGGGTTTATTTATATAATGTACAGAAGTTTTCAGACACATGTCAATGCACATAATTGTTGGCTAGTGATGTCTATATAATGCCAGTCAAGCCAGCCACAAACATTGCATTTCTTTAAAATGATAAGAACATTTTCATATACAATTAAATTATATAGCATAATTTTATCTCTGAATTCTATATGGGTATTTCTCATGAAATTTTCAGTCTACATGGATATAAATGATTGCTATATATGCACTAGAGGATGATTAAAGTTAATAAGAGTATTTTAACTAAACAGTTATAATAATCTGCCTGCAAACCTTGCTCACAACTATTATTAAAGAATTATAAATCTTTCTTAATTCTGAGAGTAGATACTAATAAAATCTCAAATAGAATCTTTTTCATTCCAATCTTTTAGAATACTGCCGAATGATTCCTAGATGAGATTGAAATGAAACACTATACAATATGAAAAAAAGAACTTGCTAACGTCCATCTGCAAAATATACTTAAATCTAGTTTAAACTTTATTGCAATACATGGATTTGACAACTGCCTTTACAAAATAATGCTACAACCCTGATAAAACTTGTGAAAACATTGTCATCTTTCTATATCTATCCTGAGTGTCATTTTGAATCTGCTTGTTTTCTACAGAGACCGATCAGAAGTTCCCCTAGTGAATGTTTCCCCACCTCTTTGTCCTTTAAGCCTGCTGGAGTCCAACTAGAATAGGAAGGCAAACTGGAAGAGGGGCTTTCTGCTATGGACCTGTTAGATGAGTGTCGCTGCACCGTATCTTAGGAAATCAGTAATGTGAAAGAACTAATAAAAGGGCAGGCCAGATAGCTCAGCGGACTAAAGTGCCTGCTTAGGCAGATGCGGGGACCGGGCTCAATCTCCAGCGTGCTGTGTCGGCCCTGCCCCGGGGTGCACTGAGAGGGGGATTGAGACTGGGCTGGTGGTGCTCCCCTGTAAGCCCAGCTCTTGGGAGGCTGAAAACAGGAGGATCAGTATGAGTCCAGTCTGTGTAGTAAGATCCTGTACTAAATACATTTAAAAAAAGAATGAATAAAGGAACAATTAAAAGTCATTTTTCATGCTGGAACTTCTTTTGTGACGTCAACACTTCATGTACAAATAATGATGCCAAACATATCATCATGGTCGTTAGGATCCAGAGACTTGTTTGAAAAGATATTTGCGAGGTATAGAATCCACTTAAACACATATTAATCTTCTTTTTACGAGCAGAACAATAATACTTTTCTTTTCATTCCACTTCATGTCTATAACTGATGAATAAAACTGATGTCTTGTTTACATAGGCACATTTCTGACTATTTTATTAAAGCCAAAAGATCAAATTATTGATGACTTTTGGCCTGAAAATTAGCTGGGAACCTAAATGAACTCAAGAGAGTGATCTTTGGTGAGGAGAGGCAATTGTGATGGCTGATGCATGAAAGAAGCTTCAAACTCTCAAATTTGGAAGTTTCATCTCTAGGTGCCAAAATTTGTGAACCACATAAAAATGTTTGAGAAGTCACAGATCAGCCTAATGCAGACAGTCGCAGTCATTTGGCTGTGAAGAACTCTACACTCTTAGTAAAGTGACAGAATTCATTTTTGAGAAAATATCTACCAAATGCCTAAGTTTGAATAATCATAGTTTCTGTCACCATTGGTTTAAGCAAAAAAGCCCTGTTGTATGATCAAAAATATCTACTACTCCAGCATATACCTCAACTAAATGAGGGTGCCTCTTCGAGATAAGTGTTTTTCAGCATGGAGAAGCGTGCTTTGAGTCTTTCTCACTTGTCAAACATACAAAAGAATCTATACTGAAGTATTTAATGTAAAATAAAAAATAAACATTTTACTGCTTCATTAGGCATATTGCTAAGGGAAATGAGCTCTTATGTTTCTGTGTGTGTGTGTGTGTGTGTGTGTGTGTGTGTGTGTGTGAGCTGACATTAAAAACTAATACATTAGGTGGGCGTGTATCCCTCCTGGGAATCCCACCCATGCACCAGGAAGTCACCTAGCGTAGCATTTGTATCCTTAGTGCACAGGTCAACCCGACAGTCCAGGATTGAACAGGAGATTCAAAATGATTATTTATATTAACCACTGACTCCTTTTACATTTGTTACCAGACATTTACATAAAGAATTATGTTCAATCATTTGTTGGTGTTGATAACAGATTTAAGCCACATTTGGTAACTTACTTATTTGTAGATCCAATTCCACAAGTGAGATAGTAAAGAGACTTCATGCTGCATCTTTAATTCAGTGACTTACTGAATCAGTGGAAATTGGCATTGCTGGGATTTCTTCTACTGAATAATGTCAGCGGTCTAAGGCTTTTTTTTAAGAGCTTGAAATATTGTGTACAGTTCCATAGCCAAGACAATACTGTAATTACATCTCTAAAATGCTTCATGAATTCATGCTTAGTTTGAAAGGCTACTAATTAGATCTTATTATATCTATATTTGAGATATTAAATTTCTTTTAAAGTTAAGAATGGTTGGTTTAAATATGACATCATATCATAACTGACACCACCATATTTTTCAACAATAGCTTGTTACCTAAGGAAAATCAACTGATGGCATGGAATTTCATCATATTTTTATTTCTATTCTATGGTTTCATCAGTTCTTTGGAGTCATTATCTTTCTCTCTGTTGTTTAAGTTCCAACTTTTAAAACATCTGTAGAAGTAGTTGGTAGAGCTATGGGTTAAGATGAGGTAAGTCTTCTAGTATTGCTTAAGTAGATAATTTTTTAAAAAAAACATGTAGGGCCAGGGAGATAGCTCAGTAGAACAAGTGCAACAATCTCAGAGAAATTGGCTCTATGATGGTAAGTGAAATAGCTCCAACACACAAGCTTAACTATTGTGGACCAAGTGTCTGCAAGCAGAAGAAAGCCTAGAAAAGGAGGGGAAAGTGAGCACGACAAAGTTAGGATGTGCTGAGCACATGTGCTCAGACCCCGTAACGAATGTGGTCATGATGTGCTGCAAACACATACTCATAGAGAAGTAAAAGTGGAAAAATTCCCAAAACACAAGAGCCCAGAAGCACCCTGTCCACGCCACCGTGATAGCAGTGGTGTCACTGGTCATGCACACTCTGGCACACTCCGCTTTCACTCATGTGAGCAAGACAATAAAGCCTTAAGCATCATTTCGATATCATTGTGATAGTGCTCTTGACTGAGAAGACCCCTGAAAGGAGATTTCAGTTTTAATAGATTAGTCTAAAGGATTAGCTGGACATAATATATCATTTTACTTATTCTAATTTCTTTCTTTCCACCCTTTTCTGTGTATTACCTGACAGTACAAAAAAAACCCCAAACATTGCAACGAGAGTGTTGTTACGCACACACGATGAGAAGAACTGATTGCATGGTGCAAAATGAACTTTTAGTCCATCCAAACAAGGAATACAAACATCCTATTTTAATTATTCAGTTATTTTTAAATATATGAATTAGAATCTTCGTTAGACCCTAAAATGTGATTTAATGTTAAATACAGGTGACTTACTTTTATTCATGAAATAAAGAAAGAGTACAGAATAGTATTAATTTTATGGAAGTAAGTTTTAAAAAGAGTTTGCTGGAAAACAGCTATTTTATAGGGGAATAATCACCTAGCCTTGGCTTGATAACATTTGATACAGAAAAAGCAGGGAAAAAGGACAAGAAGGAATGCAAACATTATAAAGTAATAGGAATAGAAAAATAAAAAGAACAGCCCTTTAGTGATGCATATTACTATTTTTAATGAGGATAATCTAGGTATA
>NW_004524766.1:969689-976582 GCF_000260255.1 Octodon degus | reverse complement strand
AGTGCAGGGACCAGGGTTTGATCCCTGGCACCACATGCCATGCCAGCCCCATCCCCAGCATGCACTAAGCTGGCCACTGAGACTGGGCATGGTGTCGCACATGTGTAATCCAGCACCAGGGAGGCTGAAACAGGAGGATCACTATTAGTCGAGCTGTGCAGTGAGACCCTGTACCAAATAAATTTTTTAAAAATGTAAATAGCGATAGAGTTTAATATACGATGTGGGTTACTACTAATCATCCATCTAATAATGCAGACAAGATCAGGGAATTATGGGGTCAAGGAGATGGCTCAGTAGACTAAGTGTTTGCCTGGCAAGCACAAGGGCCTGAGTTCAATCCACAGTTCTGCAAAAAAAACAAAAAGATCAGGAAATTAGGTAAGAAACACGAGCCGCAGCCAAAACTCATTAGCCTTACCAGGTGAACCCCAGACTGAAAAGGATCTGGGTACCATCCTTGTTGGGCAAGGCTTTGTCCTACAGACTAGCATGAGGGTTGTGCTGGGGAGTTTTGCTTCAGTTTTAGAATGGGGAGTAACTGCACAGGAATCCTATATCACAAAGTCAGGATCACGGATGCCTTCCTGCCTAGAGAACAAAGCAACAGGGCCCTTTTGTCTTTCCTCGCAAGGTTGAGGCATGTATGACCATTCCTTTGTTTCTCCCATAGGGAGAAAGCAACCCTGGCATCTGAAATCTAGCAGAGGCAAGAATATGTAGGCAGGACAGTGACAGAGATACAACTCTGGTACCATCAGCTCGACCACATAGCAGCCTCTACCTTCAACCTCCACTTTATGAGAGTTCCTATATGTCCACGTCAACAGAATAAGGTATATTGCCTATCACTTGCAATAAAAGAATATAGACTAATACCATAATTCATTTTA
This sequence comes from Octodon degus, assembly GCF_000260255.1. NCBI lineage: Eukaryota > Metazoa > Chordata > Mammalia > Rodentia > Octodontidae > Octodon > Octodon degus. The sequence goes on along the minus strand of NW_004524766.1, from coordinate 975,689 downwards.
TTTATCTCCTGTGGCAAACATTTTAGTATAGCCATAAGGCAAATTTAGTAGAGATAATTTTCTTTCTTGGGTTATAAGTTGAATTAATGTACTCTCTCCAGCTTGATTCCATTTTTGAAAGCCATGACCACGGAGCCTTGTGTTAATTTTCAGGCTATTATAATAGGAGAATTTAAAAAATGCAATGAATATGGTGACTTCAGCTTAAGTAGTTTTATTAAATCTTATAGAGAAAATCTGTTAAACACAAGGTATATATATATATATATATATATATATATATATATATATATATATATATATATATATATATATATATATACTTGTCCAAGAATAAATTCCTTTTTCTTCCTTTGAGATAAATATCCCAAATACCAGGGCCCTAAATCCTATATGTTAGTCATAGAAGACAAATTTTTATGATTTTTTGACACATTTGTACTGCTAGACTTCACTAAAGCATATGAAGCACACATGTTACCCTGACAGCAAAGAAATGAAAATTATGCACTATATATATTTTCCAGTGGCATCTTTGTAGACCCTGCCAGTATCTGAACTGTTAGAACATGGTTGAATGTCAATTTTGTGCAAGAATTTTAAAGCAGGTTTATTATAGCGCTGAACCTATCTGGTCATAAATTTTACTATGCAGAAAAAGCAAACTTTCTCCAAACATGAAATTTTATAAACATCCATTAATTGTTTAATATGGCATGACATTTGAAATCTAGTTTTCTTAATGCTAATGTGGTTTTTGCCAATTTTTTTTTCTCTTAGGAAAAATACGACTTGCCTTTATTTTAATATGATTTTAATAAATTGTTGCAATAGTAATTGGTCTATTCACCTAGGAAAACACTGGCTTAAAATAGAACTGTAGGATTTTACACGGTTGAGAATCTTTTGAAACATAGAAATTCTCTGAACATAACGGAACCTTTTAATAAATACAGAAAAGACAGTAGTACCTCACTTCAGGCACTTAATTCAACCCACGACTCTGGAGAGGGTGGGTGTGGTGGTGCTCATCACGCTAGCAGAAGGGAAGTTTTGTGGGTACTACTGAGTTCCACATTTTGTGTTTTCATTCCATCCTTCTATCAATGCTGCTCTCCGTGTCAGTAATGACACTGTTAGCACATAACCAGTTCTCAGGTTTAAAATAAATTGGAAAGCCTACATCTTCATGATTATCTGAAAAACTTTTCAAATCCAATGCTGACATTCACGCATCCATTTCAATGAAAAATCAGTATTCACTACAGGTGGAGGATCCCTTCTGCAAAGTGCTTAGAACAGATTATGGATTTCAGATTTTTGTCAAACTTTGGAATATTTGCATATACTAACGAGATATACTGGGGATGGATCTAGGTCTGAACATTATTTCTATTTACATTTTATATACACCCTTAAGGGACCTTAAGAATGACTCTATATAGCATTTTTAATAATGTGCATGAAAGAAAGTTTCATGGTATGGAATATTTCACTTGTCATGTAAACACTCAATAAATTTCAGATTTTGAAGCCCTTTGGAGTTGAGAATTTAGAGTTAATGATTACTAACCCATGTTAAGGAAAAGGATGAATAAACAAAAGGAAAATTTCAATGCACCAACATGGAATATTATTTCACTATGCATATATATATATATATATATATATTACTGACATATATGCAGATATATTCACATACAATTAAAATGGGATAATTAGTTAAATGTTTAATTCTAAAATAAATTTTATTTCTATTTATGTCAATAAAGACCATCGAGAAACAGTTCCAAGGGTCAGCCAAACAGTTCAGTGGATTAAAGCACCTGCAAGCAGGTGCAGGGGCTGGGGTTTTTATCCCCAGGCCTGGGGTCCTGGCTCTGCCCTCGGGGCACACTGAGAGGGGAACTGAGAGTGGGCGTAGTGGCATGCACCTGTCATCCCAGCTCTTGGGAGGCTGTAAACAGGAGGATAACTGAGAGTCTGATCTAGTAGTAAGAGCCCGAATACCCTGTAGACCCTTCCCTACTATATATATATATATATGAAACACTTACAGAAGGAATAAAAAGTCCTCTAACTCCTTGTTCAGTCAGTCTGAGGACGGGACTTTTGGTCTTCATATTGCCAAATTGTTGGGCTTTTCCACCAATATTTTGTGAGGTAGAGTAGGTCTAGTTCCTAGCTGTATTAAATACTAAAAATATGTAATATGAGCCATACTTATACAAAATTATACACATAAGATGTTAAATTTAAAGTCTACATTTAAAAAGTGATAAGTAAAATTAAGTTTCATAATATCTCCTTTCAGTATATAATCACTATAAAGCTTTTAATGAAAAATTTTATTTTGTCTTTCCTATACAGTATTGCAAATTTAGAATGTATTTAATACGCCCTACTTTAAAAAAAAATATCTTTTAAAAATTTTCAAATCCAGTGCTTATTATTTCTAAACAATGTCACTGTGAAAGTCTTACCTAGTAGAATAGAAAAGGAAAGGAAATCCACCCCTTGAAGTTTGGGGATCGTCCCCAAAATGGATTTTGTACTCTAGTGGCATGATATATAAGCAGAAAATTCCAAAGAATTAACAATAACAAGGACAACAGCGAAACACTTCCTACAACTAATTAGTATAACAAGATCATAGGAAATAAAGTTGCCATACATAAATAAATTGATCTTGAGTATACCACGAGTGGGAAATTGAATTTTTAAAATCTATTAGCAAGAGAGAAGCTTTTCCTTCATTTTTAAAGCTTTCTTTCATTTATCTTTAAGCTAAATATGATATATATGGGAGTAATTTTTTTCACTAGCCCCAGGAGCTGACCAAATACTTTTCATCTTCATAGTGCTTCTTTTCTTTTGTAAGTGCTTTAGTTCTAATTTTAGTTATTAATTTTGAGCCATTAGTTGTTTTTTTGCTTCAAATATTATACAAAATATGCTGGGTATTCTTTTTGTCTCTTACTATTACTATTTTCTCATTAACCCTGCTTATAATCACTCCGATTATTTCTACTACTAATTGTACCTTCTCAATTTTTTTCCTTTATATCTTTTACTGTAGTTTCATCTGGAGAAATCCATCCTTTAGTAATTGTTCATTGTATCTTCATTTCTGAGATACATTCTGAGCTATTTATTCCTTTACATCAGTTAGTTTCATTGCATAGGATTTTATTTTTTGTATTTTTCTTTATTGGTTTGACATTTCTTATTCACATTGTTATTTTGCACCTCCAATTTTCCATGTAATTTTCTTTTGCTTTATGCTGAGTTTTGTGCTGTGCTTTTCACCTGCTCAATTGCCCACTTTAATCATCATGCTTTTGCTTGGCAGAGTTTTCATTATTTTTATTTTTTAGAGTATCTTTACATTATCCAAGTTTCACTTTGCTGGATTAACTTTTTGGTGCAATGTGTTTGGATAGGATTCTCCGAAACCAGCCAGCGAAGGAGTTAATGTTTGGGGAGTACAGGTCCATTCTCAGCGCCTAAAGGACTTCTTCCTCACTGCTCCTCTGCTGGGGCAGTAAAAGGCAACTCTGCGTATGTGTGTGTGCACGCACGCATGTGCATGTTCAAGGACACCTCTCCATTTTCTTTGTGTATTCTTTTTTTGTGTGTGTGTGGGGGGAAGGGTCTACAGGATGTTCAGGGTCTCACTACTAGATCGGACTCGTAGCGATCTGCCTATTTACAGCCTTCCAAAAGCTGGGATTACAGGCGTGCACCACCACGCCCACTCTCAGTTGCCCTTTCAGGGGGTGCCAGAGGCGGGGCTTGCTTGCACGGCAGACCTGGGTCTCAAACCCCTGGCCCCTGCTTCTGCTTGCAGGCGGTTTAATCCGCTAAACTATTTGACCGACCCTTGCTTTGCCTATTGTAACTGCTTTCGTTTCCTTTCCTTTCACCTCGCTGAACCATCAAGGACATCTCTGACCCTCTTTTCCCCTGAAGCAGCTTCTTAGGACAGCCATCTCTGTCCCATGTCTTCTCCTACCACTCTTCTTTCGTTTCACCCATTCCCAGGACCATAATCTCCACTGTCCCAATAGAGCGAGGCTCCTTTCTCCATGGGTGGACTCGGGTTGGCACCCTCTTCATTCTGATGCCAGTACAACCCTGTCACGCTCCTCTCTGTCTTCTATTCAACCTCTATTGCACTCCCTGCAGTTGGACAGAAAGTGGAGCTGACTTCCCTTGTCTTGGGTGTGTACTTCCCTTATTTCCAAGTGGAGTTTTATCATCTTCTTAGCCAAAAACTGTGGGTGTTTAATTTTCTTTTCTTATAATATCTCTAAATTAGGAAAAAAATCTGAAAACGTTAAACTCTAGAAGGCCATTACATTCTCCTACATGATTCCAGAAGCTCCTTTTTCCTTCTTTATCATTTAAGAATACATCTCTCCCAAGGAAGTGTTTCAAGCCTCAGCAATTCTCAGTAGCATCTATGTTTTATAGGATGGATGTGCTGTCATTCATTTTTATTTTGGTGAAGGTTCTTTGTTACACACAATGAATCTGCCACGGAGTATCGAACAAAAGCGAATTTATTACAGTTCAATAAGTATCACAAACATGTGCCAATACAAATTAAAAATTAATAGAAAGAGAAAGAAACAGACAGCTACATTAGACTTCCTTTTAAGGTTGTTGTCTTGGGGATACTGTATTATGACATCGTCGTTTTTACTCTTAAGACTGTTCTGATTGTAGAGAAATTATTTGCTCATCTTATTAATACTTCACATATTCATCAGGAAGCTGATGAAAGCAATATTACAGAGCAAGCTTCTAAGAGCAACACCTGAAACAATTCTGCAGAATTGGCTGAGGGTAACGCTGCTGGCACCGGCACTGTGAACGCCTAACCTGATGTGTCGTGGTCCACAGCCACCGCCCCTCACTCCCCTGCTGTAGGCCTCGAGCTCTCCATGATGGATCTACTAATGCCCCAGAACAGTGAGTCCGTTCATGAGTGGAGCAAGAGCCTCCAAATGACTCACTCCGACTCAGTCCCAGGTATGTGTGTATCTGTCTTTCTGGCATACAGAGCAGAGACTCCCTTGCCCTGAGGACACTGGCGGTTGTTCCGAGCTCCACCAGCTGTACAGACTCATGGGTGCGACAAATCTGTCAATCCTTTCGTGTTGTTCTGAGTTTCCCGGCAAGGCTGGGAGTGCCTCCACTTAGTTGAGTGTGCATATTCCTAAATTCCTTTCCAAGTTATTCCTCTATTTATTTGTTGAGTAGCTGTGTGGTTTTGAAATAATGATTCTTTTCATTCACCCAGGAATCAGCATTCAGTATCATTTCAATGACCACCCACCTGAAGTTCATTAAATAAATACCTGAAATAGAAATATTCAGTCGTCTTAAATCTAGCCCCACACTTAGAGTAGTTAAGTATGCCAGAACAAAACAGCAGATGAAGTGAACTCTGAAGCAATGCAAATACATAAGAAGTGAGGCAAACACAACATTAATATAAGAAGGAAAAATGTGGTTGTGGACTAAGTTACAAAATTCTATCTAATGAAAGTGTAGCTTGTGTCTTTATTAGAAGACATAATGAACAACAACCAACAACAAATGCTGGAGAGGCTGTGAGGAAAAGAACCCTTCTGCACGGCTGGTTGGAATGTGGGTTGGTACAGCCGTTATGGAAATCAGTGTGGAGAACCCTCAAAAGACTGGGACTGGAAATTCCATTCAATCCAGCTGTCCCCTTACTGGGAATTTTCCCGGAGGAACTGAAAACATCATATCTTAGTGATATATGTGTACCTACGTTGATAGCAGCACAATTTGTTATAGACAAATCTTGGAAACAACCACGATGTCCGTCACCTGAGGAATGGATGAAAAAGATGTGGTATTTTTACACAATGGAGTATTACTCAGCTATAAAGAAGAACAAACTCGAAGGCTTCATAGCTAAGTGGATGAAAATTGAGGCTATACTCATAAGTGAAATAAACCAGA
>NW_004524766.1:966480-969482 GCF_000260255.1 Octodon degus | reverse complement strand
CCATATTTCATAACTATATCTGTTAATTTAAGCAACAGATTTGACGATAAAAACAGATAATATATCAAACATTGTTAATCAGGTATTCTTGGTTTGAAAATCTGTAACATACATATTGTATATGTGACCCTGTTCTGTCTTTGTTTTGTTTTTCTTGCTCTTGTCTTTACTCTTCAGAATAAAAGAAAATTATAAAAAAGAAGAATGAACCAACATTAGTAAAAAGTAAAAGAAAAAGGAATTCTATTTATTATATTTTAGTGCTTTGATTTATTTTGTTTGTTATTAACATAATTCTTAATTGCTTAAGGGGCTAGTTCTCACTCTTAAAATGCCTAATCACAAATCTACTGTTAGGCTTCTACTCAAAATGGAAGTATGGCTTCCACCCACCATACTTTTATATTTTCCCACCAAGTCTGGATCCTTCCTGTCAGGCAACTATAATCTTAAGAGGGCCCATTCAGTTACTGCCATGTGTTTGTAAGTAAAATCCTATTATCATAATTACTTTATCATTGTTGGGACAAAGTTCTCCAAACTCAAATTTTAGAGAAGGAAAGATTCATTTCTGCTCACAATTTGTAGAGAATTCTGCCCATCGTTGGCTGAGCTCAAGGCAGGGCAGCCTGGCACAGTGATAAGAAAGAGAAGATATTATCCATGAGATTGCTGACTGAAGGCAGCCAGCAGCAAGCAGCAGCACCAGCCTGTCTTCCCTCACTCTTTATATTCCAACCAGGCTATAAGCTTCTTGATTGGCATCACCCACAATATGTTGGGCCTCCCATTATCCATGCTCAGATCTATGTCAAACCCATTTAACTGTCAATCCGCCTTAATCACACCAGTATTTCACACTCTAGGTCCACCTACCTCCCAAAAGCCCCACCTATCGGTACAGAGGCTTTAGAGGAACACGTCATATCACCTGTAATCAAAGTTTAGTAGCTAAACAAAAACAGTAAAGTTTTCAGTGTTTGGTAGGAATCAAAGCTCTATATCTCCTTGTAAATTGTAAATTTCTTTTATTCTGCCAATCCCAAACTCAGGCTTGCTGAAGCTATAGTCCAGAAAGTAATGATGTTAGTTTAGTGCCTTCTCACTTTCCTCCACTAAGGACAGAGCCTTATGTCTCTCTGAACTAAGAAATACATGTTGAGGATGGGAAATAAAGAAGATTGGACATCTAGTATCAGCATACTCCAAGCTGGGAGGAATTTTAAAGCTGATTCTTCCTTTCATGGGGCTCCCTCCTCCACTGTATCATCTAAAGTTCCCTTAAATGGAAGAATGCCCATCCTCACTGCCTACTACTAGAAACTCCATGGTGACTAGAAGTCTACTTTCAGTTTTCTTTCTAAAGCATCATCTCAATCTTCCTCTTAGCTGCTTTTCAATATGGCATTTTTGTTGTTGTAATTGGAGGAACAGCTAGTCTTCCTTTTCCAGAAAATTCTATGCTTTTAGCTTTTTATCAAAATACAGTTATTTAGCATGGCCCTTCAAGGTAGCCAGTATCTTGCCTATTGAGTCCTTAGAAAAGGAGCAGCTGAGCTGCTGGGGTAGTGCATGGAGATCATAACACAACTCTGTCTAAAGAAGGCCTCTTTCTGATGCTTCCAGAAATTCTAATTGTCTAAGTTTTTCCACTCAGTGTGGATGAGTAGCCTATGCATTTCCTTTGACTTTTGAATATTGTTTTGAAAATCATGCAAATTTTGGGTCATCTCTGCACTTTGCAATGTAGCTTAGTGGAAAATTCTCCTCCAACTTCAGCTTCCATTTGGGTCAATCTTTGAACTTTAGAAATGCTTGTACTTAACACTTCTCTCCTGCTCCTACTCGTGGCTTATTTAGTAACTGAAAATGTTTATCAACAAAAGCATATAAAATGTCTTCACACTCACCACTAAAATGCTTTTTTTTAATATTACCAAGTATTCCCCAAGATGTATCCATACTTTATACTATGTGGATTCTTAAGAAAAGCCTTCTAATAACTTTAACTTCACATTATAATAATTATTCAACTATAACTTTAATAAGAAGTAAGCACTCCATGAGATTTCAAGATTTAAAGAGTAATTTAAATAAAAGTTTTTCCCCCATAAATTTTTAGTAAGAGAAATTTACAAAAATTCGTGCATGCAGCTTTGTGTTTTATATTGGCATTATACTAGGAATTGATGTCTATTTTATTTTCATTTTAAAGAGGAAAAAGATAATCAATGATGCCAGTGTCTATTTTAAAAGAAAGTCAAAAGAAGAAGGAATTTTACAAAGCACATTCTTTTTTACTTTGCATTCTTTTCAGCTGGGTCACGTGGGTATATAACAGGCCAAAATCCTAATGAGCAAGGGCAGTGCTCTGCCTTGTTGACCTTCAGGACTCTCAGGCCTGATACAATCTCCAAATATCAAGAAGCAAAGTAAAGCAAGCATTGTAGCAAATGCTCTGCCGTTCGTGCATCGCATGCTCAGGCCACCTGCACTTGGTAAATGTTTTCTTGGAAAGGGATTGGATGAGAACCAATGGGAGATGCAGAAATACTAATACTAATAATACAAAATGTTGATGTGTCTTCCAATTTCATTCTAGTAGCAGAGATGCCATAGACAAAAATGACAGTGCTGTGTACACAAGTCAGCATTTCAGTAGCTAAATAGCATCTATTCTTCCCAGTGAGTCTTCAAACTGGACATGAGTAGCTAATCTCAGAGAGATTGATTACTAATGCCAGATCAGACAGTCATATATCTGAAAGAGTGCACAGCCCCCAACTTGGCTCCTGATTATTCGGTATGACATGTCCTCTACAAATTGCTCTGCCTTTAAAAAAGATTCAGGTTGGGCATGATGACACACACCTGTAATTCCAGCACTTGGAATGCTGAGGCAGGTGGGTCCCCATGAGTTCAAGGCTAACCTGGGCTACATAGTGAGTTTAAGACCAACCTAAAGTACTTAGCAAGATTCCATTGAGAGGGAGAAAGACAGA
>NW_004524766.1:959989-966380 GCF_000260255.1 Octodon degus | reverse complement strand
CAGAGAGAAGAGACAGACTGAAATGTTGTAAGTTGTCAGAATAGTATGATGTATAAAGAATATGAAAATATTTTGTAAAAATAAAGAAGACTACATAATCAGGTAGTCCATAGGTACATTATTATTTCCATTAAGGAAAAGGATAACTAAATTTGAATTGTCTAATTTATTCTCTACACTAATTTAGTTTTGCTTGCTTTAGCTTTGCTTAACATTTTTTTTTATTTTTTTTATTTTTTTGCGGAACCAGGGATTGAACTCAGACCCTTGCGCTTGCCAGGGAAGCACTTATTCCACTGAACCATCTCCCCAGCCCCTGCTTAACATTTAAAACAAAAGAAAAACATTGTATGTTCTAGCACCCAGACTTTGTTTTCAACAGATCCTTTAATTTAACAAATCCAACAATCTATTACAGTCCTGTGGTGCCGTGGTCCTCATGAGCTATAGTGGGAGGAATCTAGAAAATTTTTCAGTGGTAATGTTTAATCCTGTGAAGTAAACACAACTCCGGAAGACACATAACTCCTTGGGCAGTGGGTGGGTCACTTAAGCTCATTTCCAGCACTGAAATTGGAATCATATTAAACAGTAGAGAGAAAACCCTGCTAGTTACATCTCTGCCATAATCATGGAAAGATAAGAACTATTACTGTGCTGCCCCCACCACAACATTTTATCTCTGGTTCAACGTAATCCAACATTGTTGCTTTCTTTATTATTCAACGTAGCTATTTAAACTGAAAAATTTGGGAATGTTGCACTTAGTGTTTTATACTTAATTCTGCTTGTAGGAAAAAAGAAGACTATGATTTTAACGCACTCAGAACAGATAAAGAAATGATGCCAGTGACACTTCCTCAGTGTTTCAAGCGCCAGCCACATTCTGTAAGATTTAAAGGAACAATTTATCAGCTATCAGCATCATGGTAAACAGCACTGAAATTCTTTGCAGAACCATATTATGTGCTGGAGTAGAATGGAGACATTTAAATAGTACATCACCTTAAATCTACCACATACTTTCAGTTCAGACCTGTTAATACATTTATTTTTATGTAATTTTAAATAATTTCATTGAGAAACAAATAGCTGTGAGACAGTTTCAAAACCGATTAGTAGGACAGTTTCAATCATTAATACATTGCATATTGTTGTCTTCTTAGTGGTTATTTATAGTACAAGATGCAGACATGATATCCTGTCCACAAACACTATTAGAACAAATCTCTCTATTCATTGAATTAACAGAAAGTAGCTGTATATCTATCCTAAGTATTTTGAATATACAAATACAAAATGGCCCTTCATTTGTATCCTCTTTTTCTGTTTAGTTTTGTGTTTTTAAAAGTTGAAAATAATCAGCCTTAATTTCAACTGCTCATAGATGGACACTACCTATGATACTCTTCAATTAATTATTAAAGTTTTTATTTTCACATAAATCTTCTCATTTTAATTGCATTGTTAAAAGACAAAACTTAAACTGTAAGGGCAGATAATTATTTTAAATTTGGTTGACATAGTCACAAAGAATGTATAAACTTAGGCATCATAGAATAAAAGTACTCACACATAAAAATGTCCCCAAGGTACTCATATTCGAAAGTACATGAATTAAATATGCCTCCTTCATCTCTAGTGGTTCATGGAAATTTTATGTCTTAACTAGGCTTTTGTATTTATTTTGTGTAAAAATACTAGTAGGGCACTAAATTTTTTATTTTTCTGTAAATGTCATAGAATAAGATAATAAAAATAACATTACTTTAACTGAAATTACCCCAGTGTAACTCATCCCACCATCGCTTCTCAGTTCTACTGAGTATAGCATCCATACCTTCCTTCTCTTATGAACTATACAGACATTTATTTCATCAGAATATCATTTTCCTCTTCTGAATTTCAATTGCTTTTTGTGTTCATGTCTTGCTCTAAAACATGTTCCTTCATTTCCCATCATTCTGAACTCTTAGCTCATATATTTTTATAATACACACTTTCCTAAACTGAAATTTTCTTCAGCGAAAGATGATGCTTAGAAAAGATTTCATAGTTAGATGTTCCTCAATTAAGTAAATTCATTCTGAATATCCTTTAAATTATAGTCTAAATTATTACAAGGTATTGATCTGTGTTTAGAGTTCCTGTGTGACCCATTTCTGTCCTGGGTGCTAGTGGGTAAATTATTACAGCTCTAGGTACCTTTATTTCTTATTATAAAGATAAGAATAAAATAGTAACCCAAAGGTAGTTATTGGGTTATCTTGAAGACTGATTGGGAAACCCACGTAAATGTTTATAACAAACCATATTGGTACACATTAAGCATGAGACAGAGTTAACATCATTGTTACTGTATTTTCCATTGCATAATTACAATGATGATCATAATATGATTTTATTTAGGTTGAAAGACTTCTCTTGAAATCTTCACAAAAAATAAAACATAGGCTAAGGCACTGAGAACAAAAACGTGAATAGGATTTGAGCAGTTTTTGAGGAAAAGTAAGAAATCTCAGAAAATAACATCTGCTAGGCTACAAAGAAGATGAAAGAAATGCACCAAGAAACTCAAAATTACTCCATCTCAGCTCTATGATAAATCTAAGGATATCAGATTTACAAGCTTTCAACAATAAACAACAATTGAATTCTGGATCAAGTGAAATTAAATTTTATATTCTCTAATTGACTTTTGCTGTCAATTTTAACTTGCTCTTTTTAATATTTTCACATTATCATTTTGTGATTGTGTTTGTAACTCATTTCACTCAGCATAGCTCCTACTAATTTGTTTATTTGCCCATCATTTTCCCTTCCAGTAATCTGTGTAGAACCTCACACAGGCAGAAAATTTCTTTAAGCTTCTCCAATGCTCCTTCCTGACTTCTTCAAATACCACCTTGGGCATAGTAGGCAGAGACATGGTGATAGCATTCCTTGGCATTTCCCACATTTACTTCAGCTTGGATCTTTTGTGGCTCATTACATAGAACCAGCGTTCCTTGGCACACACTTTGGGAAACACTGCATGCTACATTTTCTTTTTACCTGCTTGGTTCCCAAGTCTTTTCATTCATTCCCTCTTGCTACAGTGTTCCCAGTGCTGACCCTTACAGGGTCCCGTTCCCTCTGCTTCTGGTCGGGTTCAGTTAGACTCAAGCAGTCATAGACATCTAGAAGAAAGAAAGGCCAGCATGCAGGGCAGCATGTCGTTGTCCCAGTCCCCCTCGTGGCTCCTCCAAGGCCACAGCTGCCATGTAGAGACCCTGCCTATCAAGCAACCTCTGTTGCTTGATAACTGCCTCCCGCCTTGCTCCAGCCGGCCAACCTGGGTAAAGGCTTCTTAGCCTTTCCTTCTTTTCGCAAGCCTCATAGTGCTTCATCTACTGAAGGGTGGATTTCCGATATCCTACCCACATGCTTTAAGTAATTCCATTGTTAGACGGCCCACCACTTCTCAGTTTGAGAACATCATCTGTTCTTTACCAAGCCTCTGTTTCAAATTAATGAACAACCTCATTGTATGCTTAGTTAATTAAGAACATGGGCATTTAGGTAAGAGTTGGTCAAGACTTTCTCCTATTAGTCATCAGGATAGTGGTTGTAGACATCCAATATTGGATGCCTTGAGAAGTCAGAGCACTATTGTGTATCAAATATTATAGATATCACACATTCTGACTTAATTTTGGAGGAAAGTACCAATCTGTTTTGCTAAAGGTTTAGAAACAAGTAAACAGGCTCTTTTGCCTGCTTTTTAGTTCTTTTTCTACTTTTCTCTCAACTGAAAATTAACATGCATGTAAGGGGACAGGGGTGTTGGCAGGATGGCTCTATTACAGAAACTGTCAAGTTTGCCTTAATGATGTGAGGCTATAAGAACCATAAGGTGAGGAAGAGAAATAAGTTCCATGAAATCAGTCAATGGAGCAGGTTGACTATAGAGAATATGGAACCTAAAAAAGAGTTTCTAGGGCTGGAGAGATAGCTTAGTGAACTAAGTGCCTGATTAGGTAAGTGTAGGGACCAGGGTTCGATCCCCAAGGCCTCTTGCTGCACCAGCCCTGTCCCTGACCCTGGGTGTACAGTCAGGGTGTGGTGGTGTAAGTCTGTAATCCCAGTGCTGGGGAGGCTGAAAATAGGAGGATCACTATGAGTCTGAGTTGCGTAGTGAGACCCTATACCAAATGCATAAATGGAAAAAATAAATAAAAAAAAGGGCTTCTATTTTGAACTATAGAAATATTGAAGTTCCTTGTAAAGTTTGCAATTTCCTCACACCTCTACTAAGTAGAGCCTGACATATGAGGGAATGTATAAATTCTACAATGTCCCAAAGTCTCAGTGGTCAAGAGATAAATTGAAGAAATGCATTGAAAATTCTCTTTCCTCTTTTCTTTTAAGTTTCCCCTCATCATAAATCCTTAAGTTAGGCTAGAACAGCCACATTATAAAGAAAGAGATTTACATCCCACGGAATCAGGAAGCGGTGCTTCCTGACCATGGGGACTTCAGGACTCAAAGCACAATTCCTATTTGGGAGCCATAGAAGTTCTGCAGGTCATGCTGATATACAGGAAACAAATTCTACAAAGAGCCCCAGAATGAATAGTAAGTAGATAAATAAACAGAACTGTCTTTCCTCATTTTGCATGCCAGATATTTCTCTATTAGTTATATTCATGAGCTATGTTTCTTTTTTCAACTTAGTACTTCTTTTCTTTTGTGATACACTTAAGATTTCATTTTATATGTGGCATCTATTCATGGCAATAACATGATGCTCAAAGGAGCACTTTAGAAATCTTCTGTATCCCCATGTATGTGTTTTAACTTCTTTTTACTGCATATGTTTAAGATATGTAGCATCTTTGTTTTGAAATTCTAGAGCTTAATCCAGGGCCTCATGCATACTAAACAAATGTTCTACTGCTGTGTCACATCCCCAACCCCAACATATTATTTGAATAGATGAAAACTTATTGAAATATTTACAACAGCCAGCGAGCTGTACAGAGATCTCCCTTTTGCATTTCTTAGTCTGTTTCCTTTTGGAATCATTTGTTCTGTGACATTTCCTGCAACAACACACATACTCTTTTTTTCTGGAGTCCTTTCTATCCTCTCAAATGGGAAGCTTCATAAAATGGACCCCATTTCTCTTGTTGATATTTTGCAGTGTGGAACTATAGTAAGTTTTCAAAATTCTCCATGTAGAATTTAAGAACCGCAAGATGAATAGAAAGGTGTTTCTCACTGCTTCTTCCATAAGGATGTTGAGAACAAATGAACGCTATGAAATTTGGAAATGGTATTAACATTCTCATTTTCTTAAAGCAGAAGTGAACAGTGGAGATAAGGGTCTATGGACAATAATGTATTTTTCTTAAATCACAAAAGCTGCTACTTTAGCTGAGGACCATATCTTACTGAGCTTTTATTAATTGGGCATGTTAATTCTTCCAGCAAAATTAATTTCATTTCTGTTTGCATACTCTAGGGCATAGACTATAGTATGTAAATATTTGCTGATATTAAATATGCCTTTTAAGGTATTAAAGTAAATAAATCTAACATATTTCCAGCCTTCCAAGGAGAGCTCCCCATTTTTGTGCTTTTAATTGATTTCCAGAAGTTGTGTGTATTGCTGGTATGTTTTGTTGCATGCCTGCAACATGTAGTTATCAAATTGTTCCTTTATTGAAAAACACAAAATTTCCACTTTCTTAAGGAGATATAGAAGATATGGTCTAGGAAATTCTAACCCTTTTGGGGCCAGGGAGATGGCTGGGTAGAATAAAAGCTTGCCTGCCAAGCACAAGGGCCTGAGTTCAATCTCTGGTTCCGCAAAATAAATAAATAAATAAATAAATAGATTAATAAAAATTTAAAAAAAGAAATTCTTACCTTTTTGTTATTTGGCATGCTTATAGGCTTAATTTATGGATAGAATCTGTTTACATTCATCTTTGACAGCTAATCTGTGAATGCCTTGACACTACGAAGTGTATTACTGTGGAACCCAATGTGATGGCAGAAGCCTTTTCCCATAGTACAGACATGCATGTACAATTATTGCTTTCAACTTAGAGATGAACCATCATGTTTTATAGGTTATTGTTGCCTTAAAATTTATTAAAAATTAAGTGTCCTATATACCCAATTTTATTATCTATAACAATGCAACAAATGATCAAAGGCTCTAAGGAAACAGTTTGCGAAGGATTTATATGGTAGCATGATAAAAATTTCCAGAACTGAGGACAAAGATGAAGTCTTGTTCAAATACAATACAACCTACCATAGTGAGATGAGTTTTCCTTTACTGCAAGAGGAAAGGGGGCTACACCATCAGATTAAATAACCATGGTAATAGAAGGGGAAA
>NW_004524766.1:952489-957489 GCF_000260255.1 Octodon degus | reverse complement strand
AAGTACAATGTAGAACCCAACTGAACACAAGCTTATCTTTTAAAAATGAAATTATGCAGTATGGGTAAGTTTTCCTGCTCCTCAATTTTTTTTTAAAAAGGAAAAACTACTTGGGCAAGTAAGAATTCTTCTTTCATAATTAGCAGTTAATTTGATTTACGATCATTGAACTTTCAAATACAGTATAGATCTATTATTTTAAGCAGCAAGAATCCATTCCTGAATAATAGTGCAAATTGCCAGTATGATTCAGAGCTACATCATGTCTACCTAAGAGGCTGGCAGTGCAGCAGAATCTGGTCCTTCTCTCCTTCCATGTCTGTCTGCAGATGCTGAGATTTTTGCCTTCCAGTGTTAGGCTTTTAAGACATGAGACAGAGGAAAGGGTATATTATTTCCAGAGTAGGTAGCAGATTAAAGTTGACCTTTGCTGGGGCTTTCCTGGGTTCCCCACAAACATCTATTTTTAGTTTTAATTACCTTGATAAACACTTCTCTGTTCCCAATGTTGCCTGAAGTTCTTTAAACATTCTCCAGAAATTGCTACAAAGCCTCTTCTGTAACTGGAGACTGGTGTTACACAAAACCCCAGAAGACAAAGCCTGGCTTTCCCGATGCATGATAGGAGCACAGCCCCGGGATACACGCAGATGCCGCATCTCCAGCACGCGCAGGGGCACGAGTCCGTCTGTTCAGTGCCCACCTCCATGCTATTACCAACAGGACGGAGCGCCCCAGATCCTTAGCAGTGCAACCGGGTCACAGCTTGCCTGAGAGATTCTATCTTGCTTCTGTCTCCAGAATGAAAGCTAAAGCTACCACCGCGTCCTTAATAGTTCTCTCCAAATGTGAGCTTCTGCGTGAGGTTTAACACAGTATATGTGCTCTTTCTTTACACCTGTGGTCATCGTTCTCATTATTTTCATCCTCAACCTCCGGGTTGTTTAGAAGAAGTGATCTTTACTCCAAGGCTTTCTGCCACTCCCACACCAGTGCCATCACTGAATTACGCATCCTGTCCAGTTTAACAGATTTTAAAGTTTTGAAATGGGCTATTTGTTGTTCGCCTCGCACTCACTTTTCATTCCTTGAAGGACGGGGTAATGTGCTGCTCACTTGGGGTTCTTGGTCCTAGCATGACACGGAACACACAGTCAAACCTTCATGTGTAATGATAGAAGGGAACCTTAAGTATTTTAAATAATCCGTGCAAAATTGAAATTAAACATTTTCCATTTTGTATAATATTATACATTAAACACACTTGTGAGTCTTTTTCAGAATTTCTTTTTAAAACCTAGTTCTGCACTGCATCCTCCAATTGTGTTTTATTATATAAATCCTCAGAAAAAGAGATGGATTAGAATTTTAAATTTCTTTGAAAGTACTGTATTTATGGTCAAACTGTTTCTCAAACAATTGGGTATAATGTTATTTTTAGAATGTGAAAAGAGTTATCATATTAAAAGGATTCTTTTTATGTATTCAATTTTCAAAACTAGATTCAAGATTGAAGTGATACTTGAGGATTCTGACATCTTAATTGATGGTAAAAATTTGGGCTATCAACTTTAAAATTGTGTTATATTATTTTAGCAGAGATACTCTCAAGTCTGTATGTAAGGTCTGTCTATTGGCCTGTGCATCGAAATATAGGCAAATATATATGTACACACATACAGACAGAGGGGAGGGGAGGAAGAATATAGGGAGAGGAGAGATGAGATTCCCCCTGCGTGAGCAGATGAAAGGGTGAAAGGCAGGTGGACTGACAAGGGTCTAAAGAGGCTTATATTCTCCAGTGACTTAGAAGAGCTTGCAACATTAGCAATATTTGGATGTTGAAAGAGCCCCCAGGGTTTCCAGAAGAAAATATTAGCTAGGATTTACCTCCACAGGGAGGTGCAGAGATAGCCTCTTGAGCTCTTCATGTCACACAGGCTTTCTAATTGTGTGTTGCTCTTCAGTTCTATGTCATCTTTAAAATTACATTTTGGCACTTTGAAAACTATATTGTATAATGCCAGAGAGAAGAGATCCGGTCAGCTTTTACTGCACACCTTGCCCTCTCTTCCTCTTCCCTGATGGCACTGCAGACAATTAAATTAAATCTTAAGGAGGGAGAATTCTTTCCAGTTGGGGAATCTGGTGAGGATGTGTATCTCTCAGGGTCATAGAGTGAAAAGACTGATATGTTAATTCCATGGATAACTGACAATGACATTGATGACTTGTGGTTTGTATTTTTTTAAAAAAATGTATGGATTTGAATAATTCGATTGGGTGCATGTGAGAGTGGCTCTTTGTAGCGACCAGTCCTAGAACTGCTTATAGGTGCTGTATTTTCTTCCATGCTGCGGGTTTGTGCTCCTCTGATGAAGTTGCTAAGCACAACGGATCTTGGACCTTTGTTTTTTTTTAAATGTTTCTTGAACATTTTCAAGTGAATCCTTGCTTTCATGACCTTAAACACTTTTGTATTTTTACTGTATGACTTACCAAATTTTTGCATGCTGGTTATGGAGTGTCCATGTGGATGCCAAATGCAAGAAGTGTAATTTTCTCCTTGTAGTGGAAGGTGCATTGCTATCCAGATTTAAAAAAAACAACAACTCAGTTTTCCATTCTATACAAGTAGCTTATGTAACAGACTGTGGCTTGCTGGCATATGTTCTTTGACTTCTTACATGCATGTCGTGCTCATGTTTCTTTACTCTATGAAACAATCAAATAAATTAATCTTTTCCTTTCTGTATTCTGTTGTAACCAGTGCCATGTAGTATGACAAAAGAATTCAGAATTATGATTTTCATAATATATATCTACTAATCTGAGGAAGGGCTTATGTGGAATATATTTAATATATTTGTGATTTGCTCAAGCCCACTCAATGCTAAGAGGCAAAAAAAGAAAGGCTGTCATTGCTTGACTGCTACTGAGCATGCATGGGGGGTGGCTGGGGACATAAAACCAGGATTTGATGCCAGCTAAGAAGGAGCTTCATGCCTTTACAATGCCCTAACCCTGTCATGAATCCACTGTGTTCTGACCAGATGTATTTGTTTGTTTGTTTGTTTACTTATAATCATGAAACAGGGATTCACCGTGTTTGTTAGTTGTCCATGCTGTGCTTAACCTAGCAATCCTTCTTCCTCAGTCTCCCAAAGTTCTGGAATTACAGGTGCAAACCACCGCACTAGGCTTGCAACACTGAAAAGCATCACCTACAGTCCCGTAAGAGCTACATATGTACGCGATCAATAGTTTCTCTCTCTTACATCTTTAACACTAATGTTAGTCACTTGATTACTCCTATGAATTTTAACCAAACTGAAAAACAGGATGAATGTCTGCAGAAATTAACTAACGTTGACATGATGATGTTTCCGAATTAAAAATAATTTTCTGGAAAATACCCCATGTTTTTCAATTTGTCTCCCATCACTTTATGGAAGAGCTGTGATAATATTTGCAATTATCATTCTAGTCCCCTCACTGAGGGATTCTGATATTACAGTGGTAATGACACATAAAATGTTTTTGAAGGAACACAATTCCTAAAATAAGCATGCCTTGGGCGAAATTCAAAGGCCAAAGAGTAAAACTATTTTATAAGGTTTTAATCTGATCAGAAATGTAAAAAGTAAATGCATAAGGCTTGAAAATGCCTGAAAATCATTATTGCCTATGAGAGGCACTAATGGCTTGTTATTGTATTTTATAGTCACAGAAATTAGGGAGGAAGGCCTTGGGCTCTAGAGGCAGGTAAGCAGGTGAAACCGAGACCTCTACTTAAACTGTATCCTCAGTTGAATAGAGAAAATATGTATTTTCCCCAATAATGCTTTAATATTAAAGTATATTTCATCTAACAAAGTTATAGTGACACCAACATAAATCCGGTAGCTACTGGGCCACTGGCCACTGTATCTTTTTTATTTTTGTTACTTTCCAATTTTTCATTGTGATATTTTAGTTATCTTCTATGCAGTAGAAAGCTCCTCAAGGCAGAATAACGACCCCGAGCACTTCCATGAGCGAAACCCCAGAACATCTAATGCCAGGAGATGAGATTGGGACTATGGACTTGCAGATAGGTTGACGACTGTGGGTCATCGGGCACACACGACCTGAACACAGGACTCTCTCAAACAGGGACTCATTGCTGTCTCTAGTCAGAGAGATGCAGTGACAGAAATGGAATGATAGAGGTGTGCCGCAGGGATTTAACTCACTTGCTGATGTACACAGAGAAGTAGGAAGCCAGGTAAAACAGCAGCCTCTGAAAGAGGAAAATGCAAAAAAAGAAAAAAAGAAAAGGGTCTCCTCTACAGCCTCTGATGAAAGAAAACATGAAAAAAAGCAAGGTCACTCTGTGCCTTGATCTTACCCTTTAAGACTCATGAATTTATGTCTTCCAGAATTATAAGATATCTTATGTTTTCATCCATTAGCAATGAAATATTAACACAATAATTATAAGTCAAGTTTTAGAATATACCCCACATGAAAACTTCAATTTTTAAAAACTAAAATGTAAAGTCTATTAAACTATAATTCATTTTATAAAATGTATCTTGATCTTCATCTATGAATTTTATTTGTTACCTTTTTGGTAGGGATGTTCTTTTTTCTTAACTGCAGCTTTATTTTTTCTTTCTTTCTTTTTTAATTTTTAAAAATCTTTTATTCATTTATTTGGTACAGGGTCTCTTTACACACCTCAGACTTATAGTGTTCCTACTACCTCAGCCTCCCCAGCACTAGGATTACAGGTATGTGCCATCTCTCCCAGTTTTGGTGGCCGACACAGCCTGGCATTCTGGGTCCAGCATGGCATGAGGTGCTGGGGATCGAACACGGGTCCTTGCTCTTGCCAGGCAGGTGCTTAGATTACCGAGCTATCTCCCCAACCTTATTTATCGATTTTTTAACAGTAGCTTTCTTGTTCATAAATGTGTTTAATTATCTACATTTCACCTATTCAATACAAGAAAACT
>NW_004524766.1:948786-952389 GCF_000260255.1 Octodon degus | reverse complement strand
TCCCCAACCTTATTTATCGATTTTTTAACAGTAGCTTTCTTGTTCATAAATGTGTTTAATTATCTACATTTCACCTATTCAATACAAGAAAACTGGAAAACTATTGCTGTTTCATTTTAACTAATATTTTGTGATTACAAAAGTTTAAACCTTAACCTATACTTATACATTAATCCTAAAGGATACAAGCAAAATAATATACTTTAGACTTGCCAATTTAAACCTATTGTTGTCTATTATTTAGATCTTTAAAAATTCTCCCTGATTCTTAGATGCTCTCCATTGTTTTTGTATTTATATAATATTCATAATTATTTTAGTGTCAAAATTATGTACTATTTAAGACCTACATTGGCTATAATTGCTTCTCTTAGCTCACTATTTTCCATAGAGTTTCATTTATTTCTTACAGGTGTTTATCTCCTACTAGATATATTTTACAAAGACATGAACTAACCACAATGAAGAAAATATTGGAGAAAATGAAGAAAAAATTGACAGAACATGGAGGAAAGCATGCACAAAAAATAAATTTTTCACAATAATATATTATATGTAAATGAAATAGTCTGCAATTTAAAAATAGAGATTAGTGGATTAGTAACTTACCTTTAACAAGAGATAAAAGTATATTAAGTCTATGAGATGATCAATTTAGTTTCAAGACATGCTCAAGTAGAAAGTAAAGGAATCGATAGAGGTGTTTCAGTGCCTGTGCTTGTATCAGGGAAAATACACATGGATGCAACAAGTGTCAAAGAATTCAAAAGATGTTATATACTATTATCAGGATTAATTTGACAAAAAAACCCCTTCTTCCTTTCCCAACCAAAAAGTTCCCAATTTTTAACCGGATTTGGATTGAAAAAACCCCCCACCTACACTAAGCTGTGGTGACTCCAGTCGAGCACTGCTACTCCAGGGTGCAGCACAGTGGCAAAAGATTAATAATGAAAGAGCACTGGGACAGCACGGTCCACTGACACATCCGGCACACAAATGTAGGGCATCCCGAGCAACATCAGCAAAATACCATTTCTTTTCACCTGCACATACAACACTCTCCAGTATTTGCCATATCTTGAGTCACAAAACAAACGTCAGGAAGTTTGAGCTCATATGATCTATTTTCTTTGAAGCAAAATGATACGTGAAATTTAAAAAAACTTTCCTTTGAAAATACCACAGTTGGAAACTAGAATGAACAAAGAACAAAAGACAAAAAAAAAAAAAAAAAAAAAGACAACTAAATCCGGATTAAAGTGAAGGCACTACTAATAATTTCAAAGACACAGAAAGGACTCTTAAGAGATTATTGTGAACACTTGTATTCCAATTAATAAGACAACTAATATGAAATTGACAATTTCTCAAAAAAATGATTGTCTAAGCTGACTGAAGAAAAAGTAGAAATTCTCAGAAGACTCATAACAAGGCAACTGAATGAATCAAGCATAACACATGCTTTTAGCAAGGAGGTCTTGGACCAAAGGGCTTTTCTGGTATGTTTATCTAATATTTGAAGAGTTAATATAAATTTCTGTCACACTTTTACAATAAATGGAAGAGAATGAAACATTTCCTAATTCTTTCTTAAGACCAGTATTACCCTGATTAAAAAAAACCAGATAAAGAAAGCAGAAGAAACAAAATTTATAGAAAATTAATATTAATGAATATAAATAAAAAACCCTCAATAAAATTCCAGCAAAGCAATTTCAAGGGTGTATTGAAAGGATTATATATCATGACCAATTTAGACTTATGCAGAGGAAGGAAAGGTGTCTTAGCATAAGAAAATCAAAGTATCGTGCCACATTAAGAAGGCAAAAGGGGGAAAAAAATCTATGATTTCCTTAACTTGATTCAGAAATAAATATGTAAGAAGATTCACCCGTGTAAGGAAACAATGCAAAAGCTTTGAGGATCTAGTAATAGCAGATAATTTTATTAACATGATAAAGGATGTTTACAAAAGAACATAAAACTGATATAGTGAAAATTTTTAGACTCTTCTAAGAAGAAAAGGTACAGTCCCAAGACACTTACCCTTACCATCGCTATTCAATATTGTATTGAAAGTTCCAGATATGGGTACTTAGACAATAAAAAATATCAAAGTTGTAAAAAGTTGGAAACAAATAAGTAAAAGTATCTATATTTCCACGTGACGTATTCCTACATATGAAGGGGCCATAAGAGCACTATCAAAGCTAATAACTCAATTCAAATCATAAGTTACAAGATCAATACAATAAATCAGTTGTATTTCTGTACATCCTAGATGAAAAATTCCAAATGGAAATTAAGTATCCAGTCACATTTGCAATGATTTCTGAAAAGTTTAAATATCAAAGAATAAATACAACTGAGGAAATGAATGATATTTACACAGAAAACATCAAAAAGCTCTAATGGGAATAAATCCAAAAGAGCCAGAAGAGTGGAAAGAGACCCACAGTAAGAGATTCAAGGACAACCTTGTTAAGATGTCAGTACCAACCAAAGGCGTGTACAGATTCAGTGTAATCCTGTCAAATCCCAAATCATGATATCAGAATACAGGAAAAATTACACATCCTCCATAGATGCATAAACTGTATTTGAACAAGATTTAACACACTTTCGTGTTAAAAGCATATAAAAACTTTCCTAAAATATGTATAGACAGAATGTATACCAACATTACAAAGGCCATATCACAAGTCAGTTGGTAACATCATATTCAAAAAAATGCTGAAAGGTTTTTCACTAAGATTAGGAACAAGCCAAGGACACGAGCCCCAGCACTTCCTACTCAGCAGGCCTCCAGAAAGCCTTGTCAGAGCAAGGAGGCAAGAAAATGCAATGAAGGCAACCAGGCTTGGGAGGAAGAACAGAAATTGTTTCAGTGCGGAAATCACATGTGTGTGCACAACATTAGAAAAATGTCATAAAAATCCCTTAAGGTAATAAAACACAAATTCAGGATAACTTCAGGGTTTAAAATCAATGTATGAAAATCAGTATTTGTGTACTAACAATGAATTTCCTGAAAAGGAAACTAAGAAAACTAACTGATTTCTGTAACACAAAAATAACAAACTATAAGAATAAATTTAATTTAAGAAGTAAAAATATCTGGCTTCCGAACTATGAAATGTCAATGAAAGAGGCTAAAGACACAGGGGTAGTATAGATTGTAATAATTTTTGATCTCCAAACAAAGCATTTATGTTATTACAATCTATACTATCCCAACGTGACTTTCAGAGTCAATGAAATTGCTATTTACATCCCAGTCAAATTTTTATGGAAATAGCAAAATATTGTTTAAATCTGTATGAGAACAGAGGGGTCATAAAGGTAAGGTTCTCATGATGGTATCAGTGGCTTTATTAAAATGAGCCAGAGACATCTACCCTGTCGTGTTTGCTTTCCCCTTCCACGATGCCCTACTGTATTGTGATGTAGCAAGACACCTATCATGAGATGCTGGCACCATGCTCCTAAATTTTCAGCCTCTAAAACATCAAGAATGTAAATTCTTCTATTCTTTATAAAGAATCCAATCATGGGTACTATGTTATAGTAAAAGAAATTTGATCAAGGCATATATTCTCT
>NW_004524766.1:930383-948611 GCF_000260255.1 Octodon degus | reverse complement strand
TTGCAGGAAAAACCTGGCTCCGTGGAGTTGTACAGAAACAGTGGTACCCTGAAGGCTAAATGAGTGCTCTAAGGTCAAATGTAGGAACTATTCAGAAATGGCTAGCCTTTGTTTATTTATATTCCATACGAACAAACATGCTCCTCACAAAATTAGAAGACACCAAAGCTAAATGAGATAAGAATACCATCCAAAGGGCACTCTAAGATTAGGTACTTTCTTCATTCTTTCTTTAAGTTTTTTTAACAGGACTGGAACTCCATGCACAGATCTCTTCTGAGGCAGACTATATATTCAGTTTTTTGGCTTTTATCTTTTCATACCACATTGTGTTATTTTGAACAAATTATTTGCATCAGGTGTTTCCTGTGTTTTTCTTTTAATGGTCAGTTCAATTATTGGATGCAGGTTGCTCTACTATTTCTTATTATTAGGCAAAACAATCATATTAATGTGAAAAATGACAGGATTTGATTTGAGTAATTTTAGTCAAATGCATGCTTTTAAAAGATCTTTTTCAAATAGTTTCATGAAAATCATGAGACATGGGTCATGAGACATGGTGTTCTGGAGTCACATGCTCACCCTGTGTATGAAGGGGCTGATGGTAAAGAAACCAACTGACAGCTATATGCCAAGGTGGTGGCTCTGAAATATAAAGCCATTATCATTTTATTTTTATCTCCTTCCCTTTCCTGCCATCATATCTTCTTCCTCTTCCCAGTTTCCAAGACTCTAGACTTTGAAAGACAGTGGAAGAAAGCATAGCCTGAAGCAGCATTGATTTACATGTCATGTTTTATAGGTCAGAAAGTAGCTAATTGCATAGTGAACACGCAAAAGATGAATAAACAGACATAATCTGATTTTTTTCATGTGTGGCCCTCTCTAATGACATTGTTCCACACAAATTTCTTTTGAGTGGAGGCTTTTAGCACCAACTGTGGAGAACAGATTCTCAGTGCTGGTGAAGTAAAACCACACCAGCGGAAGCTCCTTTAGTGCGAATTGTCTCACATGTAAAAGAGGATGAATTGAATTCATATCTGAAACAGGACAAAATTTTCCATCTGACCTCATTACGTCTCTCTGGAGTGCAACTCTTGGTTTCTGCTTGAACTGAAGTATGTGGTGGGGAAAACAAATATAAAAACAGTTCTGTGTTACTGTAGCTGACGTGTCTTAATAAGAGCGGGTATTTATTGTTTTGATATTACCACCTCTCTAAAGTCGAAAGCTCTAAAGTCCTTCTGATGTGCTCAGTCTCCTTGTAAATGCACCTTAAGCGAAGCCACGCTCCAATGAAAGAGCTTATGCTACGTGGCCGGAAGCACAGGGAAGAGCACTAATGGAAAGCACAGATATTCAGATCAAGAAAGTTTTATGGAAAGATTGTTACACATCCAACTGTTGCAACCTTGTAAATAATTAAACACACAAATGGTCATAGTTGCAGCCAGTTGTCTTTTCCATGAGCATTAACAATCAGTTTAAGAATATAAGATTTTAAAGATTTATAGAATTTTTCCTTGTTCCTGCTTATTCTAAAGATTACTTACAGTCAAAAATAATGCAAGAATTTGCTTTAGGTAACTCTGTGCCACGTAGAAAAGTAGCATGTCTTTTAGTTTTCTATGTATAAAGATTGTATGTATCTCCATGTATGTGTCTATTTACATATATCAAGCTAATGTTCACAGAATTTTATTTTTATGTTGCTATATGTCTCAGCATAAGTTTATAAACATGTAAACACAAATAATATAGGTCTTTTTTTCCAAATATGGAAATGTAAGTAAAATATACGCTTTAACATATATTGTTACTAAATGTGTTTGAAAAACCTTTAAACCATTCTTTAAATTATCAGTATACTTACAAGTACATCAGTGATAGAAACCACTCAAAAATGTAATAATACTGAGTTAATTATATAGAATTAATTTTGTTTCTTTTGTTTCTACTTGTTAAAGTGACACATCACTAAACCAATTTCTCTGTGTTGAACAGTTTGTGGGGTATTTTTTAGCAGCTCAGACTCACGGTGATCCTCCTGCTTTCAGCTTGCATGCACCACGATGCTGGGGCTCCACGGCCTGCTCAGTGCACCTGGGGTCACGGCTGGAGTAGCTGATGGTGCCAGGGATTGAATCCTGGTCCCTGGGCTTGACTAAGCAGGCACTTAGTCTGCTTAACTATCTCATCGCCACGCGTTGAACAGTTAGTAGTACATTAAGTGCCCAATTATGGAAGCTAGTAAGTACACTGACTTCAAAAAACTTGAGGATTTAATACAATCATTCAGTCCATATGTTCAGTATGAACTCTAAATATTTCAGGCACACAATAAATATTTTAAAATTACTACCTAGAAAAAAATGAGTCTTCTAGAAAATGGAAATGTTGTATGGCCCATGACAGTTCCACATTATAGAAATTGAATATTTGTATTCCGGAAGGCAGCATTTATGAAATGTATACTGCATCCAAGGTACACAGTGTGGGCAAATGATCTTGTGAATTCTTAAATTAGTAAATATATTGCAATAAGCCACATCATCTTGAATCCCTCTCAGGATATCCCTTTAGCTTACACACATTTATCTTATCATTCTTACCACTTTCTGCAGCAATTCTGTAAGCTTCTTTCATGAGCCTTTATAATGTATAATCAAAAAGGCATGACTGATGCTATCAAATGTGATCCAATGGAAATGGTAGGTTTATAAAATAATTAGGGTATGTCCTCATCTACTTTATTTCCTGGACTGGCACTATGCAGGGGCTGCTTTCCCCCACAGTCAAAAGTTGAACAAAAGAATTCAGGAAACCAAGATGGCTAAAAATATAACTAAAGGCACTTGTAAAAGAGGATTTCTAAAATGCTTTCAGAAAATGACGAGTCTATAAACATGAAATATTAAACAAATCTACATTAGTTGACAGTTACACAAGGCATCTAACAGGTACCCCTCCATGTTGACAAGCATGTGCAAACCAAAGATCCAGAATATTTCACAGGGCGGGAGTCCTAAGAATGACACAATGTCCTAGACCAGGTCTGTGACCAACAGACCTTTATGGGCTAGAAAATGCAAATATGAACCAGAGTTTTATTAAAAACGAAACAACTTGCATAAGACTTTATTTATTTACCTATTTGTTTATGTGTTTTTCCTTTTTGTATTTAGGACAGGGTGTACAGGGTCTCACTACATAGATCAGACTCATAATGATTCTGTTTTCAGCCTCCCAAGTGCTGGGATTACAGGTGGACACCACCACGCCAAGTCTCTGTCGCAGTCTCAGCACACACCGGGGGCAGGCCAGGGATCGAACCATGGCCACTGGGCTTTGCCTAAGCAGGCGCTGCTTTTGTTTTTTTGTTTGTTTGTTTGTTTTTCTGGCTTAGCGGAATTAAGGGCAAGTCTGGTGCCGCATGTGATGCTGGGGATCCAATTGTGTTCCCCTGCACCTGACTGAGTTTGTCCAAGCCTGAGCTTTAGACAACTGAGCCAACCTACAAGCCCTGCATGCATATGATTTTAAAGTCTAACACATTTCTTTTCAATATTAGGAAAGAGAAATGACAGTTTCTTCAACAGTTAATGAATTAAAAGCTTTATAGTACATTAAAAATGAGGGTAACTGCATCTTGCTTAGCGTGGCCAACATCTCGAGGCAAGAACAGTGTCGAAGACTGTAACATATGCCCATCACTTAAGGATCTTAAACAGGTATTGTGGCAAACCCAATCGTCAGGATACAAAGGAAGGAAAACCGATGTGTTGGATTTGTATCAGCTCATGCTCTTGTATTTCACTTTACTTCTTCTGCATTAAAAACATGTTTTGTTTATTCTTTTTTTTTAAATTTACTTATCTATTTATTTGTGTGTGTGTGTGTGGCCAGCTCAGCCCACCAGGGGGCGGGGCTGGCTGGCATGTGGTGCTGGGGGATTGAACCGCAGTCCCTGTGCTTTGCTAAGCTTGTTCTAAGCAGGTGCTTTAGACCACTGAGCCATCTCACCAGCCCCCATGTTTTGTTTATTCTGTTCACATTCTTGTGATTGCTCCACACTTTTCACACTAACTTTCCCCCCAAACAGTCAGCATTTCTTCTATTTTCAGCTTTCTAAGAGTGAGATTCTGAATTAAAAAAAAATTCCTATAGTCCTGACATGACCTCAAATAACTGCGCGGTGAATTTCTTCAGAATTCTCCAGGTACATGCACAGAGGAAAGCACTGCACCACCTACTTTGACTAAAATCCCTTCCTAGAAGGATATCAGTAACCAGTTTGCAATTCTAGTGACCCCTTTTCTTTACACAGGGTCTGACTTCATGTGAAAAATGGCATGTAGAAAAAGCTTGGCCTTCCCCAATTTCAGGATGTTCTAATGTATTTTCTGAACCTCTATATCTTCATATTTTTTACTTTAATATTTGGGGTACAACATAAACTTAGAAGACTTGTGCTTAAACCTTCAAATCTAGCTCCATCTTAGCTCTACCACTTTCCAGCTTTTTGACTTGTAAGCTACATCATTGACTGTGTTTTAATATTTCTATCTAGAAAATAGTGAGAACAGCAACCTCGAAGTCACGTGATTGTTGAATGGATTAAGTAAGTTACTATTTGAATAAAACGATGCCTATGAGACAAAGAGTGCTACATAAATATCAATTAATATTTTAATCTATCTCAATAATTATTTTTGATGGATTATCCAACCTAATTTTTAACCCAGAATTTCTCAATGTCAACTACTGACATTTGGAGCAGGACAATTCTCTGTTGTAGGCAGCTATCATCTCTATTTTTGTGAGGCCATGTAGAAATAGATCTAGCCTTACTGACATCTAGTTGTTACTGATTCCAGTAACTCCAGTAGTAAAAATGAACAAGTTATCTTCAAATATTACCAAATATCCCCTGAAGCCCTGAATGCCCCTACTACAAAATAGTATTATAGTCTCTTTCTGTCTAAGAGTGTTTTTCAAATGCACATCTCTTTGGAGTTTCAACATATCTCCAAAGGCAAATCTACCATGTTCTCCCAGACAAGTTTAACATACTGTTTTCTCTGCATTCCTCAGTAAGCTTGTTGGAGAACACATACAGATATTGTCTTTTCACTTTTGCATTGTACAGTGAATCTAGCACGTTATGTTGAATTGGGAGTCCTTATGTTCTTATCCTTAATCCCTCAGGAATTCCAACATTATCATAATCAGTTCCTTCAGTTCACAGCAAAGTTTGGCTGACACATGGTAAACATATTCGAGACAAGACAAAGACCCAGTCATCCCGGGCCTCAGATTCTAATGGGAGCAGTGAGTAATATCAAGTGAATAGGTTAATCCATGGGATACTGTTGGGTAGTGATAGATGCATGAGGAAAATAAACCTGGCTTAGGGGTTGAAGAAGTAAAAGATGGTGTTTTTATCATGGTACTTTCAAAGACAATGATATTATTATGCATTGGTAAACATGGGATTCCAACTCCTTCCTGTGAAGTGACCAATCATACAAAGATCTGGGTTCATGGCTGGAGAAACAGAATACTCAGTGGCCATGAACCATGCGTTTATGAGAAAGGGCAGCGAGATCATGGTATTTAAGGTTACTTAACATGTGGGGCTTTGTTCAGGTTGCTTTTTAAATGAAAAGAATGAATCAGATCTAAAATAAAAATAGAAATAAATACTAAAATGGCAAAGAAGAGAAGGACTTAAAGAGATGCAATTTCACTGAGTCACTTTATTTCCTTGATTTTGTTATTTTTAATTATCTTGATTCTTTTAGTTGATGAGCAAAATTATTATTACTGTGCTAAAATTTGCATTGAATATGAACTTTAATGTAAAAGTTAACATTTTTATAAAAATTTACCATAAGGTTTTAGATTATATATACATCAATGTTCTTAATTTTATGAAATTGAGGCTATTTTGTAAATAAATGCATCTAAGGATATTTCAAAGTTTTACATAAAACATTTTTATGCAATATTATAGTATTAGAATTCTCCATGAACCTGGCAAGCGTAGGGTCCTGAGTTCAGTCTCCGGTATTGCAAAACAAACAAACAAACAAACAAAAAACACCAAACAAACAAACAAAAAAAGAATTCTTCATGAAAAATGTGAATATTTGTCTAATGTTATGAAAATTATATTAAAAATTCAAAATATTCATCTAGAGAAATGAGTTCAACATAACAATTTACACATGCTACGGATGCTCTGTGTCTTAAGACACAACACAATTTAAAAAAATTAGTCTTCCAAATGAGTCATGCTTGTTAGCAATCCCCAAAACAGTAAATCACAAAGAAAATTAAGGGTGTGTCAGTGATTTCCCCCAAAAATTATTTTTCACTTTCTCCAAATTATCTGGACTTCTGTTCTCAGAGTTTAATAATCGAAGCCAAAACTGCCTATGCATAAAAATAATTTTTTAAAAAACTTCTCAGGATAAATTTTGTATGATCTTTCTTGTTTTTATGTTAGTTTCAGGGCTATAGTTTTGATTCCTTTGAGTTTTAGATTTAGGATATCATCCAGGAGTTATGTGAACTTAGTTTCTATAGATCCAGAAGTGCGTTAGGACAGAATGGCAGACCTAATTTAGAAATCTATTTTTGTATACTTAAGTCAAACTCTGCACTTGGTTCTAACACAGAGGTTTCTTTTCTTTTTTTTATTTACAGATGCCCTCATTAGCCTTCTTGCTGTGGAGACAGAACCCTTCTTTGCTTCTATTAGTCCCCACCAGATTAAATTAGGTGCAGCAGGCTCCACTAGAGTCAGCACTGTGTGGCAAAATAACATTGGTAGGGAGTGAATG
Organism: Octodon degus; assembly: GCF_000260255.1. Lineage (NCBI taxonomy): Eukaryota > Metazoa > Chordata > Mammalia > Rodentia > Octodontidae > Octodon > Octodon degus. Next base: position 941,757 of record NW_004524766.1, on the reverse strand, counting down.
GTTATCAAGAGGAAGTTTACTTTCAGTGTTAAGAATTAATTTAGCTGAATTGCTGCAGTGAAGGTAGTAAACACAATCCCCTCACTGTTGTTTGTCAGGGTGTGTTATATCACTCTGGATTGCTTTGTCAATAATCTGCCTGGCCTGCAAGCTAAAGATCTAAGATTGCTAGGATGACTGACAGGCTGGAGATAGCTGATAATTCTAAGGAATTGGAGGTGTGAAACCTTTAAGGACCACGTCTACAGTATAAATGCCAGGGTATCTCCACATCGCTCTGTACTTACAAAAGCAACAGCATTGTTAATGGCAGGCTGTCTGTCCATCAAGTGTGCTACCCGCGGATTTATCCCTCTTGCACTCCTTATCTTACTTTGCTGTGTTTATTTCGAAACAGCTGCAGAATAAATTGTCTCTTGTCTTCACCTCCTACACCGAGTACAATGCTAGGTTCTGTAAAGCTTAGAACTGTGGTATGTTTCAGGCACTCCTTTTTCAGAACATTGACTTCTAATTTTGTTTGTTTATGAATATGTATTGTTTTTTCTTCTGCTATGGGGGCTTTCAGTCGAGCACCAAAACTACTCTTCAATTTGTTGAAGAATATTGGAAACTTAGATAAAAGGGTGTGTGTGTGCATGTGTGACAGAGAGAGAGAGAGAGAGAGAGAGAGAGAGAGAGAGAGAGAGAGAGACAGAGACAGAGAGAGACAGAGACAGACAGAGAGAGAGAGAAGAGAGAGAGACAGAGACAGAGATGGAGAGAGAGACAGAGACAGAGACAGAGACAGAGAGAAGAGAGAGGGAGAGAGAGACAGAGGAGAGAGAGACAGAGACAGAGAGAGACAGAGACAGAGAGAGACAGAGACAGAGAGAGACAAAGAGAGAGAGGAGAGACAGAGACAGAGACAGAGAGAGAGACAGAGACAGAGACAGAGACAGAGAGAGAAGAGAGACAGAGACAGAGACAGACAGAGAGACAGAGACAGAGACAGAGAGACAGAGAGAGAGAGAAGAGAGAGAGAGACAGAGACAGAGACAGACAGAGAGACAGAGACAGAGACAGAGAGAGACAGAGAGAGAGAAGAGAGAGAGAGAGACAGAGACAGAGACAGAGAAAGAATGCAGAGAAAGACTTTACAGAGCAGAAATAAAAAGTATTAATGTAATCATTTCTTTAATTATTTTAACATATTTAAAATGATTATATCTGTTTAGTTAAATGTTTAAAACCCAGAGACAGCCAAATAATTTGAGAACAAACCAGATTTTGTTAACCAAATTTTAGATTAAGCAGGTTTCAGAGTTAAGATTAAAGTTTATGAAAACACTTAAGTTCCACAGTAACCCAAACCATCCTACTTTGCATGTGGGTGTGTAGTTTGCAAAACCACATCCTGGACAGCTTTTGGATAAACTGATTCAACAATGCCTCTCCCAAGGACACACAGGGATATGTTCTGCAAAAGACATGGAAAGGATATGGGCATTTACAAAAGCTAGAGATTGCTCATGAGATCCGAGTAACTGTATACGTTCGTGTATACAAAAACAACTCAAACACAAATGAATACTGAGCTGCCAGGATGGTTTATATTCTCCCATATGAGTACCACATAGTGATGGAGGTGAGGAAACTGCAGCTGGACAACACACAAAGTCAAATCTCTCCAACAGTGTTGAGCTGAGGAAGCTGAGTGTATAACCCACTTGGTTTAGGTGTGGTTTATCTGAGAGGGTTCACAGGTTAGATGCTCAGCCCCCAGGGTGCCAATGATGTTAATATTCAGTGTGAAGTTTAGGAGGAGAAAGCCTCAGGGGCATTTTCCTTTTAATTAATAAAGGTGGTTCACTTAACAGAACTCAAGTTTGTTCTCCTAAGAGACTTGTTATGCAGACAGTAGCCCTTGCCCCTTCCTCTCAGGGCCACTCTGTCACACATCTTCCCTGATGGTGCATGCCATCTGCCATTAACTCCTCACCTGAGTTAATCCAATGTTATTACCACACCCATGCAAACTATATAAATTCAATAAAACTTTTTACTTATAAATTATAAACCAGCCTCTCATAGTTTGTTGGGTTAATGTAAAAGTGACTAATACATGCACTCAACAGTTCTGTTTATGCACAAGCTTCCAAGTTACAGCTAGTTGGAATAAATGTGACCTTATTTAGGAGTAATTTAGGCATAAGGGGATCACAGGGATTCTAAAAATGTTCTAATTCTTCATGTAAGTGTCATTTTCATGTTAGACATATGTTGTAATTGGGGTCTACAAGGGAAAATATTAAATAGAGAACACATAATTTCCAGGATGATTTTAAATGCAAGAGAGCAGTAGATCTGTCCACACAGTAGAGGCCCAAAGGATCTAGCCTGGATCCCACAGCAATGCCCTGCAGGAGTCCAGCAGAAGGCCCATGAGAATGTCCTCCGTGAGGGCAACTGGAGGCTTGGAGTCCATGACAATACCTCATACAAGCCTATATCAAGGATCTGCACTAGGAAGGCCCGAGGATAAGCGGTGGAAGCTAAAGTCTGCACCAGTGGGATGAAGATCTGCATCAGCAGACTGAATAACATGCCGGTAAACAAGAAGTAACACTCCAGGTAGGGCTCAGAGCCTCCAAAGGGAGCTGAAGGTGTCCTCAGTGACAGCTAGCACTTGAGCTCCTCCAGTGATGGAATAGCTGAGTTCCTATCAGGAGAATCAACACGAGAAGCTTCTCCAGGAGCATTAACGCTGTGCTATGTTCCCCTCTAGTTCTGTTTTTATGCTGTTGACAACAACCCACAGGTGGGCCCTCCACACCCAGCACCACACTGATTCAGTTCAACTGGGTGTTACAAGTTGACCATTAGTTGGTGCAACATAACTTGGTACTTGTCTGCTGGACAATGCATGTGTCATTAATAATATATATTAATATATAGTATATATTATAGATATATATAGTATACATATACCTATAATATCAGATAGATAGATAGATAGCTCAGTGATCTAAGCACCTGCCTGGCGAGCACAAGGATTCAGGTTTGATCCCTGGTACCACATGCTGTGCTGGCCACTGAAACCAGGCATGGTGGTATACACCTATAATCTCAGCACTGGGGAGGCTGAGAAAGGTGAACCACCACAAGTCTGAGCAGTGTAGTGAGACCCTGTGCCAAATAAATGATTACCAAAAGAAAATAAATATATATATATATATATATATATATATATATATGTACAATATATATACATATATATGCATGTGATTATTCTATAGATAAATAGATAGACAGATTAGATAAGGATAAACATATCTATCTTTTCAAATCTCAGCATTTTGTGTGATGAAAATTTTATGGTTGATTCATTGTGTCAACTTGGGAAGTTTAGAAGTTTAGCTGAATATCTCAGCAGGGGGCCTGGGGTTCTCACTTTGTAAACCCCCTGAGCCTGTGCAAGCAGAGGGCATGAAGATGGTGTGAGTGCTACCCCTCCCTAGGTTGGGTGGCCTACCTACAGTGAAGAAGAGTTAGGAAGGACTGACTGCTGGCTCTTCAGAGGAGCTTGGTTTTCACTTCAGCTTGGATGTCATCTCCTGTCCTCTAGAGCAGACTGATCAACTTCCACGGGGCACTCTTCAGCCTTCTGGGGCAGACTCACTTGCCTCCCGATGTGGACTTGCACGGTCACTGCTGTGGGCTCCAGACCTGGAATTAGAGCCTTCAGCCTCCAATGTGAAGGCGCCCTCTGCACACTTCCTCTTCCGACTCTGTGGCCAGCCACCGGTAAGCCTAGCTTATAATTTCTCGTACATTTGTAAGTGTTGTGTTCTGTTGCTTCTCCAGTAAACCCTGATTGATACAGAAAACATTCAAAATTTTTTTTTTTCATTTTTTGGGGGACATATACATATAAAAAGACTTCTAGTCTCATAGACTTGAAAGTTGAATCTTTTGTTATTAGGCTGACTGGTACCATTTAGCTGTATATAATGATCACATTCATCACAGAAAATTTGTAGCTGCACGTGATTTTCTGATTTCTTTTTTTGGAAGGTTCCCTTCCTTTGAGACCCCAATTTCCATCCTTGATATTGATATATATTTAAGATGCTCACTCAGTATGATCTGTTGAACCAATTAATTGTTTATGTTTTTTAGATCATCCTCTTAAGAGAGAACATTTGAACATGGTAAGTTTTAAAAATATTTTCCTTTACTTAGGACTCTTGCCTTTATCTCACTTCTCTCCCTGTATTCCCCACTCTTTCCTCTTGTAAGTGATATTAAAAATAGCAAAGAGTAGATTTGTGAATTTTAATTCATTTTATACCTGTGACTAAATTAAGCAGACAAATTCATCGCTACCATTGCTTGTAGACTTTTCTCATTATTGTTGCTTTGAAAAAAAATCTATGAAAAATTATAATAAAGATCATTATCAAAATTATCTTGTGTGTTAAAATTATTTTGCTCCTCAGAATTATATCATCTCATATTATGAGAATAAGTGAAAAATCATAGTTATAGATTCTAAAATTTGATTATTTTTAATTGTTTTGTTAGTATAATATTTGTAGCAAGTATTATAGTAAATATCTTGATTTTATTTAAAAATTTGAGTAATTAATTTTTAATGTGGAAATATTTTAGGAATATTACCCTGCTACTTCTTTTTTTTGTGCAGAGTCAGATTACACAGCTTGGACTCGTAGTGATCTTCCTGTTTTCAGCCTCCCCAGCTCTGGAATTGTAGGCATGCACCATCACACCGGGTCTCAGTTACCAATTCAGTGAGCCCAGGGGTGGGGCCAGGGCAGCCTGTGGTATATGTAAATGTAAAGCTACACGTTGTTGAGTTATTTATGTCAGGAATAAAATTTTTCAAACATTGCAAGAGTCATGTAAAGGAAGTAGGATACCATTGATCCTATATCCACTGAATATAGGATAAATGTTTTCACAATAGCTGAGCAATATTAAAATTCTTATCCTTATATTTTGCTAAAATGCTACCATCATATCATCATTATAGTTTATGACCCATAAACTGTTCAGCTGTATATAATTGCTTCATTATAACATTGCATATAAGACCCCACGTTGGTGTTCATGGGTAATGATAAAATCCATAAATAACCAAATATATCATCTAAGATATATTATTGCAGTGACCTTGAGCAAGTTGATCTATTTAAGCCAAATTTCTTTACCTATAAATCGGTATTTATTTATTGGATCGCAACATCTATTGTCACGACATAGCTTTGAGAGTTAAGTGGTGTTCTTATCAGGGATCTTGTAAATCTGATTTTCCAAGTCATTGTCTTCTATAGAATATCAGCCAATAATTTTCCCATTGCGCCCTTTACAAAAAAAAAGACATGAATCAGAACTTTCCTACCCTCAACAGTAGTTTACTAATTTGATTTAAGATAGGGGAAAAACTCAAGAATTTCAATTTATATAGTCTTTAAGTTAATATAAATTTAAAGGAAATGCTGAGAGCTCAACTGTCCTACAAATAACCTGTTAAAGAACAAGAACAAGATAATTTCATCACCATCGTTAGTTTTCCTGTCTGAGTTTTCCAGTTGATCACAAAGAAAGCAGTAAGTGCAATGAGCCAATCCATAATCCTGCAGGAATATATAATAAGAAGTACCCTCCCGTCAGCAGCATGGGTTCCTACCTTTCCAATGCCTGGGAGCACAAATAGATCATATCATTGAGCTAAAAAAAAGTCCCCTTATTAGAATTTCTTTTGTGTGTTTCTCTTTCCTTCTGTCTATGATATGGACTGATTGCCTCTTTTTTGTACTAACTGAGGACCTTCTTCCAGGCTCATTGACAAGTAATTGAGCTCACAATTTCGCTTTTCATACCTGCTGTTATCTTTTCCTTCAAATACATCATTTATTTTGACGGTAAGTAAGCTTAGCTGGGGAAGTATTCCTTGTGAAACTGTAGTTTGTCTTTTGGATAATCTAAAAGATCAAATTTTAGGTTTGCTTCTCATAGTAAACATGAATATTTTTCTTCTATGAGCAACTTTTGAATGTACCTTTCCATTTCAGGTGGGAAAGGCATCATAAAGATGACAAGATGAGAGAAAGTCACATTTAGCTTATGTGTAAATGTTTTGAAAATCTTTGTTTATTCCTATCAGTTTGATATAAAGGATAATTCTGTTCAAGAAGTGCTTATAAATTGGACAATGTATGTTTTGAATGAAAAAGACGTGGGCTGAGGAAACAAATCCTATGACAGTCAAATCTTTTCTTTACATAAGCAAATGCTCTCCCACCACATTTCAAACACATTTATCCCATTTTTTTTCTTGTAACTTTCTGGAGCATGGAGCCAAGTGCCACGCAGTAGAAAGACAGGCTTATGGTGCAGATCATTATTCACCAGATCTGGCACCAGGCACCTGCTGGCTCTTCACCAAAGCGTTTTGAATTCCAGAAGGATATGAAGGCAGCCATGAAAGTACAATCGAAGAAGCTCAGGAAAGAGGGCTTCCTCCTTCAGAGGATGGCAAGAATGATGGGAAAAGTGGACTCTTAAGAGGGCGCATCTTTCGAGAGGAATGAATAGCAGTGTGTCTTTTACTACAATAACATTTCAAAATTTTAAATATTCACTGTATATTTTGTCATATCTACTAATTACGACAAAAGTTCAATTATGAATTAATCACAATGCACTGTCTGCAACATCTAGCAATAAAATAAAATGATTGTAAATATATCCTTCAATTGAATTAGGCATGGTGGATTTTATCCAGAATTCCAGTACTCAGAGGCTGAGGCAGGAGGATTGTTGTGAGTTTGAGGCTATTCTGAAACATAGTGAGATTTTGTCTCAAAAAATCAGATATCTATCTAATCTATCTATCTACCTATTAATGAAAGTTACTTAAAACTTATGAATTATTTAGGGTCATCAATTGCTATGAATAAACCTGCAGATAATTGGAGGCTACTGTTTTCTCTCAAAAGAACCATACTATAATTTAGCTGTAGAATAAATTACAGTGCAGTAGCCACATACATTTTTGATTTTGCCTTTAACTTTAAAGACAATTTTCTAAGCATAAGAGGTATCAAGATTTGTGCATATTGACAAATTAGAACCATATATTTTGTGCTAAATAGTAATAAGATTTCATCTTTCATTTCATGTTTGGCATTATTGGGTACAACAAGCTTTGGATAACTTTTATAGTTTACTTACTAAGTAATTAATTTCCTTATTTTGTTTTTATATTTTTAAAGGTGTTATTAAAAGTCACACATAGATGTACACTCTTTGCAAGCAGGGTTGCCCTGGGATTTCCTTTCTTTCTTGGATTTCACAAATAGTAGTTGATCAAGAATTTCCACAACTGGGTTTAGTCAAACCTCTTTTTGATCTTGCAGGGTAATTGAAATCATGGTCATAGCAATAGAAATGAATTGTGCTTATCACCCTCGGTTAGTGGTTTGGTGAGAAGTTGGAGGGAGAAGGTTAGTGAGAAGAGAGATTGTACTCCTCAGCCAGGATCTCTCCCTCTTTCCCACTCTCCTTCTCCCTCCCCCTCTCTCCCTCTCTCTCGCTCTCTTTGGTGTTATCAGGGATTGAACTCAAGACCTTGCTCTTGCCCAGCAAGCACTTAGTCCACTGAGGTATCTCCCCGACCCTGTGTCATTTCTCTTAAGCTTTCAGTCATCTTTTTGTACACTCCCACTTAAGGTTGACCAGCATCCCTTACTTCCTGAGTCTCCTTTGCATCAGATTGAACTGTTCACAATTAGTCATCGCAATTCTTACGCTAAAAGGAGACAGTGCAAGAACAGTGTCGATCTAGGATGCCTGAGAGGAAAGGAAAAGAAAACACTATGTCTGGTTTGGGTTATTTGAGAGATTACCAAGAGATTTACCCCAGTATGAGGTGATGCTCTTCGGAAACAGACCAGTGCTGCATGTGCCTGCGAAGTCACAGCTCCGAATTCGCAGCTTCAGTAGTTTGTAGATTTTTCCTTATAATCTAACTAGTAACTGTTGGAGGAAACCCCCAAATTTCTCAGAAACTGCAAACCTCCTCCGCAGTTTTTCCTTCTTCTCTGCAGCTCCCCACCCCTTGGGAGGTTTGGAAGTAGCCAATCCAGAACGTTATTCAGTTCTGCTTGCTGCTGATTGGCTGCTGCCCTTTAACCCATGTCTGGCAGATGTCCCGGCATTCCCCACCACGACAGGTTACTGTATCGCTGTAGCTATCTCCAGTATTCTGGGTTTTCTTCTAAGATGCCACCAAAAATGCCCTGTACCTTCTAAGGCTTTATTAATACAGTATTTGATTAAATTAAATTACGTAATTGCAGGGGCTATGGTATATTTAGTGTTTAAACTATAAAAAATAGATATGTATGGCATCATTTTGCCATGTCTGAAATTTGCGTTTTTTCACAATTCGAGGGTTCTCTAAGTACACAACGCTCAGTGAATTTCAGGGGTCCACTGTAATAGCTGAGTATACACGCACAATGTGTGTACAACAGAAAATAGAATACTGTAGTCTCCTACATGAAATTATAATGGATTCATTTTTTTAAATGGGCTTTAAAAATATTTAATAGCTATATGCAAATTACACCATGGAATAATCTCTTAGGAAAGATTTCATATACCTGCTTTTAAATGAAATAAGATTTTTATTCAAATATATGCATCTACACCTTCAAGGAAAGAACTGATAACATAATATCCAATACCTGGGGCGCCTGGTCGAACTCAGAGCCAGCGGCTTCCACTTACCGATCTCGATGTCTTTCTGAATGGAATCTCATACTTAGGCTTCTGTTCTGCGTGTTTACTTTTTACACAGGCCAATGAAACTGGCAAGCCTATTGTAATTAGAAATTACAATTTAGAGCCCAGGCAAAATGGGATGTTTAAATGTAGACCCACCTAGGCAGCAGGCAGGCCTTCTGGCAGTCTGTTCTATTGTGTTTTTCCTCATGATTGCCTAATCCAATTGCATATTTAAAAAACTTAAACATTTTTAAAACTGAAAGAACTCAAGAGAGAAATGTTTTTCTTTTATGGGGCCTTGGTATCTCTGAAGAAAAAGCAAAACTCTCCTGCCAAAGGGAAATGTTTTCGTCGTATTTTAGTTTTATCGTTACGTGTGGGTGGAGGACTGAAGAAAACCAACATGTTCCTACCGTCGTATTTTCTTTTTCATACCTTTGTTTTAAATGCTGTCATTGAGTTCAGGGGCCAGGAGAGGGAGACATTAAGATGAAGTTAGCAACGTGGTGCTTTGGGGGGCTTTCTTTTGTTCTTGGTTCAGCGTTTACCGGGTTAGCCCGGGAGTTCTGCTGCCGAGGCCACACGACGGAGGGTTATAAAAGTCAAGAATCTTTGCTGTTAGTGATAATCTTATAACAGATGAGAGCCAGGTGTGCAATATTTGAGTTGGCTGTCTTTCAGGGGGTTTATTTATTTTTCTTTAGGTATGCAACAGCGAGGCAAACTAAAATGAAAATGCGATCCTGTAGGGCCTATTTAGGTGGTGTTGAGTAATTACAACAACTTACAAGGAAAATGTGAATAAAAACGGAAGTCCTTGGGAAAACACATGAATTTGGGGATCTGGATATAATGTCTTTCTTCCTCAACCATTCAGTTTACATGACATCAGCCTCTTTGTGAGTCTGAGGCCACCCAACTGGTTTTTAACACTTTTTAAATGTGTGTCTTAATGAGTCACTGACAACATGTAGATTTTAAAGCCTAAGAGGTGGGAAGACCTAGAAATGACTGAATCATTCTCTTCTTCTGTTATTACAATTGTCATTGGCAAATAATTATTGTATGTGTTTATGGGTAAAATCAGGTAGGTTGACATAGCTGCATGTTGTGAAATGATTAAATCAATCTAATTAACATATGCATCACCTCAAATACTTGTTTCTTGTGGTCTGCATATTTGTTTTTTTTTTTTTTAAATATCATTTAACCAGGGCAATTTTATTTTCCATTTAAATGTCATATCAAGTTTTTATTGCTTTTATTTATTTATTTTTTTCCATAATTTTACTGAGAAACAAATAGCAATGAGACAGTTTCAAACCAAATTGGTAGGACAGTTTCAATAATTAACACATTGCATACATTCTTCCTAGTGGTTAATTGTTGTACAAGATGCGGACATGATATCGTATTTACAAACACCATTAGAACAAATCCCTCTACTCATTAAGAGAATGCAACTATATATCTATGCTAACCACTTTGAATACACAGATACAAAATGGACATTCATCTGTATCCCCTTTTTTTGGTAAGTTCCGTTATTCACATATTATAGGTGGTTCTACAATCTGAGGTACAGGATCTCAGGATAAATCCTGAGGGTATTTCACTGACCTTATCAGACCCAAAAGCTACAACTCTTGTTGCAAAGGTCCTGATTTACCTCAGTCTTAACCATCCAGCAGAAAAATATAAAAATTAAATATAAGAAGTAAAGCCATGCTGTTATGTTGAGCTGTAGGGGACTCAGGTCAACAACTTCTGACATTGCCAGTCAAGCGGAAGACCAAATATTATTATGGGCTACTGGACTCTTTTAGAATATTTTGCTGGTCCGCATATGTACAGCCATTAATATTAAGCATAGTCCTGATGCTATAAATAGATGCCAGGCACTCTCCTCTCATCCAGGACCAACATACTCTTGTTCCCGGAAACACTCTCTCCTCCAGTCTCTGGTAACCCCATTCCAGGATCTACTTCTGTGAGTTGGATTGCTTTAGTTTCTACAGATGAGATCATGAGCTTTGTCTTTCTACGCTTGATTTACTTCACCTAGAGCGATAGCCTCCAGACCCATGTATGTTGGTGCCAATGGCAGAGTTTTCTTTTTTCTTTAAGATAGGACGGTACTCCACTGAGCGTGTGTCTCCTATGTGAGCACCACACATATATCCATCCACTGGTGAACATATAAGTTGATGCCACATTGCCTGTGGTGAATGATGCAGTGGATCTGGGAGCATGAAGAGCTGCCAGCCCTCCTGGTTTCTGTTCTCTCGTAGGCGTGTGCTGAAGTGTGATCACTAGAGCACACAGCGGTTCTTCTCCTTTGATCAATGCTCAGGCTTTGTCCTGGTTCAGCGGTAAAACTGACATCACTTCTCTTCAGTACAATCAACTCTTTTCCTTATAAACCTTTTCCTTACATTTCATGATATAATGAGAAGTGGGTGATGCAAAAATTTCTAATAAACACAGATGAATCTGTATCTACACCAAATTCTAACATTTTATAATTTAGAATTTGAGGAAATCTTGTATGATCAGAAAGCATTTCCACATATATATA
>NW_004524766.1:928519-930283 GCF_000260255.1 Octodon degus | reverse complement strand
TGCACCTCTACCCTGGGACTCTGTGGCTGGCTCAGCCTACCCTGGGGGCAGGGCTGGCATGGCATGTGGTGCCAGAGATTGAACTGTGGTCCCTCCACCTGCCTAAGATAGCCTGAGCAGCCGCTTTAGTCTGCTGAGCTCTCTTGCCTAACTTTTGATTGATTTTTATTATTATTATTATTTGTTTATTTGACATAGGGCCTGACCACACAATTTGGACTCATAATGATCCTCTTTTCTCAACCTCTCCAGTGCTGGGATTACAGGCATGAGCCACCATGTCAGTTTTGGGGCCAACACAACAAGCCTATGCAGGTATTTTCTTTAGGTATAGACCATGAGGATAGACCCTTTACTTGGTAGATTCATTATGGGAGTGAAAAGAACATAACTTACCAAAGAGAGATAGAGGAAAGGCAGAGTTTATGTGCAGAATTGAATAACATAGGGGCTTTGCATATTGGCCTTGTGCTTTGCATATTGGCAGTTCTTTAAGAATAAAGAAGTACTGGGGCAAGAGGGATTCTGAATTATAGAACATTTTGGCTCTTTTTTAATAATCAAATTTTATATTCCTTACATATCAGAATAGTGCTTTAAAAACTATCATCCTAAAAAATGAGATAGTAATGTTACATAGGTCTTTGGATGGAATTCCATTCAATTTTTTCATTTAGCGTCATTGAATTCTGAACATTAGCATATCTTTAAGATTTATTCTGAACAAGAATTATTCTAAGTTGTCAGAGAGTGAGGTATTTGTGGCCTGGAATAATGGCGTAAAAAATGCGAAAACATAATGTTCAAACATTTTTACAGTCCAATTTGTATTGTGCTTCGGAATGACAATGATGAGCAAATCCCGTCTTTCACAAATGAAAAAAAATTCATTTTGATTTGATTTTGAATGTAGCCTGAATGCATCCAACTAAAACTTTTTCTACTTTTTTATCCACACATTTCCATTCTTTATACTCTTGAGATATGTTCCAGTTTTGTTTGTCTATTATTAACACAGAATACACCAAAAGTGTAAAGGAAGTAATTTGAGGGCACATCTACTCATCAAGAGCTGAAATCATTGGATTACCCTTCTAGAAGATTCCTTGGGAAACAATATGTGGGATCAGAATGTGAGCAGTTTACTTCTAATTGCAACTTCTATTATCTGATGTGACTTTTTTTTAATCAGTGGTTTCCTTTCAAAAAGTAAAGAAGATGGAAAGAGAAAAGGCTTCCTGGGACCATAGCGACAGAAGATCAGAGCAGCTTCCTCTTTTGCATGCCAGGCGGTTTGTTCTCAGATGGCAAATGGTATTTCAGGTAACGGCTCTGTGGTTGCCTGTGCACAGCACATGGAGTCCTTGTACCTGGCCACACCTCCCACCGTGTTGCTGAGATTATCTGAAAGAGAAATAAAGAGTTTTAAGTGTAGCATTTAAACCGTTCACCTGCTACTCTTCACTTAACTCTGAGTGCTTTTTGCTTCTTTCCAGATTTTAGTAAAGAAAAATGTATGAAACATTTAGATACCTGACCTGCCTTCTTCCCAAACCATGCCCTTGTACCAAAAACTGCAGGAGACCTAGCAGCATGCAGTAAACAAATTACCCATACAATATTTGGGGTAGAAATAGTTTTTTCTTAATGCAAAATCTAGTTTTCTATCAGTAAGTCATCCATAAAAGTGTTAATTTAGCATGTGTGTGTGTGTGTATGTGTGTGTTTTTGTACATATTTAGGGATGAGGAGTAAGAAATATAT
>NW_004524766.1:920841-928419 GCF_000260255.1 Octodon degus | reverse complement strand
TATATAAACATAAGGTAAATAAAATTAAACTGACATTGACATATGAATGCATGAATTGGATGGAGAACACAGATACTCATCAGTCATGTAGCACCCATTCCTTGGGTTCTGATAGGACTCCCCAGTAATGGTACAGGACTCTTTAAAGAATGATGGGTTGTGGTCTAGGACAGGAAATATACAAGGTGAGCCCAATGCAGTATTTAGTTCCAGAAATAAAGGAAACGCTCCACACAACAACAAAACAGCACTCAAAAGAGAGGCTGCATTAGCCAGGAGGGGGGACTTCCCTCTTCTATTTTTCTTTTCAAGGATAAAAAAAAATTGCTTTCATTTTTTCAGCTTTACCAGAAGTCTGAATAATCAGCTTCTATTTCATGTCTATAAATTTGATCGACATTAATTTTGGATAAGATTAGAGAGTTCAGAGGCTGGAGAGATAGCTTGACAGTCTAAGCTTCTGAGAGGCAAGTGCAGGGACCTGAGCTCCACCCTGGTACTGCGCGCCATACCATCCCCCAGAGCAGGCATGGTGATGCACATCTGTAATCCCCAGGCTGAGGAGGCTGAGAAGGGAGGATCACCACACGTCCCATGTGCACAGTGAGACCCCTGTACCAAAAAATAAATCATCAAAAAAAAAAAAAAAAAACTGGAGAGTTTTAAGACAACCATCACTTAGTTTGTTTGAAACCTATCAATAAAAGCAAAATGCTTACAAAAGTAGCAATCATTTAATTTTAGGAACTCTGTTTTATCCACAGATATACAAAACATAATGTATGCAAGCATGCAGGTATTAAAAATAGTATAGAGAAGAATAGAAATAAACCAGCAATTTTAATATTTTTGTAGGTTCTATTATTAAACTCAATCCATTACAGACACATGCAGTACAGGAATCAGGTAGTATCTTGAAATCCATCAACATCTAAAAACAAATACCTATTTGTTATTAGTACATATTTGCAATGTATAACATTTACATTCTTTGTGTGGAATTGGTACATGTGGATATCACAGCCCAATCCCTTTCTTTCATCCTCCTTCCTTCTTCTCCCTCCACCCTCCCACTCTTGACCTGCTTCCTAGTTGAGAAAGATCTCTGTCTCCGTACCCCTCTCTCTCTCTTTTGTCTTACTGAGACAGTTTCACTATGCAGTTCAAATGAAATGGGGCTTGAACTCACTTTGCAACCCGGGCTGACCTCGCATTTGCAGCAATATTCTTGCCTTAACCTCTGGAATGTTGGGATTACAGGTCTGCACCACCCTATCCACCCTTATCTAATTCTTATGAAATAAAGTAATACAGCGTTGTGAGTAGCTTTCTCCATTTTTAATACAACTCATATGTATACTATTAGCTGTAATAAATAGAGAAGGAAAGACTAAGGGTCTCACAAAGTTAAAAATAGTTTCTAACTCTAAGCAGTTTGTAAATGGTTGAAATTTGTTTGGATACATGTTATGGCTTTGGTCCAGATATTCGCCCAAAGCCTCAGCCACTTATAGTTGAGAGTTTTGGAAAGTGGTTGCATCTAGTGTGTGTGATCCTGAGATTAAGGGTGCGTGATTACTAAGTGAGAGCACCGAATGGCTTAGCTTAGTTCTGGTGTGGATAATAGGAAGGGAATAATGGATGTGGAATAATAGGATGTGGATGGTACCACACAAAAGTAGGTGGGTTGGAAGGAATAAAATGGGGAGCCAGGCTGCTGTTGCTACTGGCTGCTGCCAACCTGCCCTATAATGGACTATTTCTCCTGTATAGTGTCCCTGTCCCATGCCAGCTTATGTTGGAGCCAGCTGATTGAACTGAAACGTCTACCAACTGTGAGCTAAATAAACCTTTCCACCTTTAACTTTTGGTGTTGGGAATTTTGTTTCAGCAACAAGAAGAGTAAATCTAAATCTTTGGGTTCCAACATCATGGTAGCGAACAAGACTGTGTTTTGTGGATGTCCCATCATTGTTTGAAACTATGTACCAGACTTAGCTGGATGAAAGATTCTTTTCAGGAATAAAACAACAAACTATCAACTGATAGATCAAATAAAGTGACGAAGAGTTCATGCTGAGTTTGAGAAGGCAAACTACTTCCCCTTTGTTATTTTCATGTTAATTGGGTAATATTCCTTAACCTTTGGAAGTAATATTATAAAGTGATTCTCAGCGTCTCAGTTAACCTCAATCCTTGTGAGTCTCTTTTTAGCAATGCACGAGCTTTTTTATTCTCTGAAATAGTCACTTATGAATTTGAAAGAAGTTATTAAGTCAGAAAACAAAGATCTAGAAAATAAGATATTTGATTTGGGGTGGAAGGGAATGAAAGCTATTATTTAGCTAGGTACCTGGTTCTTTTCTGAGGATGTTCAGATTAAGTGTTTGGATAAATTTAATAAAATACACTACATAGACAACAATATGCAATGTATTAATTATTGAAACTATCCTATTAATCGGTTTTGCAACTGTTTCATTGCTATTTGTTTCTCAATAAAGTTAATAAAAAATATATTGCATAGCTACTATGAATTTCAGACTTCTGGAAGTGAGTTTAGCTCTTGGAAACTGCAGTTACATTAAAGCTCTTCCAGCATCCCACAGAGTTGCTCCTTCTCCATCAGTGCATCCATAGGCACCAGTATTTGGTGAATGAAATGAAATGAATCACAACTCAAGAATTATACTGCTATTAAAGAAACATGTTTAAAATTATTGGAAAGAATCCAGAAAAATAGGCTGTTCTAAGACCAAAATACTTTTACATAATGGACGAATACTTCAGAGCCTATGAAGAAACAAAAAACAAGTGGAAAAATTCTTTGTAATTAAAACAATAACGAAATTATATTAATTTACATAATTGAAATTCTGTTCTGTTTTAGAATGCTCTCTGATGTGGCAGAGTTAGGAATATTTTCTTAACACACTGTTTTCTTTAGAGTGCGTTTGTCATTTCATACATTCTGAAAAGAGCAATGAACAGGGCCCTCTTGACATATCATAGGCCACTTATGATTTGCCTATTGTCATCCTCCTTTGAACAAAATGATAAGAGAAAGGAGTTCCTTGGCTGGATCGTAAACTCCAAGCATGACGTCAGCTACATGAGGGGAAGAACTGTGCCAGTACATTGTGGGCTTTGCATCCATCTATGTCAAATCAAAGGAACACTAAGATCATAGAAGAGTCACAGATGAGGAATTTTAAAATAGGCCCAAGAAATTGAAGTTCAGTGAAGTTAAATGATTTACCTAATTATGAATCCAGGGTTCTAAGCCATTAGCTCTGATCCCTTAGCTCAGGTCTGTGTCTATCTCAGCCTCCAAATAAAACTTCAGGTGGATTTAAAGCAAGGACAAAAGAAAAAAAAAGGAAGGGGAAAAAATTACATGTATATATCTTAGAAAATTGTATTGCTGAGTACTTGTTTTCTTTTTTTACTTTTTTTTCATTTATTTATTTATTTATTTATTTATTTATTTGTTTGGATTTTTAGGGAAAGGTCTAGAGGGTGTTCAGGGTCTCATTACTAGATTGAACTCGTAGTGATCCGCCTGTTTATAGCCTCCCAAGAGCTGGGATTAGGTGTGTGCCACCACGCCCAGTCTATACTGCTGATTTCTATTGGTCTATTGAAAGGAGCAGTGCATGCTTAAATTTATGGCCTCCTTTTTAATTGCTTTTAACTATTTTGACCAATTTTGCATGCTTATAACTGGTCATCTGAACAACTAATTTGAAGACAACAATATACAGTCTAACAATCATTATTGAATTTCTATTATTTTGTTTAGTGAAATTCTGCATAATTTCTAATGCATTTTTTACTGTTTTATTCTCTTCAAAAGGTAAAAAAAAATGCAAGTGATAAGTAGATAACTTCAACTGGGTTTGTGAAAATCGAAGATGCGTGAGAATGTGAATAATAAAGGATACAACACCAAAAGGTCCAAAGTACTATTCATTCAATAAAAACAAGAAAGGAATAAAAGCAGAAGGTGGAGGGTGTGGGGAAGAAGGCACATGCCTAGATTCCCAAGGAAGCCACCCATCTAGTTCCTTGGATGAATCACCTCAGTTGCTTGCAAAGCACCCCTAGAGTTTCCCAAATATAGATTCGCCTTTCAGTTTTGTGAAACTTTCCAATCAGATCACTTTCTCTTGCCTTTTATTGTGAATGACCTCACATAGCAAGCAATCTGAAGCTTGGAGATGTGGTATGCTTTACTGAAGCTTCTTCAGGTTGCAATACAAGGAGTCAGTGACTCTTTCACAAGAACTAATGCAATTTTGAGAATATCAAATTGTCCTTTTTACATATTCCAATTTTGATTATCTTTTTCACAAAGTATGCAAGTTACTTTTCCCTCTCTCTTTTTTTATTTCATATTAGTCTATGTTGGCAGCACACAATAAGTGTGTTTCTTGTGACAAGTTGGTGCCTATATATCACACACCCTCACTCTTGCTTTATCCCAGCCGCTCTTCCTTCACCTGTCTTGCGTTTCTTGGTCCCCTTCCCAGAAAAGATCTATCACCCTATTTATACCATATATTTTTATTTTGCTCTTTATTTGTAGCTTAGGTTTCTCCTGTCAAGGAAACCATGCTATAACTAAGCCCATGTGTATAATTTATCTCACTTAACATTCTAGTCTCCAGGAGCAGCTATTTCCCTCCAGGACTGTATGATTTTTTCAAGCTGGAATGTGCAGGAGGAAATGAAGGGACCACTCAACTTGTGTGTTAACTCAGGGAATGCAGAGTAACATGTGAATAATAAATATTTAAACTCATAAATTGTATCCAGGTCTTAATTGTACCTTCAGATCTTTTTGATGTTTTCTGCCTTATGCCATGGATTGGGGGCGCAAGGCCACTTGAACAATATAGAATTGAGTCTTGATTTGTGCTGCAGAAATGGAGACTCCTGGAGGTTAGTGTTCCTTAGTGGATGTTCACAGAGCAAGTGAGTAACCATAGAAATACTCTTCTACTCTGATATCGAAGGTAAAACCATAAAAAAAAATACAGTGTATTTGAAAGTTTGAAATACTGACAGTTCTACCCCTGATGATAGTATTTATGTATGTTAGGAAACCACTAATATAAGCAATTGAGATTTCTGACATAAGAAATAGCATTTCCTACTCAAAAGATCTTTGAAACCTCCAGTCTACATTTTTTCCTAGTCCATTTTTAGGACTGAACTTTTTCTGGCCTTTTTTTGTAGTGCTATCCCTTTTCCCCATTGTCCAGCTAAAGTGGTCTGCCTCCTAGGGATTACCACAATGCACATGCAACTGTGCTTGCCACAAACATATTGTACTGTGCAGATCTATTACATGTATTTCTTTGATGCAAATAAAAAATGAATTCAGGAAGGCAAAGCAATGAGACTAAATCAGATTTGGGTCACTAACATTTGTCATGTACCTAGTTTATAATAAGTTGGGTGGCAGAAATGGTGTTTATGTCTATATATTAGTATTAGAATTTTATGAATATTATATATTGAAAAATTATAAAAGAAAAGATCTAAAAACATAATCTGTGGGATCCAAATCAGGAGGGTAAGAATGCAAAGTGTGATTAAGGAAGAAGAAGAAAAAAAAAGATAATAAACAAGACAGACATTTCAGTGGTCCTATGATGTTCCTGTGATCAGAATGCATGATGGGTCATTAGAAAAGATAAATCAAAATCAAGGAACCCAGGCACAACACGGAGTCTAACACCAGTACTCCAGCTACGAGCTAGGAAATCCTTGCCTGAAATCAGTACCATAAGCAAACAGTGCTCTTTAAAGCAGCATCAAACAAGATGAAGTAGGTTAACACTTCCAAAACTCAAGTCAGTTTGATAAACTGGGAAAGTCATGCATATGAGTGGGTCACACTTTTTTTCTTTATTAATAAATCTTTAACCCACAATCACAGCCAGTACTAACACTTGAAAGTTACAATCTTGAGCCTTGTCAGAGAGGAAGGAATGAAGAAGTTAGTAAATTGTTCCTAAAGCTTCCTTGTATTTTAGGGCCTCCAACATTTTTGAGATTTTTGATTTTTAAAACTTAATACATGAACAGAAACACACAATTTTTTGCTTCAAGGGTTCTAGAAACTACTGTGCTTGTTAAGTGCACATAGAGCTCTAAATACAATGCCTGTAGCTCTAAATAGACTGTTTGGTGGGAAACTTTAAGACAACTGAACCTAAATTAAAATATTCAAAGCACTAATGTCATGTCTACTGTAGTTGAACAGCTTGATTAAAATATACCATTTATTTGGTAACTTCAGCTAATTTTTACTTATACATATCGCCTTTATTTAATATTCATTAAGCTGATGGGTTTTGTGCAAGCACACAACATAGAATTTAGTTAATATATTTTTCTTTATTAAAAATAAACTTTTACTTATTTATGTATTTGGGAAAAAATCACATTATGTAGCTTGAACTCAGAGTCAGCCTCCTGTCTCACCTCCTCACTTCTAGGATTATAGGTGTGCACCACCATGCCCAGTTTTTGAGGCTGGCTCAGTGTACAAAGGCTTCTGGGATCAGAATGACATGCAGAACCAGGAAGTGAGACCAGGTCATTATGCTTCCCATGAGGAACTTACACTGCCAAACTATTTCAGCAACCATGTTTTCCTATTTTAATTTCAGTACATCTACTATCTAAACCATAAAATAGATATGTGTAAACAAATTAAACAAAAAAGTTGTGTAATTTATTTATTATGTAATTCATTTAAAAATCTATTCAAAAATAAAAACGACATTAAGTTTATATTTGTTTTATGATTAAAGAAATGGATAGGTTGCAAGATATTTTAAAAACATCTGACCAATAATATGCACACACTGATGATTTTATAATGTATAAAAATTTCGATGTGGAAAAAGCAAATTTTCTTTGAAAATACATGATTTTTTGGTAACAATGCAGAATGCCATAAACGAAAGAATAAGTAATTATGCACACATACAAAACATATAATGAATAAACTATAGCCTTTATTGTTTGAGCCTCTCCACTGACTACTTCAGATATTTTAGGCATCTAACCCAAACCCTAACCCTAACTTAACTCTAACCCTAACCTAACCCTAACCCTAACCCTAATCCTAACTCTAACCCTAACCCTAACCTAACCCTAACTCTAACCCTAACCTAACCCTAATCCTAACCCTAACCCTAACCCTAACCTAACCCTAACCCTAACCTAACCTAACCTTAACCTTAACCCTAACCCTAGCTAATAGATGATACAAGGAAGCAGAATGACAGATGAGTAACCAAAAGATATCTGAAGCCAAAATGCTTTGATTGGTGCATATGGACTTTTCCTGAGATAATAAGAAGCAGAATACAGTTCTTTAAGCAGATACATGAAAACAATTTCCTTTCAGAAAGAAAACCCCAATTTTATAAAAGATGAAGACCAAATAAATAAAATAAAGACAAGAAAAGAAAGCAAGAGTACTCAGAAAGTAGTCAGTTCAGTCTAGATGAATCTGTTTGAAAGCCAGAAGCATCCAGATAAAAAAATGACTTCTAA
>NW_004524766.1:811187-920741 GCF_000260255.1 Octodon degus | reverse complement strand
TCACTACAAAATGGTCCTTTGTTTATATTCTCATTTTTTGTTTAGTTTTGTCAGAGATGAGTATTCCATTGCCATACATTGTAGGTGCGTGAATTCAGCAAAATAATCCAACATAGTCCAGTAGTCCATAATAGTAGTGGGTTATCTGTAGGACTGGCAATGTCAGAAGTTGTTGACTTGAGCCTTTTAATGCTCAGCATATTAATATGGCTTTACTTTTTATACCTCATGTTTATAGTTTTCTGCTGGATGGTTAAGACCAAGATAAAGCAAGACCTTTATAACAAGAAATGTAACTTCTGTATCTTCCAAGGTCAGTCAAATCCCCTCAGGATTTATCCTGAAGCCCTGTACGACAGTTTGTAGATCCTTCGTCAGTGTCAGCCATGTGGATGAGTCTTGGCCATTGCTTGACCAATTTGCTCTCTATGAAAGTCTAAGAGAATGTTTTCTTTCCAGGTGACTCTCCTTAGGCACACTCTACCTACCTCATTGATCACTTTTGTCTGTGACCCCATAATCCCCTTGATCGGCAAATTTGGGACACCACTGAGTTACAGGATGCTACAGTCCAGGTTCTCCTATGTCCTGAGTCCTCACTGACCTTCTTAGTTCAACGAAAAGAAAGATTTGTACCATAGTGTTTAGTCAAGAAGGTAACTTTTTTAAAAAAAGAAAAGAAGGAAGAAAATAAAAACAAAGCTTTTGTAAATAAGGAGTTGAAGAGGGAGAAGATGGGATTGTGAAAAATAATCTCATGCATAGGCACAAACTCCCTCGGATGAACGTGATCACTTTGTGTATATCAAATATACCAATAAAATTAATTTTACAAAGCTAAAAAAACTGATTTTAGGAAAATGAGTGTGTGTGTGTGTGCGTGCATGCATGTGCATGTGCATATTTGTTTGTATGAATGTGTGTGTGTGTATGTGTGTGTGTGTTACTGGGGATCAAACTTGGGACCTTGAGCTTGCTGGGCAAGTGCTTAAGCTACTGCGCTGTCTCTCCAGCCCTGAATTACAGATTTATATATCCAACTTTCCATTTAATATTCATTTGGTCCAGTTCTGCGAAAAAAAACATATCCATTTGGAATCTAACAGCCATATTATTGATTGTCCCAAAATGCACTCTTTTATCTTTTATTTATTTATTGAACTCAGGACCCTGTGCTTGCCAGGCAAGTACTTATTCTACTGAGCTATCTCCCCAGGCCCAAACTCTTTTAAAGTTTACCTATCTCTAAATGTAATATTTCCACCATATTTCCATGTGAAATAATGGCATAAAACATCCTGACAGGTTTTATTTCTGACTGTAGTCTTTGAAGTCATCTTTCATCTCTCTGTCTCTGTCTCTCTGTCTGTCTCTGTCTGTCTCTGTCTCTGTCTCTCTGTCTGTCTCTGTCTCTCTCTCTGTCTGTCTCTGTCTCTCTCTCTGTCTCTCTCTGTCTCTCTCTGTCTCTCTCTCTCTCTCTCTCTCTCTCTCTCTCTCTCTCTCTCTCATCCAATCTATTATCAAATAAAACTATCATAGCCAGTAAGCATTTGATGGCATTGTACCATCCCTAGTGCCACTATGCTGTTTCAAGCCACATCACATTTTCCCTGAATAATTACAAATGCCACCATAATTACACTCTTTTTATTATTTCCACAACTCCCTTACTCAAAGTGTCCACCTTATATACCAAACTCATATACTCATCTACTATTCATACACTGATTTTAGAAAAATTAAAGTAAAGTTGATAACTGCAATAAATTGGGAAACAGAGAAGATTTCTTTGGAAGCTGAAATTTTAGCAGAAGAGATTAAAAACAGTAAGTGCTGAATATTTTTGCCTTAAATTGACAAAGCATAGCATAATTCTAGGTCAGTGACAAATTAGTGGACTTTCTGGTAGACATAAAAGGGGACAGAGGCAAACCTTTGGCCTGGTGACTTTAACAGGCTAGCTACATCTGGCATCCAAATGGCAAGTGATAAATTTAAAAAAAAAATAACTATCACAGCCCAACAAAATCTTTTCTTTTTAGTTGAATACAATGAAAAGAGAAAATGATCAGATTGAGTGTAATACCAAGAACAATTTTTTAACAATAGGGATCAAGGACAAAAATCAAATCAAGGTTCTGGCTTCTCCACCGTTGACCCAGATAATTTCAGAGCACAGCTATCATCATTAGGCATAGAGAGACCAGAGACTGGGACCGTTAGGAATAGTAGGGGAATAAAATGGATGAGCTTAATAAAATTAGTGTTGTATGTAAAGTAAGCTGAGAAGATGTTTCTATACTATTGAAGAGATACTATGCCATAGAAATAAGCTGCAACTTTTTAAAAGATACTGATTTATTGTAACTGAAACCCTCAACATTCCAGGAGAGGAAGGCTTTGAAGTCTACACAGCTTCCACAGAAGCCAGGCTTGCAACATTCATCTCTGATGAAGCCCAGGAGATGCCTTCACCATGACAGATATTGGAGGGATGGAAAACGTCAGGCGCAAAGGTTTTTCTACAGAGCAAAATTAAAGTCTTCAAAAGCTTGTCCCAGTGGTGACTTTGAGTCATTTTCTTTCTTCCTCTCATGGTTAGAAGCATTTATTACAATGACCATGTCTGGTTCTATGACTGAATATTGCATGTGGTGGCATGCACATGTTTTCTTTAGAGTTCAAGGCTGTCACTCAAAAGGAATATTTGGGACTTTGAAGTGAACACAGTGCCCAGGTGGCACATGGGGCAGTTTATTTTAGGTGTCTTTATTGTTTGTGAATAGAAATGGAAACGCATATTTTTGACCTGAGGGCAGATGGGAGGGCAGTGATGAAATCCTCACATTTTCTTTTCCTGGGCTTCCAAGAGGGTGCAGCCCGCTTCTGCATGATTTATGAGGTCAGTTGCCTCTATTTTTAGAAATTAGCTACTTACAAGAATGAAAAACTGGGGCTGGGGAGATGGCTCAGTAGAATAAACACTTCCCTGGCAAGTGCAAGGGCCTCAGTTCAATCCCCAGTTCCACACACACCCAAAAATAAAAAATAAAAAAAATGAAAAATGTATATAAATGTCTTCTGAATGGCATTTAGTATGGAATCATAGAAGATACAAACCAGGGGTATATACAAAGTACTTTATCCAATAAAATACATTTCACATCTAAAGTAAAGTAAAAAAAGTTAATGTTAAAATATCAGTAATATATACATTAATCGAAATTAATTATACCATGACACAGACATCAAGATTCTATTAACACAGGGCCTGCCAAATGGTTCAGTGGATTAAAGCACCTGCAAGGAGGTGCAGGGGCTGGGGGTTCAATTCCTGGGCCTGCTGTGCCAGCCCCACTCCCGCGGTGCACTGAGAGGGCGATTGAGACTGGGCATGGTGGTGTGCACCTGTAATCCCAGCTCTTGGGAGGCTGAAAACAGGTGAATCACTGCAAGTCCAATCTAGTAGTGAGACCCTGAACACCCTGTTGACCCTTCCCTAAAATAAAAAAAAAAGATTCTATTAATACAGCAATAGAAAATAAGTTAGAAATACATCTAATAAATTATACAAAAATTTTATAGATAAAATCACAAATATGATAGAATAATGCATCAGATTGCAAAGAATTATAACACACAATACTTTCATATGCTGACTCGGTGAGACATCTAGCTCCAACAGCAGTGCCTTTAAAGTTAGCGCAGCTCCAACAGCAATCTAGCAAACTCCAAAAATAACTTCAGAAAAATCAAAAGACAAAGAATAAGTCAGAGAATTCTGCAAGAGAAAGAAATGAGGGCACAATCAGGCAGATATGAAGACTGTAACATACATGATAAATACTTAAATACTGCTACATTTTCAGAGAGAGAGAGAGAGAGAGAGAGAGAGAGAGAGAGAGAGAGAGAGAGAGAGGCAAATAAAAAAGACTTAAGAATTCAAAAATGCCATGGTATGGAGAAATTATGTCAGACAGAGAAGTGCAAAAATGTATCAGCTATAAAGAAAATACAAAAAAAACCCTGTATATCTCTTGAATATTTTTTAGAAAAGTAAAAAATAAACAGAAATGATAGAATAGTACTAACATATAAAAATAACTATGAGTCAAAATTAAATCTAGTAATAAAGTAATAAAAGATATTTGCAAATGGAAAAATATTAACTTAAGGTTTAAAAACAACTCTGCTAAAGACAAGAAATACAAATTAGGTATCCCTTCTCCAAATTGCTTTTAACCAGAATTGTTTCATGTTGTATGTTTTTAAGAAAATTTAGAACATTTACATTGAATTTACAAGTTGAACATTAATAATTCAAAAGTATGAAATTCAAAGTGCTCAAAAAAATTTTTTTAATGTCATGTTGGCATTTCCAAATTTTCAGACTGGATTCCATGGACCAAAGAAAGGAAAATGCATAGTTGGGTTTGTAGCTCAGTGCAAGGGAACTTGCCTAACATGCCCAAGTCCCTGGTACAAGGAAGAAAAAGGTTCCGAGCTGTCTGCGTAGCTGAGTGCTGTGTATACAGTCCCAGAGTTTAAAATGGAAACTGAGAGTCCCAGCTGAGCATGGTGGTGCACCCTGTAATCCCAGCACTCCAGAACCTGAGGCAAGAGGATGGCTGAGCTTGCTAGGCCAACTTGGGTTACAAAGTGAGAGCCTGTCTAAAAAAAAACTCAATTTCACTTTTTATCTGGAAGGTTCAAAGCAAAACATTGTCTCCCATCCATCAAATTTCTGTAAATTAAGTCATAATAAATCATAATAAATGTGAGTGAACATTTAAAGATACAAGATTGCAGTCTGTGAGTAACAGGGTGGATTTATACAATCACTTTGAAGAAAAGTTTGATTGTATGTTAATTTCCTATAAAATATGATTCCAAAACTAATTACGTACCAAAAGAGAATCTTGCATATATGTACAAGAATACACATAAAATACAATGGCATTTATAATATAGGAGAAACATTAAAATTGTTGCCTTCTTAATAAATAAATAAAGGTCTAAAACGGTATAGGAAATTCTATCAACTACTCTAAGGAGAAACTCTAAGAAGAAAGAAGTGCTGGCCCTGACCCCGGGGTGCGCTGAGATGGTGACTGAGACTGGTGTGGTCCACACACCTGTAATATCAACGCTTGGGACACTGAAAACAGGAGGATCACTATGAGTCCGATATATGTAGTGAGACCCTGTAGACCTTGTAGACCTTCTACTAAATACATTAAAAAAATAAAATAAAAAAGAAACAAGATTTCCGCTTGTTTCAAAAATGTGAAAAAAAATAAATTGCTTCAAAATGTGAAAATGTATAAAAAGTTTTCCAATTCATTCTCAAAAATATTATTTGTCTGTCATCAAACAAAATAACCATGAAAATTTAACCTAAATGTTCATTTCACTTGTGATAATAACTTACAATGACAGGTAAAATGCACTGCTGGCATATTTGAAATAATAGTAAATAAATAGAGAAACACAACCTTGCTAATTTTGACTTTATCCTATGAATACCAGAACTTTCCATAATTAAAAAAATACATGTTGATGTAATGTATTTTATTTGTGGAATATGACCTATGAAATGCCAACAAATAAAACAATTCAGAACCATGAAGGAACTTCTACTTCTGACAATGTTAAAATAACCGGAACTAAACTCACTCTGGTGTGGTATGCAACCGTAAAATTGGGGGCGAATGTATGAGGCAACTGTTTTCAGACATGGGAGGCGAGCAAGGTAGGCTGTAGACCCTGAGAAGCAGGGACTCATGCATGAGACGAGCAACACAGTTGTTCTAGATTTCTGCAGGAAGATGCAAATCAATCCGGGATTGGAGGATAGGCCTGCATCTATGATGATCACAGAGCTGCTGTGGCAGGATGAACATAGATAACAGACAGGAAGTAAAGCTAACTGAGACGTGGTAGAGTTCCAACACTAGCCAGAAAAGAAAAACCATCTGAGTCCTAAGAAGGATTCTACCTATCGATTTAGTTATTAATGAAGACTTTACCCTAAGCAACATCACCACCCCATTTTCATTTTATTTTTAAGACATGGTCAAACTAAGTAGCTAAATTGGTTGCCCCAGCCCAACTTGAACTTGTGACATCCTTCACCTTCTTTGAGTGCTGGGATTAAAATTGGAAATCAAAAATCACACCTGTAGTAGTATCAACACTAGAGTAGCACTAACAAAACCATGTTTCAAGGGTCAATGAAAATTATCAAGTAAAACAAATTGAAATAACATTTTCCCCAAAGGAGAGTTTAGAAAAATACAGTGTTATGATCGTGTTTGGATGTCCCTCCCCAGCTTCATGTGGTGGTGGGGTCCAGGAGTTTTGGAGTTTGCTGAACCTCATCTGTGATTGATTTGTGGTCCAATGCTGAGAGGAAGGGTGGGGGTGCTGTACATGCACCAGGACGGGTAGTTGGCATGCACGATAAGGAACAGAAAGAGGCTTGTCTTCTCTGTGTGTCTCTCTGTCTCTCTCTCTCAGAGGTCCCTTACCAAGAAACAACTCATGGTCACTGGCCATCCTGGCCATGAGACATGAGGCTCTTCAAATAGTAGGGATGAAATTCTATTCTTTAATCTACTGGCCAGCAGTGCTTACTACCCACGACAGCCCTGTTGCCAAGTAAAGTGTCTTTGTTGGGTCAAACTGAGCGTCCTGGCCAGAGATGCTTTCCGAGCCAGAGACGTGAGCACCAGTGGCTTCCCCTCTGTGTGCTTCTCTCTTCCCCTCAGCAGGCTATGAACTTGAACCTAGTGGCATCACTGGCAGTGTGTGCTTTCTGTTTGTGAACTATAATCTACCTATGTAAGGCACCAAACCATGTATAATTCAGAGGAGAATAAATGAAAACTTGATTAACTTTTACTGTCTCCATCACCTATGCCTATGATTTTTGCGTGAACTGATCCTTTCTCTTACAAAAACTAAGTCTATAAATAGGTTTGTTCAGTATTTTTCATACTTCGTTTGCATTATTTTTCCCTTAGTGACTATTTTACTACATTAAAAGTCTTCAGATAGACTTCTACTATTAGTATTTTTTAAATTTATTTATTTAGTACAGGGTCTCACTACACAGCTCAGACTAGTAGTGATCCTCCTGTTTTCAGTCTCCCCAGCGCTGGGATTACAGGCATGCGCCACCACCCCAGACTCAGTTGCCTGCTCAGCGTGCCAGGAGGTGGGGCTGGCATGGTATGAGGTACAAAAGATTGAATCCCATCCCCTGCACTTGCCTAAGCAGGCACTTAGTCTGCTGAGCTATCTCACTGGCCTCTCAGTTAAACTTTTAAACACAAACAATTATATAAAGCATACTCTCCTCTGCTCATGGGGATAAATTTTATTCATATTATTCAAAATTTTTAAAGCCATGTTTATACTTTGTTAATATCTGTTTAATAAAAGCATTCATAGTATGGAAATTATATATATATTTATATGTATATATATATATATATATGCATAGATATATACTCTTCTGCTCATGAATAATTCAGTTTGCAAACAAAAGCACTGAGAACTTTGCTCTCATTCAGGACTCCACATCTGGTGACAAACAGTATCAAGAGTCTTCCCTGCAGGAACACGAAGGCCACCATTTTCAGCAGAATCACAGAATTAATTAAATTTATGAACTGAAGTGCCATGTATAAATCTCCCTCATCCTTTCACTTTCCCTCCCCCTCTGCCCTTCTATCTCTTTGTTGCTCCAAATTCTCTTTCCAGTTCTATGAAGTTCCTGTCATCTGGATTTTATTTAGCTCCTAAATTATTTATATTTTGCATGTCTAATGTAAGACAAACCGTGCAATATTTAGCCTGTTCTGATTCATCTCACTCAGCCTTATGATTGCAAGGTGCATCTATTATTCTAAGAATGAGTCCAATTTATTCTTTATAGATGAGTAGTATTCTATTGTTTATAAACACACCATTTTTATCTATTCATATGTTAATGGACATGCAAGTTGTGTATGTTTAAATACATTTAAGAGTAAGATGGTTCTACACTGAAACATGCCTACCTTTTGTAGTCATTTGATATCTCTTATCTGTGTTATTTTGCCAAGTATAGCTAAATATTTGCTTAATTTAATGACATCTATTTGGGGTCAGTTCTCAAAATTATGTGTAATTTTGTGAATTGTTTATTTTTTAATTTAAACAAAAATAATTTAGAATAAACTGATTAGGGGTAAAATATATTTCAGCAAATAAATCAATTGCTAAAAATCTAAAAATTCAAATTCAATTTTGTGACCTATTTTATCAAATTCATAACAGATCTATATGTGTGGGGGTGTGTATTTTGAGATCTTAAGTTTAAAATATCATGTAAACCATATGCTGTTTGTGTTAGACATGAAACATACTTTCTGAAGTTTTCCTGTCTGGCCCACTGCTGAAGATGAAGGACTTAAGTTTTTCATACCTTATGCTAAAGCCATGCAGCTTAATTGCACTATTTTTGATTATCAACAAATTCTATTCATGTTCATTCTAAAATTTAGTATTTATAGAAAATCAGCCTTTTATAAATACCACCTTATGCTTCCAAATAAGGTAGCCTATTAAAACAGCTATTGGAATTGAAAGTGTAATGATGAATGCTAAGTTCATAACCTAGCAATAAAGTTTTAAATTTATAGTTTATAAAAACAGTAAAATTATATATGTTAATGTGACTATAATACATACATGTGCACACAGATACACATACACAGATAATACACATATATGGAGCTGCAAAGTATTTGATATATTGAGAAATCAATATAATTAATTGACTTTATCAGTTTAAAGTGGTTAATTTATTACCTTATCACAGTGTTTCTTGTTGTAAAGATCAAACGAATTGATACTATTTATGCTTAGTGGACTATGAGACTAATTGTTTACAGTTAGTAACTTACATGGTCATTACATGTAGATCATTAGATTAAAATCAATTTAAAATGTTACTGTTGAATTGTTACTGATTTTGAAAGTTATTCAATGCTTTACTTCAAGTTTTAAATTTAGTACTTTTAATTTCATTTATGCTTCTTTCACAAGGATAGTACATTATTTTCCCCCTAATCATCTTTGTGTGGTTTTCTATATTTCTTATATAAATAGTTAAAAAGAAAATAAAAATATAATCAATATGCTCATTCCATCAATTAAATTTCTAATTCTTTTCTCCAGAAAAATATTATTCTTTGCTTTCTAAAGTGGGGGCGAGACGTAAGCACAGAGCCTTTAGCTCTTTCAAAGAACAATTGGTTTTGAGATTGGGCCCATGCAAAGTCTGGTAAAAGGGAACAGAATATGGCTGTGTTGGCTGCTGGAATAATCCCATGTTCTCATATAAATGATACCTTGAAATATTGGTCACCCATTAAACATATTGTTTTCTCTTTTCATTTTAGTAGAAGATAACAAAATAAGTGAAGATAGGATCAGTTTTTCTTGCTAGTAGGAACTGACAGAAATCAGGTAGAAAAGTAAGAAAGAGAATCAAATAGCAATGAGACAGTTTCAAAACCAATTAGTAACACAGTTTCAATAATTAATACATTGCATATTGCTCTCTTCTAGTGGTTATTCATAGTACAAGACCCAGTCATGATATCCTGTCCACAAACACTATTAGTACAAATCTTTCGATTCACTGAATTAAGAGAAAATATCTATCTATCTATCTATCTATCTATCTATCTATCTATCTATCTATCTATCTATAGCATGAGATTAATAATAGATTGTACATTGTAAATAAATTGTTTATAAACTTAAATGAATAGAGCAATAAAAATTGCCCAAAATAAAAAAGTTCTTATTTTTATGGGAAACACATGTATATCAAAAATATTCTTGTAAAACATGAAAAACGTATACATTTTTAAACAAATATTTGGCCAAATCTAAACTACCCTTTGTGGTTAAAATTTCACTCTTTCTGATGATGACAGAAGAAGACACAAATGACACCTTGTCCAATGTCTGTCTTTTGAGCAAAGAAATGTGCTTTACACAGGTTGATCTGCTGAGCTATCTGGTAAACTTTTGTATTTGTAAAATGGATCCAATATCAAGGCATAAGTAAGACTAGAGTTCAACAGGTTTCCAGGGTCTGTATGCAAGTTTTTAATATAATAAATTTGCTAGGTGCAATGGAAACTTGTTGCTTACTCTTTCTATTTTTTTAATTAACTTCCTGTTTACATACTGGTGTATGTAAAACATTATCCTAGTGGGTGTTTGAGCAGCTTGAAATCTGTTAACCTGGGAACCATTTTCCTATGAGCTAAGAAATTGGCATTGAATTTAAATATTTCAGTAGGCAGATAGCAAATATGCCTTTAAGGTCTCTGATTTTTTTTTTAATCTCCTTTTCTTTTTAAGCTGGTAACATTACAAAGATTTTAAAGATGTGTTTTTTGTTCAAAAACAATGATTTTTTAAAATATGAAAAGTCAAATTTATAATTGCATTTCCATTTAGTAGATATGTAGACCCCATTGAAAATGCAATGCTATAATCTCAAAGTGCTCATGGAATCTTCTCTGTTACAAATTTCCAATTTCTATCTTGCTTTCCTACTGGTGTTATAATTATTTTGAAAGTATTTTTACCTTTTAATTAAAATTAAAGTGTCAAAATGAACAAAAACAGTTGCTGTTAAGTGTAAGTGTCCTGGACTCTGGTTACTGTCTATGTATTCATTTTCTCTCATCCATTTGCTTTTCAGGAGACTCAGGGCATGAATTTGATCTGGGATTGGCCAATTTCTCCCACAAAAGACACCAAATAGTCAGTATTTTAGACTTTGTGGAGCTGCAGTTCCTGTCAGAGCTATTCTACTCTGAAGTTGTACAAAACCTTCCAAAGTAATTTCCATAAACATATGAGCTTTCTGTGTTCTCATAAAACTGTATCTGTGATTAAACATTTTTTTACATGGCACAAAATATTCTTTTATCAACCTCTTCAAATATAAAAGTGATTCTTGGCTTATAAGTCATACAAAACCCAGTGACAACGTGAATTTGAACTATGGGCTAGAATTTCCCCACCAATTAGTAGAACACTATAATTACATTGATGAAAAATAAGAAAAAACTTTCATACAATTTTGTTACTCTTTCCATAAAGTATATAGTTCTGAAGTAGGATATGAGAAATAAACATGGATAGAAAAGCAATGTACAGAATCATAATTTTAAAATTGTACTTTTAAGAAAAACTGCAGTTTCAGACATATTCAAGGTTGCAGCGCCATTTTCTCTTTTAAGAAAAATCTCCTAAATCTTTAAGCCTTAAAAACAACACAATGAATGGTCTTATACTTGCTTTTCTTTTGTAAAAAGAGATTTTCTTTCTTTTCTTGGAGTCAGGGTCTTGGAGACTGCAGCTCGCTATACAGTTCAGGCTGCCTTGAATTCAAGGGACCCCAGGATTACAAGCATGCATCATCAAATCTTTCTAAAAATAGCCTTTCCACCTGGGAATAGGCCATGCTGGTCACCTGTAAAATGAGCCCTCAACTCATTAAGGGGTCCTTACACTTTATCTGAAAAAAGGATTATCACTTTTTACCTATAAATCTTAGTTTCTATAGATTCACAAACTGTGAATGTTTCTACACCCAACACATAAAAATACACCAGAGTATGGTGGTATGGACCAGAGTGAGGCGCCCTCTCTGAGAGTCTGAATTCCCCCAAGGTGCTACTAAATTTTTTCTACTAAATCTCTTTTGGGCCTCTTCCTGACAAGTCCTGAGAACTTATTTTCAGAGAGGATTTGGCAAACTTATTACATAGGCTGGATAAACTGAGGCCCCCTCATCTGTCACTTGGAGGAACTCCTTGATCCTATGTGCTGACAGGGCCATTTGGATTTGCTTTTCCTGCTTTACTCTTAATTTGTTACAATTCTGAGTTAACTCTTAGTTTAAGAGAATGTGGACTGATGAAGAAGAGAGTGCAAAGTTGTGATGTAAAAATGTAAAATTTGCCTGAATCAAGTTTTATTAGATTAATCCAATATAATAAATAAAGACTTCGGTTTATACAGAGTTCATCAAAAAGTAAATGAATACGTACTTCAGCAGAGTGCTGTCCTAATAAACGTCTGGAAGCTCAAGGCCTCCAATTTGAGAACCTCTTGTAATCGTAGAGGCCAAAGGGAAGTTGTATTAATCTCATGCTCTCTCAATAAATTTAATTTTAAATGTTTATACAAGATACTATTTCTCTGATGTGTATATATATTTTACAGACACTGTATTTTTAACATAGAATAAAATATTATCATCACCCTTTATTTGAAATATGAAATCAAGACATCTTCTAGATTGCCCTGACTGTAGAAGAAACCTAAACCTCTAGCCGTTAACGAAATGACATGATTTTGACACAGAACACAAGTGGCAAATTGTTTTAGGGATCATGGGAATTAAAACTGAAGCAAGAGCGTGAATTTACAAGCAAAAAAATTTTCTTGAGACGAGAACAAGGGGCTGTAGGTGACGAGAAGAGCAGAGGAAGAGAGAGAGCCACGGATAAATGGGATGGCTCGGAGCAGCCATCCACAAGAGATGGATCTGGCTTTCCTGGCTCCAAGGGGTGGGGCGGCAGCGGGTCCCCTTCCATTGGATCATGAGAATTGGTTATTTTGAGTGAGATTTCCTCCCAATGATTTAGGGGGTTTTCTTTCTAATGTAAGAGCTGGATAAGCGGTTGTTTTTGTCTTAGGTGACATCAAGGAGTCTCTGCTGCTGGGGTAGAGCGAGCATTTTGGGATAAGAGTAGGAGAAAGGAGAAGGTCCACGACTCACATCAGCAGCAAGGGAGGCGCATGCTCTTTCCCAGTCTCTGTGCCACAACACCTGACACGGTCAATTTAGAAGAGGAGAATTTCAGGGCCGGGGAGATGGCTCAGTAGAATAAGCGCTTCCCTGGCAAGCACAAGGGTCTGAGTTCAATCCCCAGTTACACAAAAAAAAAAAAAAAAAAAAACAAGAAGGAAGTTGTCATAGGAAGCGGTGATTATGGAAATTAAAACTGTGTGTGACCACAGGCCAACACTTTAATGGAAGCTCAGAAATAAAAGAAAGATGGGGAAAGAATTCTAGCTGAAGGAACTCAATAGTGCCCACCCCTGAAAGTAGACTTGCCCATGGGTGAAGACTGTGAGGAGCTTTTATGGCCCCAGGGGGAAGGTCCCAGGCTGGTAACTTTCTAGTGGATTGTGACTACGCCATTTCTGGAGACCTTTCTTCACGTCTTAGGGGATCAGCTCCCCGCATAAGACACAGATTGTCCTTGAAGACATCATGCCTCCCTGCTGCCCTTGGAAGCATGGCCTTGCAATGATAGCTGGCCATACATTCCACACATGGTTAGCAAGGGAGGCTAGGACAAAGGGTCACACCTCAGTTTGACAGGGGAGTAG
Source organism: Octodon degus (assembly GCF_000260255.1). Classification (NCBI taxonomy): domain Eukaryota; kingdom Metazoa; phylum Chordata; class Mammalia; order Rodentia; family Octodontidae; genus Octodon; species Octodon degus. Next base: position 907,259 of record NW_004524766.1, on the reverse strand, counting down.
GTTATGGATTCAGGTAGAAAAATCATCCTCCTCTGTCCCATGAGGGTTACCTGTCCTATCTCAAACTTTCACTTATGTTTGATATTCTTTATTAGATCAGCTTTCTTAGGTACTATTGAATGTATTAAAAATTATAGCCCTTGTTAGAAATGAGGGGATGAGATGGTATTAAGCCAACAAAGCCAGGAAGCTATTCCTGTGTTTATGACACTGGTTGAATAAATCATGTTTCAGGTCTCAGGATGGTGTTCTTGCTTTAAGTGTTTCTAGTAATAGAACTATTTCCAGCCAAACCCTCCTTAAGAGAGAGGGTGGGGGAGGTATCAGTCCAGTAATTTACAAAGTTATGAGCAGTATTTTTAAAAAGTATCTTTAACTGGCTTTGCAAAACTAAAAGCAAGCTGCAATGTGTCAAGGCCAAGATCAACACATTTTCCCCTTGGTGTCCCTTTGCTCTTAACAAGTGCTATGGAACCAGGAAATTTATCTTGGCTGTCCTGGGGCTCAAAGCAGAGACTCATGCAAGCAACACAAGCACTGTACCAATGAGCTACACACACAGCCCTCAGGAATATTCTTCAGAAAAAAATATCAAGGGCCAATAAGATAGTACAGTGGACTAAAACACTTGCTTAAGCAATCTTAGGCAAGAGCAGGGACTGCAGTTCTAACCCAGGCACTACATGCTGTGCCAGCCCCACCCTGAGCCTGGATGTAGTGGACTGCACCTGTAATCCCAGCACTGGATATATATATATATATATATATATATATATATATATATATATATATTCTGGACTCACATTTTTTTTGTTAACAAAAACATACACTTACTTGTCAAAATTAAAGGTATGGGACATCTTGCTCCAAGAGCAGAAAGCTGTTCTCAGGACTCTTAAGCATACATCTTTTTTTTTTTTTCACACCTTCTCCCTAATCCTTTCATACTATTTATCACCAGCTACTTCATGCTGCAGTCCCCAGGAAATGACATAGCAGGGGTGGGTGAAAACCCTCACAGGTTCCCAGGGCTCCATTCTGCTTGTCACCCTGGCTTCTGGGATGGCTGATGCTTTGCCTCCAGGGCAGGGTGGAAAAGTCGGTCTGTCCCTCACTCACAGCTGCTGCCCCATCTGTGGCAAGAAATCAGGGGATTCCCACAGGACTGTGGCTTCCACACGGTGTGATGGCAGCACATGGGTCAGGAGGGCCAGACGTCCTAACAGCCTGTGTTGCAGGCTGGCACTCTCCTTCCTGGGCAGCCAAGTGCCCTGCTTGGGTGGAGACAACTTTGCAGTGCTGGCTGTGTGTCTAAGACTCCACTGGTGGAAGGTCGCGAGCTGCAGGGGCACAGTCTTCACTGCTTGCTTTGTTGCCCATTGGAATTTTCTCACATGAACAATTTAAAAGATAAAATCATTAAGAATTTCAGGATAGAGACCCTAAGCCCTGGGCTCTTCTGACAGCTGGGGACTCTGGATTGCTGTACCCAGGAAGTCAACCCCAGGGACTAACAGGTCCTGAGTTCCCATCTTCTAATAAACTCACTGAATCCCACTGAATTTTCCCCAGTTCTCACAAATGCTTCTGCAAGTAAACACTATCCTGGGTACCCAAGCAGTGCAGAGAAAGAACCAGCCGCAGACATCTGCAGTCGCAGAGCTGCGTGTGCGGAAGACCCCTGGAAGTCCTCTCGCCGCGCACCTCACAGCTAAGCACCATAGCTTCTCATTACCGCACACTGCTTTGCATCCATCTGTGGCTGTGTGCTTGGAGCCCGCTCACCTAAGGGTTGTCCTTGTCCTCTGGGACGTCCTCCAGGTGACTCCGAAGCCTCCTCCAGAGTCACTGCTCGCTGGAACACTAGCACATTCTTTGAGACGCAGCACATGCTGAGTAAAATGTTGCCCTTATTCTCCTTTAACTCCGGTTTCTTATCCATCTACATGTTCTTTTAAATGAACCTGAAGGAAGTTAGTTAAATTGCTAACAGTTTGGTCCCTGCCTGTATGTGGTACGTAGCACACACAAAGAACTAAAATACACATTTCAATCACAACAGAGAAGGTACTGAGAGTATTTTTGAGACAGTTAAGCTTTCAAAATGCTTTGTGTGGTATCTATGAGACTCTTTCTATGTAGATACTACAACTTGGAAGTCAATGAATACATATCTGATTTATATACACTAGAATATATGTACATGTAGAGCTTGTAGAGAAGAATTCTCAGACACACAGTGTCATTTTCACAGGGTCTCAGCGTCGGTGTGTGGTGGTCCAGCATCCTAGTGAGGGAGCCTGACCCCAAATTCCTTTCTCTGAGCCGAACAAGATCTCGATTTGTAAGATTTCTTTCATATCTGTGGTATTAAAAGTCTAAATAAGTAAGAATTCTTCATATGAATTGTTACATACTAACAAACTAAAACTATAACCAAAGTTTCTCCTCATTTTCTTCATTGGCCTCAAAATATGTGGTAAGGATGATACAACATTTAATTTAAATGGAAAATATTTATTGAGCACCAAGTACAGTCTTGTTCTAGTTCAGATACTAGAGACACATTAATGAAAAATCTTGATGAAGCCTAAGATGTTTGATATGCAGACAGATAGTGAGGTTAAGCTTAACAGCCTAAGTTGTTTGATAATAACAATAAGCTTGTCTTCTGAATGGTTAACAACCTAAGTTTGCAGACCAAAATTAGAGAAAAAGAAGGGTTTCAAGGAAAGCCAACATTTTGACTCTAGCCTTCTAAGGTCAATTAAGACTCAGGACATATGAGAACTTGTACTGTAACGTCGTGTAACTCGGTAGTGTCCCAAATTTTCTGATCAAGGAGATTATGGGGCCAAAGAGGAAAGTGATCGATGATGTAGAGTGTGCCTAAGGAGAGTCACATGGAGAGAAAACATTCTCTCAGGCTTTCACAGAGAGCACATTGGCCAAGCAAGGGCCGTGACTCATCCACATGGCTGACACTGACAAAGGTTCTCCAATCTGAGGTACAGGATCTCAAGATAAATCCTGAGGGGATTTCACTGACCTTCTCAGACCCAAAAGCTACAACTCTTGTTGCATAGGTCCTGCTTTACCTTGGTCTTAACCATCCAGTAGAAAAGTATGAAGATGAAATATAGGAAGGAAATCCATGCTGTTATGTTAAGCTGTGGGGGACTCAGGCCAACAACTTCTGACATTGCCAGTTAAACAGAAGACCCAATGCTATTATGGGCTACTGGACTCTTTTAGAATATTTTGCTGAGTTTGCACACCTATAATATTCAAATTGCGGAACTTAACAAAAAAAAGGGTATACAGATGAATGTCCATTTTGTATCTGTGTGTTCAAAGTGGTTAGGATAGTTATATAGTTACATTCCATTAATGAATAGAATGATATGTTCTAATGGTGTTTGTAAATAGGATCTCAAGTCCGCATCTTGTACAGCAATTAACCACTAAGAAGAATGTGTGCAGTGTGTTAATTATTGAAACTGTCCTAGTGATTTGATTTGAAACTGTCTCATTGCTATTTGTTTATCAACAAAATTATGAAAAAAAATCTTGATGAAGATCCCTCTTGTTGAAGAGCTAATGCTCTAGCTAGCAATTTCAGGTTTCTTCAAATTATCTTTCCTACATTGAACAACTTTCTGAAAATTTATTTTATTAATGACAACCAGTAGGCAAATAAACTTATTTTACTAAAAAAAAATTGAGCCAAAAAGATTTCATTGAAGTTTTTATCAACATCATAATATCTATTAATGGAGATTTTTATCCTCCTTTTTTTATTTACTTTTTTTTTTTGGTATTTTAGGGAAGGTTTTACAGGATGTTCAGAGTCTCACTACCACATTGTACTCATAGTGGTTCTCCTGTTTACAGCTTCCCAAATGCTGAGATTACAGGCATGCACCACCACACCCAGTCTCAATCTCTGTCTCAGCGTGCCGGCCGGCATAGCAGGCCCAGGGACTGAACCCCTGGCCCCTGTACCTGCTTGTAGGTGCTTTAATCCACTGAACTATTTAGTCGGCCCCAAAAGTTGAGAAGGGTTTTTTTGTTTGTTTGTTTGTTTTTGGCTGGCTCAGGCTACCCTAAGGGCAGGTCTGGCAAAGCATGTGGAGCTGGGGATCGAATCATGGTATCCTGCTCTTGACTGCGTTTGCATGAGCAGGCACTTAAACAACTGAGCTAACCAGCAGGCTCTCTTATCCTCCTTTTAATGTCTTTTTCTTCTTTATGATTTTCTTTCTCTTTATTTTTCAGCAATGTTATCCATTACATTTTGATGTCAGCTAGGGGAAGGGTTAGGCAGCTGCCACAGAAATCTCAGTCGGTCCTCTGCTATGGTCATGCGGTATAGCCATCCCTAAAATCAGAAAGCATGTTGAAAATCATTCTCCTTTCCACTGCTGCCACTCTTAAAAGTTCAGGACTAATACTTTATTATAAAATTATTGTATTTATCAATTTACTTTGAAAATCAACTACTATTTACACTTTAAGTATACTATATCTTAATGCATACATTAAAATCTTTACACATTTTCTAAATTAAAATAATATTTGAAAATAAAACAAAGTTCATATTTTTATTAGTTGGCTTGCCCATCTTGCTTGGTTGTAAAATATGAGGATATGTATCCTTTTAGATTGATTCAAGCATTCTTTTTTATTCTTGTGTAGTAGAAGACTATCAGTGCAGAAGAAACGCTATGTAAATTGTAAGAAAAAGTTTTGAACAAGCTACACAAAAAATGGAAGTCAAAATCTAGACATTTCAATTTTTATCTGCCATAGCTAACTTTTTATATGATTTATAATTTGAGATAAGATAGCGATGCCAAAAGGGTCAGTGTATCATATTCAGTAGCATATCTGTCTTGAAAGCTGACAGACTAGTTCTGTGTTCTGACTCCAAAACCTTCCAGCAGGCTGCTCCGAGGAATTTGGATAACATTCCTGAACTTCATTTTATCATATGGAAAAGAGGGATAATGATAATCCATGTACATAAATATTTGATACATAGGAATATTTATTCTCTGGTAGAAATAACCATAAACGAATAATATTTAAGAAAGATGTAAAATCCTGTATGGCAGAAGCATGCTCAAGAATCTAGTTTTTTATTGATTATGGAATTTGTCTGAGAAGGCTACATAGAAGTAATAACTGGATTCAAGCATACCGTGGTCCCTGGGTACATATCAATAAGGGAATCTGAGTAGCTGTCATCTGAAAATCAAGGTCAGATCAGATACTATTTGAAGCTTTTGTGTGTATCTCTCAGATACTTCTCAAAATAAAACAGAACCACATGGCAAGGGAGTGAGTGGGAGAAGAGAAGCCCACTTTACAACCCCATGACCTTCTGTGCCCATCAATAGTTAGCTATTAATGCACAAATAGGTAGTCCATTGAGAGCAAAGGAGCTAGAAGGTCTACTTTGGGCAGAAGGTAGTTTTTGGAGTACAGTCTTGGTTGATCAAGAACAATGTACATTTTGTCTCAACGTCTTTTTTTTTTTTTTCTGTTACACAAAGCTAATTTTACATGTATGTCCCTGGAATAGAAGAATAGTCAAAGACTGTCATTTTAATGCAGCCCTTTAAATGTACTTACTTTCATAATGAAGCCTGTGGAAAGACAAATGGCGGAGAAATCAGTACATTTCCTGAATAATAGGGATTTTTACAAGGCTTCTACCTAAAAACTCATCGTAGAGATCACTACATTTCAGGTTTGAAATATTTCAGGTATATTTATTGTGCAATTTCTCTCACCTAGAGTTTATGGAATGACAGCATTAGGTATTCTATTTTAATTTTTGAAATCATAAAAAGTAGGATAAAATATGAAAACTGGACTCTGATAGAACTGTGTTTTTATTATACAAAATTATTTTCTTAAAACCTATATTATTATTGTATTATACAGTTTCTTTTCATCAATATGTTCTGTCAACTTCTTAAGCATTATGGAACATAACAAAGTATAGCCAGATTTTGTTCATGAATATAAGTTCCTTTAATTTCCTTCAACTTTTGCTTTACATTTGGAAGTGATGAAAAATATATGTTTGGTTTTTATTTCTGTTCTTTTACCAGTTTGACTCTAATACATAGAGATGGTTTCATTTTCCTTTATAATCCATTATGGTTTATATCATTTTCAAAAACTTAAAATTCTGTAATTTAACTACTGGATCTCAAAGTACAATAATGCATGCTTAGATCAAATGAGATAAGCTTAAAAACAATGAGTGTCATCATAACTCTCCTGCTAACCTGTTTTGAAACTGTTTTATTGCTATTTTTTTTCTTTAAGATAAAAAAATGGGCATTAACTCTAATATCAATCCCAATATATGTTTCATTTGGCTTTTAAAAGCCACACTTAACATCTTTATAAGACACATCATCTGATCTTCGATTTCATTCCTTTTTCACCCACTTGTTCTGCGCTGACAAGGAGACCATGTGGAGTACCCTGGCAGAAAGGAAGCAGGACTTCGCCTATGGAAGAAAATGGGTGTGACTCCCACCCACTTCCCATCAGGAGACACTGAATATTGCATCGAGTCACACTAGGCCTTCAGGAGAAGAGGAAGGATCAGAAATATGTACATGACTGCAAAGGCCTATTTGCATATACTAAATGTTAGGTTTTGAGCACACAGTAATGAATAAGGAATAAAAATAAAAGCCCTGGTCCCATTCATGAACTTTTTCGTCTTCTAACAAACATGTCAAGGATGTTCTGGAGCACTCTGAATTTCTTCCACGGAATTTCTGGCACGGCAGTCTTGACAAAGACACAAGCAGAAGGCAGAGATAAGTCCATATGAAACTTCACGAAGTGCTATAAATACATGCTTTGGAATTTTAGCCGGGCATGGTGATGCACTTCTATAACCCAGCATCTTGGAGGCTGAGACAGGAGATTGGAAGCTTGAGTCCTTGCTGAGAAATTTAGCAGCCTGATGATACTTTAGCTAAACACCAAAGTAACAAAAGGACTAAATAAAATATTTTATTTTATATTATTGATTAAAATGAATATCATAAAAGAAACAGGGAAATACTATTTTGTCTTTCATCAACCATGGTATTATTTCATACTATTTAAAAGAAATAAGAGCAATCAAGAATCATGGAGGAAATAACATAATATATGATTAATAATGTTGAAGTATGTGAGGTCATTTTCTCTAAATCAAACTATGCTTATTTGATATGCTATGGGTTCATGTGAAATATAGAGGAAAAAAGAGAGCTAATAACTTCTAACTCTAAAGATCAATTGTAAATATAACATGCAATTTACTTCCAAAAATATAGTTAAAATAGTAAAGAACAGCTAAACAAATACTACAACCTCGAGAGAGATACTTCACAACAGAAAAGATAAACTGGCAATAGCTACAAAGGCATAACTTCTTGGGCAGGGGATTTAGATCAGTGGTAGTACCTGCCTGGCAAGCACAAAATGCAGAGAGAGAGAGAGAGAGAGAGAGAGAGAGAGAGAGAGAGAGAGAGAGAGATTCTGTAATGAGTGCTGATAGTTATGGTAAATAGATTATATTCAAGTTAGAATGAAACAAAGACAACAAAACTCTATTCAAGAACAGTAAAGATTGAGAAGGTATGTAAAGTTAAAAGGAATTTTCATTAACAGCTAGAAATGAAACTGAATGGTATTTTATTTACTCTGCATTCATTTTTACATTTTAAATAAAGTTCATTATTCAATAAGTAGCCATCACAGAGTTCAAGAAGCAGCATCATTTGTAATTGAGTGTTCTTAATTCCTATTCTAATTCCAGATTTTGCATTGTCTTGATGGAATACTCCTGGTGTTTCTGTGAAGTGGGGAGTTGTCTCTCTGAGTGATCACGTCCCCACAGAAGTGTAATATATGTTTCAGAACTGTTTCCTGCATTAGGTGTGTGGGTTGTGGTTGTTGCTTAAGTTCCCACAGCTGTTGAGTAAGGAAGTTGGGTAGAATTCCTGGCAGTGGAGCAGTTTATCCGTTGCATTAAAGACTGGATCATATTTCAAAATGTTTTTTCTGAAATCATTAAAAAATAAAAAACAAATGCTGGAGTCACTTGTCCTCATTGCCAATGGCCTACAAATGTGAACACACACACACACACACACACACACACACACACACAACCACAGAGAGCAGTAACTGCTATGCTAAATAGGCTATTTACTTGGTGTGCTAAGTGATATATTTTTGATCAAAGATAAACAGTTTAAGAAGTTCCATTTGGGTTGTGGTGGTGAGGAGAGGAAATTGCTGTTCCCCAAAGGCTGATACACCTCACAAAATAATCAATCTTCAAACCCAGAGTGGAAAAGAGTTCCAAAGAGCTCGGAATTACATGATGGGCCCCTGGAGGTGTTGCTCCTTACACAGGTCGGTGTAGAGGCTTGCACGTGTCTCAGTTTGTAAGTCAGATCATGCACTTTCCTGTTTTGTTTGCTCTGTAAACTGAGGCACAGCGTTGGGCAGCAATTCTTTCCCGATTCTGTCACCTCTCCTACGAACACCGCGCAAGGCCTGTTTTGAACCGACTGATACGTTGCACCCAGAGCTGTTTCAAAACTGACTGATGAAAGAGCCTGTGCACTGTGGCTCTGAAGCCAGCGAGGCACTTACTAGAAAATGGCCCTTTCATACAGTGCATCCAGCTATGACATCGCAAGGCCGGACCTGTAACCACTTTATAGAGAAAGTACCCAAGAGTACACGGAGAGCTGATCAGCAAAATGCCAGCTCTCAGCTGCAATGAGGCGGTGATTTCAAATGACCCATTTCGGCACATTTTATCTTAGGGTTGTAATCCTGCAGCAATACATAGTTTTTGCTAAAGTTAATAAAACTTCCCTTATAAGCCAAGAAGTGCTACTCAGAAAATACTTTATTCACAGATCTGCTCAAAAGTTGAATATCTAGTTTCAACCGAGGTCATATTCAGGCAGTAAGACTCTAACAAGGGAAACTTTCTTTTTTTTTCCTTAATTTGGAAAAAAAAATGTCATTATGCCTTGGGAAGTATTCTAATATTTTTGTAATCATCTGCATTGCTCATTAGTCTTCTTATTATATCTGAATCTCTTGTATTTGTTGGAGCAGGAGCGGTGGAGATAAAAGAAATTTGAAAGTGAAATCATTGCACATTTGAGACAGTGCCTTTTTCAACCTGGAAGTCAGCGCTATTGCTCTTAATGAGCTGATGCCCCAAATACTGAGAATGGATTCGTGTTCTTTAACCTCTTTGTGAACCTCTGATTAAAAATTGTGCTATGAACTTATTAGAAAAATATATCAGTACTGATTTTTAAACTATCATCATTTGGGGAAGCAGTAGTCAATCTTTACAACCATAATGTATCTATTGATTAGAATACTAAGAAAACCTATTTTGATACTCTCTTTATGTTTCTTAGGGTGAATGATTTAGAATTTATTCAAAAGCATCTGAAAATATACATGATAAAATTTAATATTAATCAAAGTATATGGAACACATACATGTAAGTGAATACAAGACTGCAGAGAGCTGGAGAAACTGGACGATTGTACCACCATCAGTTATTTTGGTTGAACTCTACAGTCTGATGCGCCATTTGCGTGGGATTGGGGCAGGAAGGGGCAGAGTGTGTAATCCAGGAGCAGGGGCTTTGATGCAATCCCTCATAACACACACACACACGCGCGCACACACACACACACACACACGAAGAGAAAAAGAAGAAAGATAAAGAAAAGAAAGCAAAAGGATAGGAATCCAGGTAAAACATACCTTGCACCTCTGTGTTAATTTTCATTGCACATAAATATATGGTTATCTAAATAAAAATTTTAATTAAAATTAAATGTTGCATCATTATTTTAACTATCCACACCCCCATAGATTTACTTAAAGGAAAACATTTTAATTTTTTATCACAATTTATCTCAATACCACAACAGGTAAGAAAATAAATCCTAAGTTCAGAATATTAGAAGTCAGGTACACATAAATGAGACAATTTTCTAAGGGAATAATAACCTGTAATGCTAACTTAGAAGAAATGGGAATGTGTTTCAATATTTGAAAAGAAAAATTTTCCCAAAATATATTTTACCCCATCTAGTGAAATCATCCTGATAAACCAGTCAGAGCTATGTAGAAATATTGGTTTGATTTGAATGTAATGCAATCCAGCTTTACAGACTATTTCATTAAATCAAAAGATACATGGGACACGGAAACTTTTCATTACAGGTCAAAGTTGGAAGACACCATTCTTAATTAGGAACACTAACATGGTATGTCTTGTTGTAAGAAAAATATTAGACCAGAAGTAAAAATATTTTATGTTTTAATAGTTTCCTTTTGGCCATCCTTAACAATACTCACTATGCCTTTGATAAATCAGGAAAGAGAATGTAAAGATAACTGCTCAATGAGCTCATCATTTAAACAGAACCAAGCTTGTGGTAATAATCTCGTCCCTGTTTAAAGCAAACCTCTTTGTGTAGAAGTTAGCATCTAATAAGCTGGAGTTTAACAGGCCCCCAGAGTCTACCTATACTTAGTAGTTAGTTTCTGATTGGAATGACAAGAAAGTTTCAGCAGCATGTTAAACTACAGAGAAATTTCAGGAATCTGGGCATCACATAAGTTACTCTAGTTACATAATAAAATAATTAATATTCATTTGTTTAATATGTTCATTTAGAACATACTGTGAGCCTAAGTAGAATATTTGGATCCTATAATTTCTGATAATTTGTATTTCACAACTCTCCAATGCCAGCTTATATATAAGGTCATCCAATCGTCATGCTAACGTCTAACTTCCTGTTAAGGACTCTACATTCTTTTATCTGTAGCAAATTCACTGGTTGAGATTTTAATACTGTGTAAAAGAGTGGACCAAGGATTTTCTTTGTGGGTGGGCCTTCATGTTGAGTCACGGCAGGTGGAAATAACAATCGTTTTTTGTTTTTAATAATTTCACATTGATGTTTTCCTATAATTAATATCCTGCAGAGATTTCAAAGGATCAGACCACCAAGCTTGGCTACATTATCTTACAAAACTACTGAGGGAAAAACTGTAAATTAAGGAGATTTTATTGACTCCTTAATCTGTGTCTGCAACTATGCCAAGAACTGCAGAAGAAACATGAAGAAAAAAGAATCCAAATATTATTCAATGCTCCATTTCCAAATATTTACTGGGGTGATTTTGCAAGGTTTACAATTATTAGAATGGATAATGTTTCAAAATCAAATAAAGTACTGTAATAAATACACAGAGAGACATGCCTTGCGGTATTTCTATTGTCTTTTAAAATTTTGAAGAAATTTCAGTGACATTACTATTTTAAAGTCAGGCAGGAGAGAGGATGGAAATGTTCTTTTTGAAAAGAAATGTATATTTTTCATTCTGCTGTTCATTCATACAGGTGATTACTTTTATTGCTTCAAAAAAGTCATGTATCAAATTTGACCTTATATTCTAGCAAAAATGATATGTAGATTAATGTTAGTTAATTAATCAGACTTAATTCAGATATGACCTGAGATGGACTATAAAGTTAAATTAGCAGATAGTGAACATTTTCCTAATCACTGTGCAAATCTGAAGCTTGGCAATACAATTCTTTGATTTTACTGAGGTAAATGTGAAAGAAATAAACTTCACAAAATATAAACAAACAGTTGTGAATTATGCATATTCTTTATTACTCTTTCAGTATCAGCAGCCCATCAGAAAAAAATTAAATATTGGCCATAACCACCTTCCATCACTCTCACATTTCCATGACTCTAAGAATAATAAAAATTAATCATGAACTCATTTAATACTTTCTTGCTCAAAGGTTACATTCGGCAAGGAAGGGACCTAGAATATGTTTTTGTTAGCATTTTTCAACTTACAATTTTAAACATTGAGCTGTATAAAATGTGAGCATTCTGTTGAACTCTGGCTTGAAGTGGACTTACATTGGCGAAACACTCCAGGTCTTTTCTTTTGCAAAGAGGGAACAGGACTTTAATTTATAATCCTCCCTGACAACTATACAGCAGTTTCTAGGGCAGAACCCTGCTTCTCTTTCTCTCAGGACTACAGTTTTTTCATTTTATCCTCTGAATGCCACTGAAAACCTATACCTCAGTCCCCCAACTAGACTATTTGAGAGAAAAAGCACTTTTTATTTATCTGTGAGATTCTAATGCCCAGTAATCATCATGTATCTGGTATTTAGTAGTTTCTCAAAAAAAAAAATGCTTCTTATATTGAATTGATGTCACTGAAAGACATTTATCTGGTTGTAAGGTATTAGGTATTTCTTTAGCATATGTTAGTCAAAGGATTAAATGAGCTTGATCTTGTGACTTGTCAATTTCTAACATCCTCATGAAAACAAAATGTCATTTTACTTACCAATACTCAACTCTATTACGTAAAAACTGCCAGTATAGAGAGTAGTTAAATCAAGGGTTTATTTTTCTCTGCAAATGCATGGATATTGACTTGCTACTAATAACTGGTGTATTAAAGTCATTTGAGGGGCTGGAGAGATGGCTCAGTGGTCTAAAGCACCTACTTAGAACAAGCTTAGCAAAGCATCAGGGACCGCGGTTCGATCCCCCAGCACCACATGCCAGCCAGCCCACACCACTCTCTCTCTCTCTCTCTCTCTCTCTCTCTCTCTCTCTCTCTAATAAATAAATAAATAAATAAATTTAAAAAAAATAAAGTCATTTGACAGAAGTCCGTGCCATGGATTCAACTGGATTCCCCTAAAGACGTCAAGGTCTTAACCTCTAGCACTGTTACTGGGACTCTACGTGGAATTGGTGCCGCAGCAAAGAGCAGACTAAGATGCTGCCCCGAGAGTCCTTGCAGTGCGCCCTCTCCTTGATGGCTGTGTGGAGAAAGACAACAGGCACAGAGAATAGCAAATGTGAGCAAAGACAGATGGCGAGCAACGTGCTTGTAACCGGGAAATGCCAACAATTGACAAAAAAAGCTAGCAGAAGCTGCAATAGTGAGGTAGAACAGATCCTCTCTCCTATCTCTTGGAGAAGTCGACTCTCCTGACACCTGAATCCAAGAATTTTACACTCCAAATCACGGCACAGTCAATTTCTGTTATTTTAAACCATTCCCTTTGTAAACTAATGGACTATAAACTATCGCTGAGGACAAATACTCTCTTCAACTGACTCCTAATTTATGTGAAAATCTACAAATGATGGGAGTAGCTGAAGTGGGAATTGCGCCCTTTGAAAGGCTGCACAGAAGTAGCTATCAGTGTAAACTTGCAGTGTGAAAAGGAAAGTCCAAGTTTGGGTGCGGGCCTACGCAAAATCGGGCGTCCTCAGGCGAATGAAGCCAGGTAGGTTTCGATGATTGGCTTTGGCTCAGATTAAGATATCAGAAAAGAAAGACAGGGGGAAAAGAACAGAAAATCCCAGTCCTTTAATTGTGTTCTTTTATTCTTCCCTTACTCGCCAGCATTTTCCTGTCATAATCTTTGCCAGAGAAGAAATCACATGGGCAAATCCTCTCTGCTTCAAAATTAGCCCAGAAGTAAAAGAAAAAAAAAGAAAAAAAAAGGATTCCTGGTTTGCTTTTCTGTGAGGGTTTAAGATAAAATGTAAAAAGCAAGCACAGTAATGATAGAAAGTCTGGACTCCAATTTTATACTTTTTAAAAAGGAATTTTTAAAACATACATTGTATGTGAAGAGATGTGGCAGGGTACTAATAGTGTAGGCCTTTTAAAAATCAATAATTGGTGTTAGTAATAAGAACTGTGCTGGTAACCAGCTGTGCAAATGCCCTCATTCCTGCAGAGCAGGAGGGAATGGAACCAGCTGATGATTTCCAACTCCTAGTATAGCTTGCAGTCAAAGCTTCATTAAAAAAAATTAGTAAAATACCCTTTTACCTTAAAATATGTGTCCCAGTATTGAAAGAGGTTCTATATAAAGAGTTCAGAATAGAACTGCTGCAAACTGCTCAAATCAAGGGTATTTCCCAGTTGGGCTACCGGCCTACATTGTGGGACTCACTCTATAGCAAAAGCTCTTCTCCTCCCAATTAAAGAAAAAAGGTTGGGATGCCCACAGGTCTTTGCAGCATGTTTGGTGTGACTTTTAACCCCTCATTTCACCTGCTGGATGTGGGTCTGCTTTATTACACCACCTGATACGGGAGCTGAATTTAGTCTGTACTACAAATTAGGCTGTTAGCATCTCTCTCACAATTTTAAAAAGTCAAAGTGAAATTCACTGCTAGCCCTTGCTGCTCTCCCTCCTACACATGCTGCCTGTGAAAATCCAGTCATTTATTTTTATTCAAATAAAAGTGGAACTTTTTTATGAAATAAGTTATTAAAAATGTGCAGCAACAGATTCTATTTTTTCACGGCGGATCCCTGCAAGTCTGATAGTCTACATGAATTATCTTAATGAGGAAATATATCTAAGCACTGATGAAGGAATCTTAGATTTCTAGCTTTGACTTTTAGATGCAGCTCACTTGCTCATGACCTTACAAAATCCCTTAAATCTCCAAGAGCACATTTCTCATTTTCCTCTGTGCTCCTATGGAGCTGATCCAATGGTTTTTAAGGGCGCTATGAGTTTGGACAAGCTCTGAAGGGCACGGGGTGAAGCAAGCAATGGGCCCTGTGCTCCCTGCTTATCGTTCTGGAAAATAGGTATGATAATATCAGCCTCATCAGGGTCCCGCAGCAATTAATGTTTGGAAAATGTTTTGAAGTCCCAGAGATAAAAAGGCAGGACCAGTGCCAATCATTTAAAATTCTTATTTTTGAAAACACTATTCAGATTATTCTAGCCACATTTTCTAAATATATGTGATGCCAAAGCAATATTCTATCTGGAAGGATAATGAAATGGTGGTTTTATGGCCTTTTGAAAATCACCTCTAGACTATTTCTGTGTCTTAGAGCATCTTGCTAAGGGGAGAGATCAGAGGTTTGTACACTTTTGTTCCATTCCTTAAGCTCCAAGGACATGAATCTGTGGGAATGGTGCTTTCTTTGTTGATCTTGCTTGTGACTTCTGCGCTTCACACAACATACTGATGCTTTTCAGATACGAGAGGGAAGAGGAACAAAGACAAGAAAATGAATATGAACAAAATAAATCCATATATTATCTTATAGAAAGAGAAAAAATACAATGAAAGGATTCTTGAGTTCTTATACTGCTGGCGAGATAGGTCAGCAGACTCAGCCTCTGCTTCGGCAAGTGCAGGGACCTGGGTTCGATCCCTGGCACCACACACTGCTGCACTTGCCCTAACCCCCAGCATGCTGAGCCGGCAACCGAGTCTGGGCGTAGTGGTGCACACATGTAATCCCAGCACTGAGGAGGCTGGAAATAGGAGGATAAATGTGAGTCAGCTGCATAGTGAGACCTTGTATCAAATGCATAAAATAAAATAAAAGAGCCCTTATAAAGCATTTTCCTGAGCTTTCCTAACTGTCCAGTGCTCACATCCAGCAAATTTTTGCTGAGTATTTATTAGTCTGACATCCTGAAATTAAAAGTCGATTCTCAAATGCTTCTAAGCAATGCAAAACCTGACACCATTAGAAGTCTTTGAATTTACACAGATGATATGAAGCACATAACAGAAAACACAAACTCAGAAAAAAACATTTCGAGAATGTTTTTCTTACATTTGTTACTTAAAAACTTTTAAAACTACACAGACTTTCATTTTACTTGTGACAAAATGCAGTCAGCGTTCACTTGCAAATGCCATTCTAGCCCAGAAGGGGTGGACTCACCACACTGGATGCGATGGAAAGGCAGTCTTTGAAGAAGTGTGGGTCAATATACCATGACTTAGGAGTGCTCGTCTAAACTCTGTAGTGCACGCACATACTTGGAATGTAGTGTTCCTGTTTTTGCTTTATTTGCAGTTTATTTAATATTTGAAAATACTTTTTGTATCAATTAGCCAATTAGCAGTTTATCTGGGTGGAAAAACCCCATCTGAGTTCCTGAGTTACAGAGCGAATTGTTCTGCAGCTGCAAAATCAAGTGCCTCCGCTGAGTTAATGCTTTTCATTTCTTTCGCATGTGTCAGCATTAATGGAGGCAAGCTTCTATGAAGCCTTGCGTGTGAAGATGGTGCTGAGCAGACTAGATTCAAGTTGCTTAAATGCCTTCTGCATTTTCCCTTTTTCTTTCTCTCTTTTTCTTCCTTTCTTTTTTTTTTTTTTTTTTTTTTGGAATAGGGCACAAAGGGAAACTTCAAATCAGGCTGAACTTCAAGCAAAAGTTAATGCTATTCTCCTTCGGATTCAACCACCCACTTTGCTTAAGGTCACTAGTTGAGGCTAATGCAGCTCAGAGGGGCTGCAGTAAACTGGGCATCTCCTTGATTAGGCTCCCTGCTGATCTAATACACATACTAGCTCACTTGCCAAGTCAAATAACACATTTAGTGAATTGGAAATAAGATTTAAGTGGGCCGGCACAATGCGGCTTGCCCTCTCATCTTTTTACCGAATCCTTCTCTTTGTATGCTAGGCTGTGAAACTGCTCTTGTTAGAAGACTTAATCTTCATTTTTTTCCTGTAGATTATTTGGAAACAGGTCAATTGAATGTTGGAACTGCTAACTCCTCCCACTAAAGAAAGCCCCTGCTTGTGGCATGCTGATTGCATCATTTAAATGAAAGGCTCCTATTATTAAAGAGAAAATACTTTAGTATGAGGGTCTGTTAAAATTTATAAAATGAAATCTTGATATTAAATGCATGCCTTTTAGCAAGGTGTTTATTTCTTTGTCTTATAGACTCTTTGCTAAAGTGTGCCTTGTATTAACTGCTGGTAGGTAATAGAGGGGGTTGATCACACCGGTATATAATCATCTCCTTTAGCTGTTCTGCAGCAGTTAATTCTTAAATACAGTAAGTTATAGCAGGGTGACATTTCTGCAGTGTCTTTCGTAAGAGCAATCTAAGTATACCACACAGTGTTTGACTTTGAATTATTCAGTTTCTTAGTGACACAAATCTTGGGGCCAATTTATGCCATTGTGGTTCGTCTCTTTTAAAAAAAAATGAGTCTTTGTATTTGTTATATTTGAAATTTATCAAAGATTCACCATAGATTATCAAGCTATCCACGCCATAATAATCCGTAACTGTCCTTATCTCTGTGTTCGATTGCAGGGTTATGATGTGTGTGGGCTTTTTATGATCTACTTATCGCTCTGGTCATAGAGATTTATGTGCATCTCTTTTCTGACTAAATCTGAAATCAGGGCTTGCATTGTAAAAAAAAAAAAAAAAAAAAACAGGTCAATATAAAATCCTTCTCTGGCATCTGAAAACTTAGAGAAAAATGGCCACAATTTCTCCTCCATCAAAACAAAGTTATAATTCAATTGTTCTCTTTAGCAAACAAAACTACAAGTGTGTAAAATAAAGTTGAACTAAGTATTCCGACTATGGGTATTTTTCAGTTTTTATGAATGCATCATATATTTTAAGAAACACTATGTATTAAATAAAATTTTAATTTTTTAATAGTTGTTTCTGAATGGAAAGGCCTCACTTACTAATCTAAAGAAACAAACTTTTCTGTGAAATATGAGAAAATTTATAGCAACTACGAGAATGAAAACCAAAACTCTGTGCGATATGCTGTTTATCATAATTTTAAGTTAGAAGACATCAGAAACAATAATGAAGAATCAATTAATTTAGCATCTCAATTAGGATTCAACTAGGATTCTATTGCTACTTGAAAAGTATTTTACAAGTCCTAGAAAACTATAATACAAAGTCATTTCTGGCACTTTTCGTCTCTTCTAATATATTTGTTCTCTTTAAAAAGTATTCGTTTTAAATACTGAACACGTTAAAACTTATCTCTAATGGAAAAATGTAGAAAACTCAACAGTTTTAGAATGAAAGACTATGATTAAACATAAAACATGAAATATGAGAGAATTCCCAATAGGGTGGGTTTTGGTTTTTTGGGTCAGTAAAAGTTATATTATTTCTAATGTCTCAGATACAGACAGATGATATCTAAGCTCCAGGTAAAATTATTACACAGTAATAACTTTTTATCTTTCTATATTTGATCTTTGGAGAAAATAATAGTAGTATATTAATTTTCCATGGATCAGAATACGTGTGACTCCATGCTTGTGTTTTTCTACATGTTTGTACCAACGTTTATAAACTAAAACAATTTTACTAATAATATTCAGCAAATAGTATTGTGAAAGTGATTTTAGTTTGGAAGAAATTGGCAATTAATATTTTAGTGATTTCTTTGTCACTAACAAATGTATGAGAAAATTCCCTCTGTGAGTTTCTTAGCATCCACAAAAAGAAATTTTTGCTAGCTATATTTGACATACTTTGCATTTGGTTTCTTAAATTATCTAAGACAATTATTATAATGTAAGTAGCAATGAATATATAAACCCATAATAAATTTATAGGACAAAATGATTTCTTAGCATTTTGCTTATATTTGTTGCCCCTTTAGACAAATAGTTGCAAACTTTCATCCTTTTTAAATTCCCAAATATAGTACAATTTTAGCATAAATTAAAAATTTAAATCCTTATGATATTTCTCATTTTTATGTACTCCAAAATATCACTATTTTCATTCTAGTTTGTGAAATGATACTTCAGATTTATGTAAGTTTGTGTATTTTTTCTCTCTCCAAGGTTAAAATAGGAAGTCCTATTTTATAGTTGGTGTATATGTCATTGTGTACAGAGGAATGAGCCCAGGAGTATATGACATACTTACATCTAGCTAAAACTTGGACCAATAAAAATATGTTTTTTTTTCTTATCCGATTATGAGTAAATGAGTAGCCCAAAACTAGCAGGGACCTAGAAGTGTAGTGTTTCAGTTGCACATGTGCAGGGGAGAGCAGGACATATGTGCTATTATTCCCATGTTTAACCACTAGCTATGTGTGAACACAGTAAGGCACAGCTAAGGCAGAGCCCTACAGTCTACACACATAACCAATAAAAATGGTGGCCCCATTAATGATGAATATGGTCACTAATGACCTAGCAAGCTGTCTCATTAAGGATACAAACTTCATGGTAGGGTTAGTAATTGGTTAACTATTTTAACTAAGATAATGGCTTTAGTTTATAAAATATGAAGTGTTATAAGGGTTAAAATCCTATGCCAAGAATAACATTTCTCGGGGCTGGAGAGATGGCTCAGTGGTCTAAAGCACCTACTTGGAACAAGCTTAGCAAAGCATCAGGGACCGCGGTTCAATCCCCAGCACCACATGTCAGCCAGCGCCGCCCCCTGGTGGGCTGAGCTGGCCACACACCACTCTCTCTCTCTCTCTCTCTCTCTCTCTCTCTCTCTCTCTCTCTCAAATAAATAAAATTAAAAAAAAAAAGAATAACATTTCTCAATTAAAAATGGAAATTACAGGCAATATGTTTACAGAAGAACTGCTATGTTCTAGTTCCGTACTTGTCTCTTTCGATGACCCTGAATGTTACCTAAAAATTATCAAAATATTTTAAATGGTTCTTTCATACTCATATAACACAGGAAATATATCATATATTTTGATAAAAGTAAAATTATTTTCCTATGCTTAATTCTTTTATGTAGCTGAAAATTGCCATAAGCAGTTTAGTAAGAAAAGAGTATTTTATTTCTATTGTAAATACTTGATTTATTTGAAATATTTCATTCAATATTGGCTTTTATTTTGATTCTATAATTAAATGTCTAACAGGGAAAAAGATTCTAATAATTGTATTACCTTTACACTATACGGCCCAGCTAAATAGCTCAGTGGATTAAAGCACCTGCAAGCAGGAGCAAGGGCTGGGGATTCAATCCCAGGGCCTGCCCTGCTGGCCACGCCCCTGGGGCAATGACAATTGAGACTGCATATCATGGTGCACTCCTGCAATCCCAGATCTTAGAAGGCTGTAAACAGGCAGGTCACTATGAGTCCCATCTAGTAATGAGACCCTCAACACCCTGTAGACCCTCCCCTAAAAAAACACAACTATAGACTAAAATCTATTTATTCATTCATTCACTCATTCCTTCATTCATTTTTGGTACCAGGGATTAAACTCAGGGCCTTGTGCCTGCCAGGAAAGTACTGTGCCACCTTCTTATATCACTAGTCCTAAAATTTATTTATAGAGATTGGAAAAAAGTTACAAATTGTTCCAAATTCACTCTTCTTGTTCAAACATTTGTTGGATAATCTTGTGGTCTAGACAGAGTCTCTGTGTCATATTTTCCTCACATTCAATATTGATGTAAACGTATGTTCTCCAATAAGTGCTTGATTTTTAGTGGCCAAGATGTTTCCATGTGTTTTTTAAAAAATAAATAAATCTGCAGCATCTAAGATTTGGTAGGTGCTACATAAGTTCTTGCTGATCAGGTGGAATAAAAATACATTGATCAGATTGTCTTCAAAGCCTGTCACATTTATATGTCTAGAAGAAAAAAACCCACAAATATTGAACTGAACACTACAAAAGGGGAACCACAAAATAATCAGATTAAAGAGAATTCTTATAGTACATTTAGCA
This sequence comes from Octodon degus, assembly GCF_000260255.1. Classification (NCBI taxonomy): domain Eukaryota; kingdom Metazoa; phylum Chordata; class Mammalia; order Rodentia; family Octodontidae; genus Octodon; species Octodon degus. The sequence goes on along the minus strand of NW_004524766.1, from coordinate 886,614 downwards.
TAAAATTTTTAAAGACTTTCTTTCAGCAGTAATTATAAAATTAGGCTTAGCATATTATTACCCTAACCACTATATCTTTAATTTAAGGGTGGAAAACTTCTATCCACAGTTATACTGCTTAAGAAATAGACACTTATTTTTAACCCCTTACTTTTTAAAACCCAAAGCCAAGTAATGAAAGTTAGATTATATAGAATATAAATTTAAAAAATTCATGAACTAAACTCACACAGCAACGCATACAACAGAAGATCGTTCTATAATTCTGTAACAGTACTTTTCAGGTAAAATCAGCATGGTGGTCAATCAAGAGTTCAGATAAAAGCAAGAGTAGAAATATTATCCTTCTTAGCTTAAAATATCAAAATAAGAAATGATCCATGCTCTTTTTTCCGATTCTCTTCCACTCTTCAAGTAGGTACTACCATTTAACAATGTTCTATCCACTCAGAAATGACTTTGGAACATTTGTGTCCTATTACTCACAATATTTGGTTTTACAATCATCTCTTTTCTGGAAAATCGCTCCAAAAAAATCTTCACTGTCCTGATAGACGCACTTTAACACCAACTGTACATGATAGTTATTTTTCACCTGTCAGAACGACTGGCTACATGCTGGTAACTGAAAAGTCTATGACATAGACAGCAACAGAACTGTAATTCTTTCTGTGCAAAGGAATGACCTTCCTTACTCACTAATGGGAATATTTTATGTCATAACACTTGATCCTATTACAAATGCAGTTTTTTTCCTGCCTTTCTAATTTACTCATTTATGAGTAGTACCCATGTTACCAACAATATGAACTCTTTTCAATTTACAACTTGTAAAAATGTTCCTGAATTTCTTATTATCTCTGTTGATGGACTAATTAGAACGAGTCAAGGTTATATCTAGGTGTGTCGATAAAAGTGTTTCTAATTGGCTTTGAGATGGAAGATAATTCAATTACAAATCTTTTCCATTTGATTCATTCTTTTCTTACTTAGAAAGGATTATGTTGATGGGATTCAGGTAATGGAACTTGGTCGCTTAGGAGAAGCATTAAAACATCCTTCCAGCTTTCAACTAATGTGATTAAGTTTTATGAAGTTTGTTTTTCTTCTTAAAATCTTACAGAGGTCAAACACTCATGTGATTCCCTGAGAGCAGGGTTGAGAAGTTGGGTTTGTTGAAGTGGTACTACTAATCTTTTAAAATGCACTCAATAAAGTCCTAAAAAAGACTTTGAATACTCATTTTCTCATGGCACAAAACCTCAGTTAATAAATGAATATAGATTATTATTTCTTCTCAATGAAGCCAATTATCCTGCTTGGCCTGCAAAATTAAAGAGACATAAAAATTAAAGGAATGTAGTTAAAATGACTGATGCACAAAGAACAATTTTTAAAAATGAACTTAATTTAAAGCAAATTAAAAATCACCTTTCAGTTTCTGGCAACCTGAACTTTTTTCTCTGTTTACTAAGCCCATAAAAATAAAATGCATTCATTTCCCTTATTTTTAAAGGAAAGGTAAGCAGCAGAAATTTAACATTATGTTTGATTTCAGATAGATTATCAAACACATTAAGCCATATACATCCTCTAATATTTCCATTTTTGTGTGCAGAGAGCTTGAATTGCACGGTACCTTCTTTCCCCTTGAAAGATGAAAAAACAATGTATTAGGTTACAATCGGAACATTTTGCGATTTAGTATCCAGAAATTAAATGTATCATGAAACGATAGGTAGAGTTTAATGTACACCCTATCAGTGTGGGTCAGTGACCTGGAACATTTTCAGGATTAGTATGAATAGAAAGTATTCTCTTCTCTTTTCTCTCCTTATGGGAATCTATTTTAGTATCTCTCCCACTAGGTCAAAGGCTTTTTTCCAGTGAGTCTAAATAGAAAAGAATTTCAGATTCAATTATATTAACAAAGAACACAATGCAAAAATGTTTTTGAATATACATATTTATATATAAATCAATCTGTAATTGTTATATATCAGTAATCTGTACCTTATTCATTAAGAAATTGTGTTTACACACATGATTTTCTAAAAGGAATATTAAAAAAAATCTATTGTTCGATATGTCTTAAAACTCTAAGCTGATGTATATGTTATAGGTAAATCTGAAGGTAGAGATTGTTTACATCATGACATACTCTTATGTATTGGTAATATTTATAGGAATGTTCAGTCTTCTGATTTATATTGCATAGCCTTTGTAGATGATCATGAGAAATTTTATTAAACCAACCATTCCTGGAGCTTGATAATTACCTTTGAGTGAAAGAAGTTACCTGTCTCAGTGGAATATCCTTCTCGCCTTAGAGAAAATATTAATTGGAGTCAATTTTCGATTAGACAAAAACTATTGTACAATTTCTCATCTGCAGATCCCTCTTACATTAGAGAGCACCCTACTGTTTGCCACCACAGGGCCACACATGAAATAGTATCTCCGGGCAGGAGCAGCCAGCAGACATGGTAAACAGCTTTGTACTTGGAAATACAAGGGAGAAAAGTAAGAACTGCAATTATGTGATCTAAAGGATATTTTCCAGTTATTTTAATTCCAAAACATAATAGTTTATTTTTCTACTAACTTTTAGAAATTTTTGGTGAGGGGCTTAATCTAAGTGGTAGTTATTCAGTTTGCAATATTATATAAAAATGACTGTCATAACTTTAAATGATGACCTTCATTACGTTTTGACAAATGTAATGCTTTTGCATAAATGTTACATTGGCAAAGATTATTGTGGGATATTAAAAAGGAGGAATAGTCACTAATATTTTTAATCTGCATGTGTGTGACTTGTCAGCCCCAAAATTGGCTTCCTGAATGTAGATTATATAACATGAAACACAGATACAGACTGTCCAAGATGAATCTGAGTATCACTGATTGCAAACATAAACTACTACAAGCTTTTAAGTGAAGCAACAAACATTTTTTTTCCTAAATAGAAACTTTCTGAAAAGTTCAACTTTAATGTTGTGAATCTAGTTCAGTATCTATGCCACGGTTGAAGCCCTTGCTTGAGCCTGGTAGGTCACAGAACACACCAGTCACTGATGCTCAAAGTCAGTGCAGAGGGCATTATGGACTGAAGATGCCCACACCGCTGACACAGACACATGACCAACCATTCGGCCACCCCTGGCTTTGCCTTAGATCCTGTAGTTGTCTTGTGTTTTTCTCTCACAAAGCTGTGGACCAGCTGCTCTTCAAAAGAACATATGTTAAGGATGTGGTAACTAAGTTTGCCTTCACCAAAACCTTGAATTCTTTGAGAAAAATATGACAAATGACAGTATTAATCCCTGAGTCACCTCTGGAATCCTCAGTGTCACATAGATCAAAGAGCTCAGTGTATAGATATTTATTTAAACTTAGCCTTTTATTTCCCCCAGTGGAAAGATTGTGTGTTTTCAATGTTGTTGATGCTAAAAGAAAAAGAAAATTCAATGGAATGTTTTCACTATCATATATAAGATAATAAAGAATAAATTAAATTGAAATCATTCACTATGACATGTGTTTTGCTTTCATCTATCTCATTGTGACAGACCACTTTTTAAGGTTTTTGTTTATTTCCCTGGGGTCTTACACTTTAGTAACTGCAGTAAGTCACATTTATTTAACTCTAGGTCAGATTTGAACTACACATAGGAGAAATATTTGAGGCATCCTTTCTTATTAAAGGGCTAGCAAGTGATACTATACTTTAATAATAAAGTTTATTCATCTACCAAGTCACCATTCCAAAAACATATATGCATACATGTTAGCTGTGTGTAAATATGCTCATGTCACGCACACACACTCGCACACACACAGCTTTGTGGAGGATAGTCATGGAGGCGAACAACATCTTACATCTATATTATAATCTAGCAGTTGTCTTCTGTATTTTTTCCAATAGCAAATTTTACACAAAAAATAGTAATCATCAGCTTAAATATTTTGCAAATAGTCATATTTCAAAAAGGAAAAGAAAACTTTATCAAGTGTTTCTGTTTTCTGACACTATTCTTCATGTTTATCTGATTTTCTTAAAGAAAATATTTTTCTGAACTTTTTAAAATACCCACAGAAGCACACACACACACACACACACACACACACACACACACTCCTGTATGGAATGGCCATAGAAATGAAAATTTTCACTTCTTTTTAAATTTCACTGATTGGCATTAGATTTACCATTTTTGTGTGTGTGTGCATATATTTATCTCTATCTATCTTTCTGAAGTATATTGTAAACCCAAATGATTACACTGATACTTATTTGTTAAATGAGTTAGGTTGAAAAATACAGAAATCAATTTTTCTTATTGTAAATTATTGCCCACCAATTAGATGTATCTTTTCATTTCATTTGATTGATTGATGAATGGACTGATTGAGTGTAGTACTGGAGATTGAATCCAGGGCCTTCACTCGGAGTGCCATTCTCACTTCCTTTTTTAGTTTTCCTCTAATATAGAGTATCTCTAAGTTGCTAAGGTGGCAAGTTGTACATTCTGATCTCCAAGTTGTGATCCTTCTGTCTCTGCACTCCGAGAGTGCCAAGCCACCACACGCAGCTGGGTCTGTCTTCTCTTTGTGAAGCTAGTCACTACTAAACTAATTCTAGCCTCATTAGATTGCTGGCCCTTTTGTTTTGAATTTTAAAATTTATTTATTTATGTGTTCATTTATTCATTCAGCGCAGGGTCTCACAATGCAGCTGAGACTCCTAGTGATCCTCCTGTCTCATCCTCCCAGCACTAGGATTACAGGCATGTGGCACCACACTAAGTTTCACGGGCGGGCTCAGCATGGACCCAGCACATCATGTGGTACCGGGAATCAAATCTTGTCCTTGCACTTGTCAGGCAGTTGCTTAGACCACTGAGCTATCTCCCAAGCCCTGCTGACCCTTTCATAACTGAGTTTTCCACAAACACTGTGTCACTAGACTGATGGTAGGTGATTGGACTCCATTTTTGGAGTTTACTGTTCAAAGGTAACTAACTGGTGGTGAGGGGTGCCCCTGTATCCATGTTTCAGGCCTCCTCCTGATGTCTTTTCACTTGCTCTGTGGGAGATAAGCACAGAAACATGTAGCGTGTGCCTTTCAGATAAAGACTAACATGGTGCTCACAATGACTAGGAGCTGCGAGGCGGGCCCTAGGAATGATGACTCTGTGGGAAATCCTTCCCACCATTTCCTGGGAAAATTACACATTTTTGCCACCTATTGAAACCTGAATATTGTCATATAAGAAATTAGAAAATAACAGAAAACATTATTATTTTGAGAGCTAAAGAGTAAAAAAAACCAAAAAAAAAAAAAAAACACCCAGCACATAAATGTTATTGGTTTGGAGGAGCCCACCAACATAAAGTTAAAAGCAACAGCAAGACACCTTGACAGGCAGGATCAAAGGTTAAGGTCCATATTTCCTGGTGTCAGAACAAAACACACAGTGAGGAGAAGCTCACAATTTAATCCGTCAGCCTTACCTCTGGCTATTGCCATGTGAACAGTGTTTGTTCTTGACCCTGTTGGCTGCCTATAATGTCATTCCTTAAAATAAAATGCGCACAAATAAGACTGCATGATAAGATGGGTGCTATTGCAAGTAGCTATCCATGGGAAATAAGATAAATTCTAAAGGCAATGGACATCTGTGTTGTTGCTAAAATTGATTAGAAATGCAAAGTTTTTAATTCTACTATGTAATATGCATTGGTGATTTCCAATGCTTCATTATTTGCCAAATATGTTTCTTTGGAACAGTTTAATAGCAGAATACAAAGAAAAGATGTTACTAATATTACAGAATCCCTAATGAAAAATCTAAAAATGGCTTTAAAATCTGAACGGGTAAAATAACATTTATTTCAAGGGCAACACCAAAATCAAAGAAAACAAAAAAAAAAAAATGGCATCCTGTAAGAAGTTTATATCTACCCAAATTGATGTAGAAAGCAAGCACAAAATCTATCAAAATGCCAGAGGCATTCATCACAGAAACAGAATCATCAATTGTAAAAATTTCATAGAAGCACAAAAAACTTTACTAGGCAAAGTGATCTTGAATAAAAAGAACAAAAGAAGAGTTCTTCTTCATTGTTTGATTTCACAATGGATTTCAAAGCTGTGGTTATCAAAACAGCATGGTATTGGAATAAAAACAGACTTATAGATCAATGGAACAGAATAGCGTAAAAGAAAACACATCAATCTACAGCCAACTGATTTCCCGCAAATATGCTGAAAACACACACTGGGGCAAAGACAGTCTTTTGAATAAGTAGTGCAGGGAAAATTAGATATCTGCATGGAGAAGAAGAAAGCTAAAAACTTATCTTTTTACAAGTCACAAAGGGAAATTCTAAATGAATTCATTAAGAACTTAATAGTATAACATCCACAACTATAAAACTCCCAGAAGAAAAACTAGGGGATATCCTTCATGATGTTGGAATGAGAAAAAAAAATGCTGGAAAACATGTGACTCAAGAGCAGCAAGTAGATACATGGGATTATATCACGTAAAAATCTTGATCACCACCAGAGAAAAAGCAGAAAGGAATCATCAGTGGAGCGAGTATCTACAAAATGGGAGAGATATTTGCAAATTATGCAGTCAACAAGGGGGGATGACAGCAAAGTACAAGGTTGAAAAAATATGGTGAATATTTAAATTTTAAAACCACTATTACAGTAAAAGGCCTTTTGCAGTTTTTACACCTCGCCCACAACTCCTCTCACTTTGCGCTCACTCATCCTATTAGTCTAAATACTTTCTTAAGCGCTTCTGTGAATCCTTTCTCCTGAGTGTCTTCAGTGGTGCTATTCTGGATGGTTTGAAATCCTGAATCAATTCCACATGTTTACTTTGCATGTTCATTTTGACTCTGGGGGGAGCCAGAATTTGTGCGTTACCAGATCCAATGAATAAGTCGCATGAGGACACACCATAATGCTTTTATGCGCTGCCTTTCATTGATGGTGGTCAGTACCACTTTCCCAATATTTTTCATCACAACTTGTAAAAAGACTCCTGAAATATGACTTCTAAAACTGCCTCAGAAAGTTGCATTAAGTGTGATTCAATGGAGGAATAATATTTTGAAGTGATTAATGTTCATATATCTTTCACTGTAATTTTTAAAAAATTAAATATTCACCATATATGTTTAAATTTAAATATTCACTGCATATGTACTGTATTACTGTATAAGAAAAGGAAAACAATAACAAAAAGAATCAATAAAATGGACAACATATCCAAATATTTATTTAAGTAAACATATATATGACCAATAAATACGTACAAATACTTTACATTACTAATCAGGGAAATGAAAATCAAAACTATTCTGAGATAGCTTTAGCTTCATCACCTCTTCCAAGCAAAAAAGGCTGTTTCAAGTGGTCTGGAGGTAACAAATGTTAATGGAGATGAGGGGAGAAAATGAAATATCATATAGTGTTACTAAGAATGTAAAGTTTCTCTGTTATTACATGGAATAGTATGGTGTTTCCTCAACAAATTAAACATAAACCCATTGGATGGTCCAGCAACCCCACTACTGCATGCATATCCAAAGCAAATAAAGTCAATTTATTGAAAAGACATTTGGCTCTTTTGCTGCATCTTTCACAAGAATGAAGACCATTCTTAGCAATCAGACTGTCGACATTTCAGAAAATGTCAACATCACTCTGCAAGGATGCAGTTACTGTGAAGGGCCCCAGAGGAACCCTGCAGAGGGGCTTCAACCACGTTAATGTGGAACTCAGTCTCCTTAGGAAGAAGAACAAGAGGCTCTGGGTGGACAAATGGTGGGGAAATGGAAAGGAGCTGGTGACCATCTGAGCGATCTGTAGCCATGTACAAAACATGACCAAGGGGGTCACGCTGGGCTTTCGTTACAAGATGAGATCTGTGTGTGCTCACTTCCCCATCAACGTTGTTATTCAGGAGAATGTTTCTCTTGTCAAAATCCGGAATTTCTTGGGTGGAAAATACATTCACCAAGTTCATATGAGGGCAGGTGTTGCTTGCTCAGTATCTTATCTCAAGCCCGGAAGGATGAGCTAATCCTTAAAGGAAGTGACATTGAGCTTGTTTCAAATTCAGCTGCTTTGATTCAGCAAGCCACAGTAGTCAAAAACAAGGATATCAGAAAATGTTTGGATGCTATCTATTTTTCTGAAAAGGAAACAGTTTAGCAGCCAGATGAATAAGATCCAAGAGTTAATACAGCCGCAGAAACGAGCTTCTGGATTGTAAAGCCAATCTGTGATATTTTAATGAGACAATAAAAAATCTTTATTGAAAAAAAGAAAAGATATCTGTATTCCCATGTTCATTGCAGCTGGATTTCCAACAGGTAAAGAGTGGACAAGATCACCAAGTATCTGTCGACTGTTGAATATGTAAAGAAAATATGGTGCACAAAAACAATGGAATATTATCTGGCCATAAAATTGAATAAATTATGTCATTTACAACAACCTGGGTGAATGAGAGATGATCACCCTAAGTGACATAAGCCAGGCACAGAAAGACACAGCATACAATCTCACTCAGAAGTGCAGCACAAAGCCACTGACCCCGTGAACACTGAGAACAGGAGGTGGTGGACCAGGAGTGTGGGAAATAGGGAGATGGGAAAATTATGCATAGCTACTAAGTTACAATTAAATGAGATAAGCACATTTTAGTGTGTTATTGCTTCCTAGAGTGGGTATGATTTGGAAGATTTCACCACAAAGATATGACAAATTTTTCAGGAGTCAAGAATGTTCAGCCTAACTTAAACATTGTGTAATGGAAATGTTTTAAAACATGTTTTGACACCCCCAACATTGAGCAGTATTTGTATTTTCATGGATCAACTAGAAAGTTTTAAATGAAAATGATCTTATAAAAAGGAGCAGTTATTGCTTAAAATTTTTTTTTGGGTCTTTCTTCAATTTCTTTTGCTTTCTCTTTTCTTAATTTATTATAATTTTTTCTCCTTTATTTTTTCTTCTTCCAGTTTTGCATGCATATTTCTAGTAATCTGAACTAATTTGAAGATAACATTCTACATTAAAACAAATAATGTTGAATTCATGATTTTGTTTACTGAAATTCTGTATCATTTGTAACTTTTTCTATTTAATAATATTTTGTACCCTTTTAAAAACAAAAATATTAAAAGAATGTGTGTCTCCTTGTGAAAGTTGACAATGATTTTTAAAGTACTTATGGATCTGACCACAGTCAATAAAAAGAAATAACAGCTTTGAATATCTGGAAAGTTTACTATGGAGATAAAATCAAGACTCCTTCAGAAAGTGGCAAGAATAATTGGATAAGTGTGTTCAAAGTGAAGAAGAGTATTTTGAGGAGGTTAAGGACAATGTGTACTGTTTTAAGTTTAAATTTCACTGAATAATTTCACTGTACTACTTTAAGTATAACCATTCACCATATAATTCAAAAACTCATTGTACTATTGAAATTTCTAATCTTACTAGTTCATTAGAGCATAATTATAAAATGTGTATGTATTACTCATTGCTTCTTTTATATTAAAAACTTCTGAAATGTATAGTATAATTCAGCACATAAAATGCTTACTTGTTTATTATTTTACTTAATTGTTAATACTTAAAATGTATAAATAAGGTAAGTTGAAAAACAAAGAATAATCCATGATTTCAGCAACCATAGAATTATTAAGAATTCCAATTTGTTGGCCCTAAGACCTACAGAGTAATATCTGTTGGAAATTAGAAAAAGTAGACCTGGATGTGTTCCAGAGTTTTGTCTCTGACCTTGTCATGTTCTTTAAGGCAAAGCATGAGTCAAACTGTTGCTAGTCAAACAAGGCCCGAGGCTCTTGCACAGAAACATGATTTGTTCTGCTTTGTAGTTGTAAGGCTGCAAGTGTACAAGTCAGCCTAGCGATCGCTCCTGCTCTGAACACTTCTGATCAAATACTTTCATGAAGGATTGCTCCTTATTTCATCCATGCCTTTATTCCTGATATACTGAGGTTACATGCCTAAGTATTTTGACTAAATGATCGAAATGACTGTTTACTCTAGTTGTGTATGAACAGAAAACAGTGTGGTTTTTATCTAGATCTTCCGCCAAAGACTCATAAGATCATAGGTGAGGATTTCTAAAGGTGATTGGATTGTGGAGGCATCCTAGCTGCCTAGCTGTGTGCAAGTGGGATCTGATCAGAAGTGGTGTACTGTGGGTGTGACCTGGAAGGCTTTTCTTTCTTCCCGTCTCCTCCCTTCACTCTTTCTGCTTCCAGCTCACTATGAAATGACAAGTGCTTCTTGCATCATGCACGTTGCCCATGCTGTCCTTGCTGCTAGGTCACTATGAGCTGAAAAATTTATGAAACGGGGCCAGAACAAGTGCTTTCTCTTCTAAATTGGGAGTGTCTGATATTTTGTCACAGCTAGGAAGAAAATGGCTAAGAAAACATACAATCTAAAAGTATAATCTATAGTTGTGTTATAATTCCATAAACAAAAATTCATATTATTATTCATAGAAGTTTTAATACCTTACTACAGAGGACATTATTTATATTAGGGGTTGAAAAATCTCTTTTTAAAATGCCATATCTACTGTTTTAAGAAACTGAAAGCAAAATAACATAATCTGTCAAATAGAGGTGATATAATATTATCTTGGACATTTAAAATCCCCCCAAAATGTACTTAACTCAGATTAAATGAAATAATCAGTTATTAAACTTTTTCTGTATTTAGGACAGGGTCTACAGGCTCTACAAGGTCTCACTGCACAGATCGGTCTCATAGTGATTCTCCTGTTTTCAGCCACCCAAGTGTTGGGATTATAGGTACTGGCCACCAAACTCATTCTCAATAGCCATCTCAGCATGCCCCGTGGGCAGGGCCAGCACAGCAGGCCAGGGACAGAGTCCCAGTCGTGCGCTCTGCCTAAGCAGTCTCTTTAGTCCGCTGAGCTATCAGGCCAGCACTTATTAAACTTTTAGTAGAGCATTTTACATTATTTTTACAGCTTTTAACTTAATCTATACTTTTTTTAGCTGTGAAGTTTTGTTTCATTTATTTTTTTAAAGGATTAAATCCTGTAGTTGCATCACAAAATTTTCAGTAATGTTCCTAGGACAGTTTTAGTGATAAAATGGTATTTTATGAGAGAGATAAAGCTGTATAAAATGATCTTGAAGAAATTATGCACAACAGTTTTCCTGTCTAATATTCTTCATTGTAGGCTCTCCTATAACAAAACAGGTCTTTAGATTGAAATGGAAAGACACATATGAAAGTCCTAATTCACTAAAAGCAGATACGATGATTAGTTTTCCAAGTGCAAATATGTTCTGGTGTTAAGACTGGGAATCCTCAGCACTTCAACTGAAAAAGCTTGAGATTTCACTGTGGCTTAAGCCTTCTACCCTTACCCCATCTCTATCTTCAAAATAGCAAATGATGCAATGACAAAAACTCTTTCTTTTGTTGTTTGTTAGTTTAGAAAATTTTATCATCGATCATTGCTCTCTATCAAAAATGCTCATTCCAAAACCTACAGGTATTGTCTTTTGGAAAATCACTACAAGAAGGCCAAAGCTGAGTAGAAACTGAAATTCTGGAGACCAGTTGGTTTTATCTTGGATTGTGCCGTAAATAACTATAACATTGATGATTTTGGGTTATTTTGCTGAGCGATGGTGAGAGAGTAAGGCTCCAACAGACATTACTGAACAAGGAATGTCCTGAGAATAGTTTCACATAATTGCAAGTTAAGAGATGTTTCTATTTTTTGTAAATTTATTTCAAATCTCTATCTGCTCTAACCTTAACCATGAGGATGCTTAAAAGGTGCATGGTAAATTTTAGAATCACAGGTGTCATTTTCTATCACACCTAGTAAACATGATCTATGGGCCTTTCAGAGTCTCTATTATTCAAAAAGTCAAAAACACCCTACTTACTTTCCAGCCATTGCAAAAGAGAAGTTGTAAGTGCCTGCTTAAACTAGTCTTCCAAAATATTGACTATGCATCAAAAAAAGACAGAAGACCAAAAAATCCAGCTGTATAATTCCTAAGTAGGCTTTTGGCTGGATGTAATTAAAATATTACATTCCTGAAATTTTCAGGCACTGCTAGTGTTGGTGAAGAGTACCACATAACTTAAGAACCACAATAGAATCATGGAGGCCATGCTAAGAAGTTTTGGAGTACTTGAGCCATGCAACACATGCCACATGGAGTCATTCATTGAAAAAGTGAATGGACATGTAACTTGCCTTTCAATAGCATTTTCTTTGCATTTTATCTCAAAAAAATAGTATTGCTAAAAGTAACCCAAAATGTAACTTTGAAGAATAAAATTTTCTCCATCCAATGACCATTTTGCTTCCTTAAGCTCTGTCTTAGTTATTTTACTCTCATTGTGGAGACAAAATACCTGATGCACAAAATTAAAGATCAAAAGGCTTAGTTAGCTCAGTTTTTAAAGGTTTCAGTCTACAATTCATTGACTCCAAAGCAGGGGGACATGGTGAGGGACAGAAATTCATGGCAGCAGAAGACAGCAAACACAACAAGAGCAAGAAAGGGAGAGAGGCAAGCATCTTTTCCTCCTTTATATTATGTGCATGCTACCCACCCTATGGAAGATGTAGGATTCATATCATCTCCGAGCTCTCCTCTTGCACAAGCTCGGGGTGTTTACAAAGTGAGGACCCTGGCTCCCTGTTAAGCCATTTAGTTAAGTGTCTAACTTGTCAAGTTGACACAATGAATCAAACATCACAACATTCTAGGGCATAAGGTGCCACCCTAGGGAATGTTCTGTACACCCTAAGATGTAGAACTGCTGAGTCATTTAGTTAGGCTTTTAGACTTCCCAAGTTGACCCAACATATCAACATTCCCAACTCACACTAAATCCACAATACAAATGTGATATTTAAACTTGTATGCAATTTAAAACTTTACCACATGGCCATGCTTTTTTTTTTTTTAACCCTAAAACTGTTTGGTATACATTTGTACTCACTTTATGAATGGAAAAAATAAAACTTGCCAGACTAAAATTATTTCGTAGGTATTTAATTGGGAACTACTATGGTTTCCGTATGTCCCCTAAAAGTTAATATATTGGGAATTTAATCCTCTCATTCATTTCAATGGTACTTGAAGGTAGGTTGTATAGAAGATCATCAGGATTAGGTAAACTCGAGAGTGGGATCCCCAGAAGACACCAGTAACTTCACAAAAAGGAGAGGCAGTAAGCTAGCATGCTTTCTCTGTCTCGCCCTATGATACCCTCTGCCATGGAGTCATGCTGTATGAAGGCGTTTACAGGACTCCGGTATCTTGATTATGAAATTTTGACTTTACAGTCTCCAGAAGCATGAGATAAATAAATCTATATTCTGTAGCCATTTCTTGGTCTGTAATGTTCAGTTATAGTAATACAGTCAGGCACTACTGATGCAGATCTTTTAACTTTTGTCCATTGTTTTCTTTTTTGAAATGGTTCCGCTGCTCAAAACAATTTGCTCAAATTTCCTAAAACAGACAAATACATGCAAGTGTGCCACGTTGCCAAAAAAATTACTGAAAATGGATTAAATTCCAGCTGCATGTATACACTCCCAATGCTAAAAATTCTAACATGGAACAAATGGGACTATATTACACACTACTGTTATTGCAATAGAAGGGAAGAAGACAGAATGTCAGTGTGTGGTGGTTGTGGTCAATAAAAATGTGGTTTCCTACATTATGATCCACTATTGAGACCGCTAGTTTATTGTTATGTCAGAAACCTCCTTTTGCTAGATATTAGCCAACTGTCATTAGACAAAAGCAATTGTGGAAGTGGCGGTAAGATGCTCACCTCGGTTAATGATTTGAGAAAAAAACCCTTGAAATGTAAAGTAGGTGCACTATATTCATTTCTTTTATTAACTTTGATGCACAATTGGAAATGGAAGCCACTTCAGATGAATAAAAACCAATCTATTAAAGCTTGATGGGGAGAAGGCTTGTGTGAGGTTAATATTTTAAAGTATTCCGAGCCGTGAGTAGATTAGTAGATTATAATGGCAGACTGAGTCTAGCAACTTTATTTTATTTTTTAAGTTACAAATGTCTCTTTCAAAAAACTACCTGAAGTTAATAGTGTCAGAAGGAAAGTATCTGATAGGTTCACCCCTTAGTATGTTATGACTCTCCACATTTGTCTTGGGATTGTCATAGGGACTTCCTGGCTTGTGATAGCTGTCAGTGAAACTAAAAGAGAAGATTATATTATAATTTTCTAATTTTTACTTTACAATGAAATTAAAACAATTCAGAGACTTAAACTTTGTGGGTATTTTAAATTCTTGTTTCATGTAAGTATTACTTTAAGGAAATAGAAATTAAGCATATTTATATTTTATACATTAATTCCTGTTCATATTTTTCATTTACATTGAGTGCAAGATAGGATATACATTATTAATTCATGTAGGCTTCATAAACACATAGGCAAAAAAAAAAGAATGAAATCTATCTTGAGCAAGATATCAGAAAACTTGGGTTTGCCTTACTTTTCCATTGAGTGAAAATATGACTCGAGAAAATTACTTCAAGCTTTGAATAAAACCACTCCAACTTGAACTGTGAACATTTCATTATTTCATACCTACCGTTTCCTTGTGCCATAGCATCTTGTGATTGTGTGGGATACCATTCCAAGTGAGATAATCCTTTATGAGCCAAGGCTAAATGTCTGGCATTTTCTAAACAGTACGGTAGTAATGAGTTGTAAATATCAGGAAGTGACAGTTATCATACCAAAGTAGATCATAATTTTGCCACCCACTTGCCAAACTTAATTTTATTCTGTTAACTGGTAACCTTTACACAGAATTAGAACTATAGAATTGAAGTTACAGAAAGATCTATTAACTAACATACACTTCTGTGCATATAAAAGCCCACCCAGAGATATTTAAAGACTTCATGATTAAAAAAAAGTGATCAGTAATAACTTTTTGACATCTATGATTCTAAAATTTATCATGCACCATTCAAAAGCTGATAATCTTTCAATCCTTGCTTAGGTTTCTTCAGTCCCTAGTGGGAGGCCTCAGTACTAGATGCAATCAGTTTGGAATTTTGGGTTAAAAATGCATAATTATAATCATTAGTGAAGTATATGATTACTTTCATCATTTAAAAGATCTATAAACAAAGATTATTTTATACCTGCTTATTTATTTGTAGTGCCGGGGTCTGAAACCATGGCTTTGTGTGTTCTAGGCATGGAATTGACTTGAACAGGGTTTCAGGGTAAATCCCGAGGAGATTTGACTGACCTTGTCAGATACAAAAGTTGCATTTCTTGTTCTATAGGTCTTGCATTATCTTTGTCTTAACCATCCAGCAGAAAAGTATAAAAATGAGGTATAAAAAGTAAAGCCATATTAATATGCTGAGCTGTAAAAGGCTCAAGTCAACAACTTTTGACATTGCCAGTCGTATGGATTATCCACTACTATTATGGACTACTGGACTATATTGGAATATTTTGCTGAATTCACGCACACCTACAATATTTAAATGACAATGGAATACCCATATCTGACAAAACTAAACAACAAAGGGAATAAAAGTAAAGGACCAATTCTTTATATTCAAAATAGGATAGATATAGAGATACTTTCTCTTAATTCAATGAGAAGATTTGTATTAATGGTTTTTGTGGACAGGATATCATGTCTGCATCTTTACTATGAATAACCACTAAAAAGACAACAATATGCAATGCATTAAATATTGAAACTGTCCTACTAATCGGTTTTAAAATTGTCTCATTGCTATTTGTTTCTCAATAAAATTATTAAAAACAAATAGAAAAATAAAGTGAAGCAGCTTTGGGACACACACAAAAAATAAAGTAATAATTAATAATAATTGTTGAGGATTGACTTTGAAAACCTGCATATAACACAATATTGAAAATGACTTTCAATTTTATTGGCTCTATTTCATTCATACATTGTATATAAATTAATTAGAGAATACCATTTTGTATCATTTGAACTCCAAAGAGTATTACCTGCAAAAATCTATCTATCTCTGTGAACTCTTGTAGTATTTAACTATTAGAAGCCTGCAAAATATGTTTGGAATTGAAAATGAACCCAAAACCCTATTTCTTACTCTAATGCCTTCTTTCTTTTCTTGTTGAACAGGTTTTCTTTTGCTTCTCACAATAACAATAAGACCTGTAGGAAAATTTTATTGAAAATAAAAATGTAGATGGATGCTGATTTTTTTTTGAAAAAGATTCATAATAAGACATTGGGGGGCCTTCCCATTAGCTCAGTTGTTTAAGTGGCTGCTCATGCAAACACTGTCAGGAGCAGGATACCGTGGTTCGATCCCCAGCTCCACATGCTTTACCACCAAAAAAAAAAAAAAAAAAAAAAAAACAAAAGGTATTTAGCAATCTTCTGTTTTGGACACTACCCACTAGTAAATATTTGTCACCAACCTCTGCAATCTTCAAAATAATTAATTAGCATTCATTCTCTTTCACATATTCACCTGTTCTCCTTCTTTATCTTGACAAGGCCGATTGTTCCAGAACTTTGACTTCCTCACATCAGCATAGATGGTCATGATTTATTAAAATGATCGATTAAGAGTAAATGCCACAAAAAGAAAAAATAAAAAGGTGTCTGAGGATTGCCATTCAGATACAGACAGGAACTGATCACCACTCAGGAAACCTAGTAGCTCAGATGGGCAACCTTTCACAGGAGGGCCTGTGAAACCTGACTCTGGCGAAGCAGTCAAAGTAGCATCCCAGTCAGTCATGGGATAAAGTCCTGCTTGGTCACTTTTCTTTCACTGGAGCAAAATACTTAACACCACTGAGATGAGGAGATGTTTGTTTTTGGCTTATGGTTTTAGTGGTTTCCACTTACGGTTGGCCAGCTGCTCCACAGAGACAGAACTATGAAGATATGGAGGAGGAAATTTGTTCATCATGGCATCTAGGCTGCCAGAGAAAGTGCGGACTCAGGGAGAAGAGCAATCCCTTCTGGGCCACATCTTCCATGACCCGCCTTGCCTGGCCAGGTCACCCCTCCTGTTGCACAGCTGCCTATGAACTCATCAAGGAACTAATCTACTGAAGAGTATAGTGTCTCCATGATTTGACCCCTTCCAAAAGCTCCACCTCTAAACAGGTGAGACTTTTACAGGACTCTTGAATTATTCACTTTAGTAGGTCTCCTCTCTCTGGCTTTTGTTCAGCTCCTGTTCTGATACTGGCTACCCAGTCTCTACTTTTCTTGAGCTTATATTTTCAATTTCATGACTTCTAACTTCTATATTTTTAAAATTTTTTGTATTCTAAAATCTGTGTACCTCTAAATGAACTTCTAAAAAATGGACTTCAGTTATATAATTCCATGCAAATGAGGTCTAATTAACTCAAATTATTTGACGCTTAGAGAATTAATGTTTTATTAAAATGTTTTTCAGGACTATTTCATAGGGCTTTTTTTTCCTCTTACACCTGGCCTCTAGAGTGGAGGTGTGGCATATGGATGGCCTCTGACACAGGATCATTCAGCAATACACTCATATGACAGCAATACACAAAATATTACAGTATGTGCAAAACCTTTTGGTTTGGCTTGAGGGACCGTGACTGGGATGGTACCTGGTGCTTTCCTGAGGTTCTTCTGCTGGACAGTACTGCTAGATTATTCAGTCACATGTCAGGTTAACAGGGATTATTTCAGATTCTGTACTCTGAAAACACTAACATCTAGTAGGATTTGCAAATTCATAAGAATCACATTTTCCCTCTTAAGGAAATAATTTTAAATATTAAGTATTTCATAGGCATCAATAACTAGATGTTATAGAAGTGTACTGAATATGGAATTTGACATTGTTTAGCATACATTTATTCCTTCTTTATTATCATCATTTTCAAAAGGATTTGGGAGGTTGTTTGTAAGAAAATAGTTTATTGCTTATAAAGTAGCAGCACAAAATACAAGTGAGGGGCCAGGGAGCTAGTTCAGCAGAATGAGCGCTTTCCTGGCAAGTGTAGGGTCCTGAGTTCAATCCCTGGTACCGCACAATAAATAAATAAATTAAATAAATAAAATAAAATAAAAGTGAGTTAAGATTTTTAAGCAGTATTTAAGTAATAAAATCTCATAAATAAAAGGTGATTGTCACAAGTGGGATGATTAATAAAAGTTAAGGGGTTAGGAGCCGGGGAGATGGCTCGGTGGAATAAGTGCTTCTCTGGCAAGCGCGAGGACCTGAGTTCAACCCCCGGTTCTGCCAAAAAAAAAAAAAAAAGTTAAGGGGTTAATGACTGACTCCTATTGCCTGATGTCTCAAAATACAACTTGTATGAAACTGTAAATGAAAATCCAGTGTATGAGCATGAACACTCATAACCCATGTAATTTCAAATAGGTTGAGATAATTAGGTAGTTAAACTTCAGAAAGGTATATGTTTAAATATAGAAAAAAATTGATTAGAATTCATATGAAATTTGAAAGTAATAGTGATACACTGACCTTTATAGAGAATTACAGGTCTCCTATGGGTGTCTATCCACACAGACTGATAATAAGAGCTGTCCCATGCCGAGTGTGGCCTTCAGGTATATTTACAAATGGAAAGCTGAGCTCCAAGTTGCAGAAATACTTGCACTATGGGGTGAATGTAGAGCTCATGGGTAGGATCTTCATGTTTCCGCAGAGAGCAGCAGAGTTTAGACTTAAATTTCTCAGTAAACATTTTTAGATCAAGAGAATCTTCTTGAGGGTCTTGTAATTATGGAACAATGTGGTTCTTTAAAATCAGATATATTAAGACTCAATATAGTTAGAGTTCTATTTAACATGTCCATGTAATTACTTTTAAAAGCTCTTTCGCATTTCTAAAACTTAGAAGATTTTTTTTTACATCCGCAACAGTCCTGCATGCTATGTATTGTGTCTTTTTTCCAGCTTTAAAGACAATAGCTTATACAACGAAAGATAACTTTTGCAACTTTATGCCATACAAGGTATAAATTCCTAAGAATTAACTGATAAAAACCCACAGTATATGCTGGGATTGTTTTAGCAAAAAGAAGTGATTTGACCCTAGTAGCAAAACTCAAAAGCTAGCAAAGCATATTTTTCAAAGAAACACTGAGAAGGGAAAGGAAGTATATTTGCTTGGGCATGTGGTTCAAACACATTGCCAACCACATCTGGTGATCATATGCCACATTCCTTCTATAGTGTGAAAAATCACTTGCAATTGATCATGGTCAGTTGCTTAGAAATGTTCCCTTAATTCCTGAGTTTTAGGAATTCTTGAGAAGCAACTCTTGAGCAGACTGCTTCTTCCTATGCCTTGATTTTATGCTTTGCATGTTATGTTTCATCTAAAGAAGTATCTTTGTCCCCTCATTTACCTGGTGATGATGATAGAAGTTTGCACAAAGCAGCACAGAAGACCTCTTCCTGCTCCTTCCCCTGGATGAAGGCCTAGGATCACAAGGGACAAGATGTATTTTTTTTTTTTTTTTGTAATGTGTACCTCATTTGTCACATGGTGAGTTGATAGTTCATTGTTATTTCCCCAATTGGGGACTTTAAAAATCAGTATTATCCATTGTCTGCTTGCTCCTTTGTTTCCTGGAATTCTCACACACCTTTAGGAGAAAAGTGGGTCACTAGTTAGAATGAGATGAACAGCCTTGGGGATCCATTTTTCAAGGAAGTCTATTGGGTCTGCCTTTTCTACCCTTTAGGCAGTCCAGTAATTCTGATGTTCCAGCTCAAGATAGTATCTTAAAACTATTCTCCCCCCTCACTGTGCCATATAGCTCACATTTAGAACTACTACTTCACCATTAGATCAAGTGTCTGGGAGCCTTGTTTTCTGTTGTACATTTCCTGCTTTGGTATCAGGTCTTATTGCTCATTAATTTTAATTTTTAAAATGAAAGAAAACAACATGCCAAAACAAAACCCAACAGAAATCTGAGCATTTTTATAGGCAACACTTTTTCTTCTTCCTGAAGGTCTGTTCTCTTGTAGGGTCACTCCCTTAAAAACACTGGCAAAGACGCGCTTCTTTCTTGACCCTTGAATGAGCTTCTTGTAAATTGAAGTTGTTGCCTCGTCGAGTGTTATCTTGGAGTTTCTGTTCTAGAAACTTTTCCACAGAATAAATTATACATCATCCATTTGGCCTTGAACCTCTCAAGTGCTGTACCTCAGTACAAGTACTTTGGGTTGCATTAATGTGTGAGCGAGACTGAATCCTTTGGCTGTCTCCATCTCTTCCTCCTCTCCACCTCTAATTGCAATTTTTAGATCGCTGGACCCGGAGGTCACTTTTCCCAACCATGAGAATCTTTGCTTTATTATTTTTCTTAAGAAGGCATGATAATCCTCTGCTTTGATTTATATGGAATTTTTGCATTAATTAATCTGTTTCAAAATAAGGTTATATTACCTGACGATATAAATGAGCTTTAATTACCTGAACAGAATGATAGTCAAATGTGTGAGTCACTGTGGATTAAAACATCATTTCACAGCCAAACAGAAGCATGTTCCCAATCACTGCACTTGAATTATTGTTATGTAGCTTGAGGCTTGTATTAAAATCACTGAATAATTGCAATCAGATTATTATAATCAAGTACAGGAACAGTAATTACAGGTTACAGTCACTTTAAGCTGCCCTGGAAGTCCTATATTCTGATCATATGCATATTAAAAGTTTATGTTAGTGATAAAATTAATGAACAGGACTGTAAGCACTTGTCAGGAGAAAAGATGTCACGTATCTTACTGTATAGGGAGTTATGTTTTCACATCAAGGACAACTGTGTGCCTACATTATTTTAGTTCTTTCTCAAATTAGATTACAGGGCAAATAAATCTAGTTTTCACAATCCAGTAGTGGTTGTTTTAGTTTCCAACTTTATTTATTTACATTTCCTTTGTAATTGGTACTTTGAATTTATTATTTACTTTATCAATGTAAAAAGGCAAAAAAATGTACAAGAGTTTTGTATATGGGAAGAAATTATTCCCACAGAATTGTCATCTATTAAGTCTTCAGTAAGAGAGAACTTTTTAAATATTGCTAATATTCAAACCATGAAAGAAAGAGAAAGTAAACACATAGTCTGTATCAAAGTGTATGATCTTGTCTGAAAGAGACATAAATGAAAAGTTATTCTGTATTTGCTACAGAAGGATATTAAAGGCAGACATCTAGGTTGTGTTTACATTTT
Source organism: Octodon degus (assembly GCF_000260255.1). Taxonomy (NCBI): domain Eukaryota; kingdom Metazoa; phylum Chordata; class Mammalia; order Rodentia; family Octodontidae; genus Octodon; species Octodon degus. The sequence goes on along the minus strand of NW_004524766.1, from coordinate 865,255 downwards.
GATTAAAAGACTCACCCTGTTTTGTAACTTCAATAATCTTGTTCTTTGAGGCAAACAATGATCATAGCATATAAGAAACAAGTTGTAGTTTGATAGTCCAGGTCTAAAATTAGAACCTGAAACTGCAAGAAGCCGAGAGCCCTGAGGGGCCAACCCCCGGAACGGGGCTCCTGCCCACGGGCGCCAGCCACTGGATCATTTTATTACACTTTCTGACTCACTGTGGAAATGTGGACAAGAGTGAACACAGGACCACCCAATGCAAGAAAGGAATATTTACTATTTGACTGGACACAGAAGTCAGGATGGAGGCAATTTGGAAAGGGTGAAAGTGGAAGGTGACTTTCAGAGACTTTCTCTAAGGTTCCTTATCCAGACGTAAAGTAGAGGAGAACTAAACAATATCAAATGAAAATAAACCGGAAGTGACTTTTATGGATAAGAGAGCCCTGCAGACAAGGCGATGAACTCTTTGCCAGGTTCACAGATTTTCTATAGCCTCCATGACAGACAACATAAGCCGGATAAAAGGCCAACCAAACAACCAGCTGCTACTGCTGGAAAATTACATATTGGAGCTCAGCATCTGGGTCTCGCAGCTGCCAAGTTCACCCCATGGGTGCCCACAGTACTTGGCTCAGACTTGAGCCAGACAGAAGAGGGGTAGGGGCTGTGGGACAAGCCCATCACTGCAGTGAACACGAAGATAGACAGCCAAGTGTATAATAAAGTAGCATGAACCTGTTAATAGGCTTTCTGATGCCTAAAACCACACTTGTGATCCCAACATAATGCTGAGTGCTGGCTTTTCCTCTTTGCTGTAGAGATGATTTAAGAGGCATTCGTGGCGGGCTTGTGGTTCTACTCTCTTACCCTACAAAAGATGCCACTCAGAAAGGCAATGGTAATCCTACCTAGACAATTTATTGCAATGTCCCACCTTTACATTTAGTTAAATAATACCTAAGAGAATAGCTAACCAGAATGGAGAGAGGCAGTTTTTATAACAATCTACATCCGTAGGAGAGAAATGTACTGAATCAATGTATAAAGCAGCATGTAAAATCCAACATGGCAGCAGAGAATGAGCAAGTAGTGCAGCCTCCTCTGACTTCACCTCAGGCTCCTAAAACTTCATCAATCTGTGGCAATCTCACACCTCTCTATAGACAGAAAACAGCAGCATCAGATGGCAATGAGAGGATGTGACAGGAACCTTCTTCCTAGGCACAGGAAACTTGCTGTGAATTTTACTTAATAATCTCAGAAAATCAGTGATTTTTTTTTTCTCCAGTCAACATACACATTTGCCCTATATATCCACATTGGTTCTGTCATTTAATGATTTATTTCTGAACTTCCAAATATCATTGAAATTTTATGTGTGTACTTTTTTTTTTCCCAACAGTGCAGTGAAATACATATATTTTGACCCATTTGTGGTCAATGAGTAGACTATACTATGATTTCCCTACATTTATATTTTACAATATTCCATATTTATAAAACTAAGCCACTATTAGTCAGAAACAGGAACAATAAATGAGAGGCGATAGTGCATTTGAGTGTAGATATAACGAGGAGAATATATTCATTAAACTGATGATCATATCAGGCCTTTTGGCTTACCATTATTTCACATGCAATCTTCTAAAATTTTCTTTTTAAAATAATTGTGTAGCTCTGAGTCAGGCATGGTGGTATACAGCTGTCATTCGCATACTACGGAGGCTGCAATGAAGAAGTCAGAAGTGTGAATCCCGCCTGCCTGTTTCAAAGTTTAAAACAAAAACACAAACAAAAAGAATGAGAAGGAAAAGGAGAAGAACGAAAAATGGCTGGAAAGTAATTTAGGAGGATGGACCTAAATTCAATTCCCAGTACTACCACAAAATGAATAAAAATAAAAAATTAAATGTCTTTAAATTTAAAAATTGTGATTGCCCTGCTCTTGACATCTTTTATTTAATGAATGAGTTTTTTGAAGTCTGATTTGAAACAGTACCCTCTCTGAGTATTTATGAATTTTTAGAAACATCCACATGATCATGTATAAGGAGTGAAGATAAAGACAAGGCACAGCTTCGGCTTTGTAGTGGATTGATGGTCGTCAACTTGCAACACCCAGTTGAACTGAACCAGCGTGGTAGTGCTGGGTGTGCAGGGTCATCTGAGGATCGTTGCCAGCAGCATAACAGGCAGAACTGGGAAGAGGAAGACTAGTTGTTATGAATCTGCTGGTTCTTTGGGGTCTGTTGGTTCTCCTGGAGAACTTTGTCATGCTGGCTTTCCTGATAAGAACTGGGCTCTTGTCTTTGGAGCAGCTCAGGACTTGTTCCTGCAAATGTCTGCAGTTCTCTTTGGGGGATCTCTGGTCCTGATTTGGAGCATCACTTCCTGGCTCTGGAGGGGAACATGGTGCATAATCAGTCTCCTATAGAAGCTTGTCACACTGGTTTTCCTTCTGTGGACCCAACTGTTTTCATTGTTGGAGGAGCTCAGGATCTCGCTGTCAATGGGGGTGGCTGTGATACTTTTGGGCAGAACTCTGGTCCTTACTTTGACCGTTGTTCGCTGGTTCCAGTTCAGATCCCTCAGGGTACTGGCACAGGCCCTTCATCCTGCTAGCTTAGACTTTTTGGCTTTTAGCATTGACCTTTGGACCTTCCCAGTGCAGATTCACGAAACAGGGCTGCATGAGACCTTGTATGGGCTCTAGGCCACTGGCTGGACTCCTGTGGCATTGTTATGGGCTCTAGCTCTTCAAGTGGATGCACGCATGCAGGTAATTACTGTGGGATCCAAGCGCTCAGCTGGATTCTTTGAGGCTTAGTGTGTGGACAGATTTCCTGCACTCTCTTTGTATATGACTCTTTGGGCAACTAATATAAAATAATCCTATAAATTATGTGTCCTGCATTGTATTATTTTACTTGCAAACCCTGACTATGACATGCTTTGATTTGGTAATTATGTTTTCCTATAATACCAGACACTCTAATATAATTAATCATATTGACAAAGTAAAACTTTTGAAATCTGATTGCACTGCTATTATCCTTCTGTGGGACTGGCAGCCATAGCAATAGTGCTATACAAGGAAAAGGATTAAGAGCTCCGTTTTCGTCCGCATCCCAGGTGTCTAGAAGTGTGCCACCAGTCCTGACATGAAAGAAGACCTCCACAACTTTTTAAGGCGAGAAAGACTAGGTCAGAGATTTTTATTTTTATTACGGATAAGAAAGCCTTTTGGTATCTTATGGATCTGCTTGTGTCTATGATTAAGTACCTGAAATGTACTTTCTCTAAGAGCAGCAGTTCCCGACAGTTCATTTCTAGAACTCCTCTATTTTCTTCCAGAAAACTGAGACCTGCATAGTGATACAGCTCCTGTGGTTATAGCTGTCACTGGTCACCACATTAGAAATTAAACTAAGGCCTGGATATAGCTCAGTGGCTTAAGTGCCTGCCCCTCCCTCCAGGGCTCTTTGAGAAGGCAACTGAGACTGGACCTCTTGGGAGGCTGCAAAGAGGGGGATCACTATGAGTCCATCTAGTAGTGAGACCCTGAACACCTGGTAGACTCCTCCCTAAAATACAAAAAACAAACAAAAGAATCAGAAGAGAGGATCATTTTATATCTGTAAAACCTTTTCATGTCTGGGTATTAGAAGCAATGAAATTTCCACATCTGCCGCAGCATTCATTCTGTTGCAGCATGTCACTTCTGATAACACGTATGAAAACATGTTTATCACACATGTTATATACATGTCTGGGAAAGCAAGGGTTTTGTGAGTCCCCAAAAAGCATCTAAAGAAAAGCCATAGCACTGTGTCCCGGGCCACACTTGGAGAACCGCTGCTCTACGAAGTCAGTACTCGAATTTCATTAAAATCACTTCACAGGTATTTTTTTTTCTTTTTATTTTTCAGTCAGTGGAATGAAAACTTACAGACCAGGAACTGAAAACTCATGTTATAAGACCTCCTTTAGATAATTAACATTTTTCAGCATAGACTTCTGGTTATAATAATGTATGAGTACTATAAAACTCAGATGTATTTAAACAATTATGTAAGCAAACAGTAAAGTCACTTATGTTAATGCAAGGCAGCTGTTCTAGGTCATTGGTGACCCACTTATGAACACTAGTACCTCTACTGGTACGTAGTATTGGCAAATGTCCCTAATCTATGAGGTCTTTTAATGGTGAAATTTATTTTTCAGTCTTATCAGTGCTCTTCATGTTTTTTAATTAAACTGATATCTGTTTTCTTCTTAATATATTTAAATTTCTTCTTAATATATTTAAAACATTTGCTGTGAACACATGCCTGTGTCTGTGAAATGAACTGTGGATTGTGATTGGATTGATCACGAACATTTATTTTTAGGAATTTACTATGTGTTTTACTTACACGTATATTTTCTTATTTTAAATGTGGCATGAAAAATTGCTTTGGTTATCAATTGTGCATAATTTCATATTCACTCCATTTAACAATTATTCATTTAGCATGTCTTAAGTTATTAGTCATGTTAGATACCATGGTAGGTTCTTGGGATTAAAACATAAGAAAAGACAATGTACTAGAGTTAATTAGTTGAAGGAAACATTATAACTATCAAATGATAAATATAGTATCACTAATATAAATATCATTTTACACTCATTTGTTTGGCAAATGTTAGAAGTCTTTTGATACTATCAGAAAGGAGATGTTAAATATGGTTGGGAGAAGTGAAAATTGGAAGACATTTGCTTCTGCCTGTAAAGCTGAACATAACTTAAGACAGAACAATTCTGTTCCTTGTTACATAGTCCAAAGCAGCTCTTACACGTGTGCATGGGGAGATGTTTACAAAAACATACACAGCATCACTATTAATATCACTGAAAAACTGGAACTTAGCATAGAGAAGAAAATAATAAACACAAGGAAGGTATGCTCGCACCATGAAATCTCACACAGTGTAAAAAAATGATAGAGACCTTCAGCTCCATAGACAAGATAGCTAAGAGTTTAAGATGTGGTGAAAAGACTATTACAGTCTTAAGACGTTTTATAGTTCGGGTCTCATTATTTAAAAATAACTAAGCAAATGTGTGTGTGTGTGTGTGTGTGTGTGTGTGTGTGTGTGTGTGTGTAGTGGTTGACACATTGTGCCATCTTGACAACCGAGAGGTTCGGAAGCTTAAGTAAGTGACTGAGCAGGGGGTCAGTCCTCACTTTGTAAGCACCCCTATCCTACACAAGAGGAGGGCACAGAGATAATGTGAGTGTTATACCTACCATGGGGGTGTGTGCATCCTGCTTACAATATGAAGGAGGAAAAAGGCTTGTTCCCACCACCACCAACCTCCTTTTGTTTCTTTTGCTGTGTTCTGTGGCCTTGACCTGCAGCCCCTGTGCCATGCCACCCTGCCTTAGGGCCAGCTGATTACACACTGAAACCTGCACAAACTGTAAGCTAAATAAACCTTTCCTTAATTTTGGCTGTTGAATATTTTATCTCAGCAAGAGAGAAAAGTAATCAAGACAGAATTTGGCACCAGAGAAATGGGGTTATTGCTGTGACCATACCTGACCATGTAGTTCAAGAGTCTTTGGATATGGCTGTGAGGGAGTTTGGAAGGGTTTGGAGATGTCTCTCGAGGAGAAGCCCTGGAATGCATTAGGCTGCTCTGCATGGAAGATTCTGATTGGAGCTCAAAAACCAGAAAAATGGTGAAAGCCAGGCTAAGGAGGTTTCTGCTGGGAAGATGGACTACTTTGGTTGCTGGAATCCAGATGTGTCTTAGGGCTTGGTAAAAAGTTTTCTGTCAGTGGACTGAGCCCTAGCTTAAGTAAGCACATGCATCAAGATTCGATCCCTGCATGCTGCACTGGCCCCAGTCCCAGGCGTGCTGAGTCAGGGATGGAGTCTGGGTGAATTGGTGCATACCTATAATCCCAGCACTAGGGAGGCTAAAAACAGGAGGATCACTATGAGCCTGAGGTGCATAGTGAGACCCTGCAAAAAAATAGTTTTTCTACATTGGATTCCTGTCTAGAGACTTTGTCTGAGACTGAGATTAACAGTGGTGGACTGGTTAATCTGGCAGAAGAAATTTCAAGGCAGTTGAACATTGAGGCAGTGGCACAGCTATTTTTGGGGGCTTTTAGCCAGATTTATGTTGAGAAATATAAATCTCAAGAGCAAAGAGCCCAGCAAAATGATTTAAAATGTAAGTTCAGCCAGAAGCACCTGTAAAGCTGTGGAATGAAAAGACAGAATAGAGGAGATGGTCTTGACTGCCTGAGAGGAACACAAGAATGGAAAAGGTGTCCAGAGGGCATTACAAGAAGTGAGTTTCCATCATTACAGACTCAGAAGTTCAGAGGTGAGAGAGAGAATTTGCTTTGAGAATAAGCCACAGAGCACCAGGTTTCTGAATGGCAGCAGCATAGAAAATATGGGCCTCAGCATTAGATTCAGAATTCTCATCATTCCAGGCACTTGACCCCCACAGCCCAAAAAGGAGGAAGGCTTGCTAAAGCTCCAGCTGGTTGCAGACCTTGGCACTATCCACGTGGTTCTGGTTTCAGTCATGGAGAATGAAAGAATCGTGGGATGAAGGCAGTTTCCACCTTGATTTCAGAAGGCCTGGGGAGCCAGTCAGTGTGCTGCTGAGAAGGAAGTGTATGATGCACAGAAAGAGAGGCCAAAGGGATAGTGGGGATGCAAGAAGTTTGGAAAAGTCAGAAAAATGGATCATCTAAGGAAAGCTTCAATGATGGAGCAAATCAGGCCTAAGAGGGAATCTGTGGGAGCTGTAACCACCAGAATTGCCATAGATGTAAGTCATGCAGGCCCTTAGGAGCTTGCAATTTGCCACACATTGCTTCAGATGCTGGACATGGAACTATTGGACTTAATGTTTACCCTGGTGGATTTTGGACTTGCTTTTGTCCCAGTCCTTCATATCCCCCTGTTTATAACTTTTGGAATGAAAATAGTGTTTAACTTTGTTTTTATGCCATTGAATGTTGAAAGGGTTTCACTACGTTTTCATTTATACAGGGTCTTGAGTTTGCTTTAGCTAACAGATTGGCTTAAATCTCAGAGGAGACTCAGGATGAGTGTCTCAGTAATACTCTAACTGTTAGGCTGTAGTAATTCTTAGAGGACTAAATGCCTTTTGCATAAAGGATGTGCATGAGTCTTTGGTGGGCTAGGAGAAAAATATTATGGTTCTGATGTAACATAATGTTGATAAACTTAATATTGTTTCTCAAGGATTGTTAAACCTGTGTTATGTTGTTAAAGTTGTGAAATGATAGGAATAAGGATATCCTTGTATCTGGAAACCAGTTTAAAGAAATGTGTCTGGTTTCCAAATTGAAAAGGGGTGGACTACAATGATTGATACGTTGTCTCACCTTGATAATTGAGAAGTTTAAGTGACTCAGCAGGGAGCCAGGGTTCTGACTTGGTAAATGCGCTCATCCTGTGCAAGAGGAGGGCATGGACAGTTGTGCTGGTAACTCACCATTACTAGGGATTATTGGACTATATTGGGTTATTTTGCTGAATTCAAGTACTTACAATCTTTGGCCTGTCATCAAGTGTGAAAAGGTCCTTTAAAGACTTCTCCAAATATAGCTTCTCTAACAGCAATGGAACACCTATCTCTAACAAAATGAAACCAAAAGGGGGATATAAATAAAGGACCATTTTGTTGTGAAAAAAATATATATATATATATATATATATATATATATATAGCTATTTTCTATTAGTTCAAGGAGAAGAAAAGTTTCTATTAATATTGTTTAGAAAAGTTAGCATGTTTGCATCTTGTCCTCTGAATACCCACTATAAAAACAATATGCTATGTATTAATTATTCCTACTAATCTGCTCTGAAATTGTTTCATTGCTATTTTATCTTTATTCTTATTAAAATGAATAAAAAATTTTAAAAAATGAAAAAAAATAGAAAGGCATGCAATATAGATGGTCTGAGTGCTCTACCTGCCTGGAGTGGATGGGGATAGCTTGTTTACGATAAAGGGGGGGATTGTTCGCCTCTTCTGACCTTACTGCTTTGGCTGTCTTTTGCCACCCTGAACTATTGCACCTGCACCGTGCTACCTTGCCTTGGAGCCAGCCGATTACAGACTGAACCCCACGCAAACTGTAAGCTAAGTACACCTTTGCTCCTCTGTTTTGGGTGTCAGGTGTTTTGTCTCAGCAATGTGAGTCAAATGGTGAAGACAGTGCATGCTCATGTGAGAAGATAAATGCTGTACTTGAGGCAGTGCATAGCTTGTGTAGCCACCGCTGAGGAAAGTAAGAGGGTGGAGAGAGCAGGACCAAACCATGGCAGCACCTTCTTAATTTCTTAGATACAAATGTTAGTACTGCGTTCAAGATATTCATGAAGTTTTGAATAAATGAGTAAATGAATGAATATAAAGACAATACAAGGACTAAAGATGGGACTTTGTTAAGAACCAAAAATTGTGATTGATCAAATTCTGCACACACACACTCACATATATATACATATGTGAGTGTGTGTGTGTGTGTGTGTGTGTGTGTTAAGGAAGTTTTAAATAATGAGCTAGCAAAGAAAAATGAAACAGGGTACAGAGACAAAAACTCATGGAATATTCTTTCATCCTAGGTTTTTGTTTATAGTCAAACCCTGTGTACATGAACACCTGCAATTTACACTATGAGACAATTTGTCGTGTGCCACTATTCTTAGCTTACCAAATAACAAACACTCTGCTGATTTTGATGCTGCCACATATAACGGTGCAGCATATAAAGGGAAAATTACAAAATTAGCCATGAGACAGGTGCGGAGCAAAGAGAGATACAACAGCAAGCATGACCAAAACTCTTCTACTAGATTCTACAACACCTTATTTTTCTTTTTAAATCTTTACAAAAATGGACAAGATTGTGAAAAACATGTCTCCTGCACATGTGTTTTTGATGCCATTGTTAAATTGTTCAGTGTTTTCATCATGAGAATTCCAAGAAGGAAAATAATCCCCACTCATTTTGAAACAGAAATAGTTTCATATTCCTCAGCCATTTGTGCTATGGACACAAGGAAATATGTAAGTATTTTTTTCTTGTATTAACTGTTGTAGTGCACAGAGAATTCTGGGGAAAAACTTGTTAGAAATATGCCGTGAATCACTGAATTGAGTTTTAGATCAATCAGGTTTCCATTGCAGATGTTTATATTTCCCAGTTTTGATTGGTTGTTTTACTTTATTCTGTAATTCAACCCTATTTCTGGATTCTAAAAATATAAATACATGTAAAACACAATAACATTTTGATTCCTATATCTGTAGTAGAACACTACTTCCCTCTCTCTTCATCCAATCACTGTGTGATTTTGTGTGTGTTCGTGTGGACGTGTGTGGGTGTTTCCCTCCCAAGAGGTGTGACTCAACCAATCAATTAAGCTAACTGCAAGTAGGCTACACAAAGGCTCAGTGTGATGTGAAAGTTGATCACTCATCTAAGAGCATGTTTGTTCAATATAGACTGTCAATCTCTATATAAAGAAGGGAAGATTAACTGTAAATAAAACTCAGCTGATGTATAAACTGGGCAATAATTGTAATAGTCTTCTTGGCCCTAAGACACAAATTTATTCTAAACAGTATCGTCTCAGAAATGTTCAGAAGTTCCAATAATTTTCCTATATGCAGATATTAGAAAGAATTCTCAGAGAAGACAACAATTTTTCATTGGCTCTGACAATTATACTTATATTTATGCCCTTTTTCTGAAACAGTAAAATATTTTTTCTTGCACTTCACCCGAAAACACATGCTCAATCTCTTGTTTTTCTTTCAAAGATGATAATAGCAATACTTTGAGTTTTAAGAACACTATTATTTTCCTCTTTAGTGCTGTCTTGCAAAGAGCTCACAGCATTGCAAAGTGCTCTTTATAAAAAGTTATATTCATGTTTCCCTTCCTTTGATCTCAACGATGAAGTGCAGCCACCTCTGTGGTGATGTACAGCTACTGCTTATGACAGTGAAAAACAATTCCCTACGATTCGTTGGAAATAACACACCCAATTAAAACTGTAAAGGGCTCTTACAAAGGCAGACTTTAATTAGAGAAGCTGGACTGTAGCCAAGCAGAAAGTACCATGAAAAGCGGTCATGACCTCATTTGAACGCTCTGTCCTATTCAGAATCCCACATCTAGAGTAGCCCATTGCATCAGACTGACTTGGGGCACTGGTGGGCTCAGCACTGAATAAGTGACAGCCATGTCATGTGCTTAACCATGATCTGTAAATACCAAAGCAATCAAAGATTGTCCTCAGTGCAGCTCCTGCATCGGTTATCAATCCTGTGTATGTCCATCCTGGGTCACAAGAAAGCACAGAATCTACCTTTTCTAAGTTTTTTTTCAAGTAAGTTAATACGTATATTATCAGATATAGAAGACACACACATTTCTATATAACTTGGGAGATCAAAGGTCAAGGTAATTTTAATATAAACATAGGATTGAAGATAATAATCTTTACATCTGAAAACTGACTTTTTAATATCAGAGTCTAAGTCACATTAGTTTCTCAACTCAGACATCAACACTCAATTTTATGACTATAGTAGGTGAAATAGCAATTGGACAAAAGGAAAAATTAAAATAAAAGTGATCTCATATTGCACTACTTCTTTTAAAGATAATTCATGACATTTTACTTAGAGTAAGATACCTTTGTAAATATTACATATACAAGGGAAACCAAAATAAAAGTTCTTTGGTTTTGGTTTGTTTTTTGTTGTACCAGGGCTTGAATTCAGGACCTTGCACTCGCCAGGTAAGCACTTATTCTACTGAGCTATCTCTCCGGCCCTAAAATAAAAGTTCTTCATTAGATTTTTTTTTTTTCTAATTTTTTCTGGAGTTTGCTGTGGAAGAACTTTCATATTTTTTTCTGGGTGCTTTTACAGCATTGGCCTTAAGGACAGAATTATAGAATATTTTCAACGTGTCACTGCATGCATTTCTAGATGGCACATTTTCTTGCAACTCTATATCCAATGATTCTATATGTCCCTATTCAGGATTTACTCTCTTGTCAAAAGAGAGAAATAGGCTGGCTATATCCGTGGCTTATCTTCAACTCTATCGCTCAAAGATGTGACTCTATTAAAGTGTTTCATACTTCAAACATCAAATTATTTATCCTTAATATATAAAGTAGACTAAAATTTATATCTACATTTTATTTCTTTAGACAAAAAGAGTTCCAAGACATTGGAAGTTCCAGTTTCTGAAGGCATGAGTCATTGCGAAACAGTGACTCCAGCAATTGTCTCAATTGCTGTATAATTGATTTTTCCAAAAATATTCTTTTTCCTGCTTCTCTACTGCATTCTTCTCATCTTTCCACAGCCTTGGGATTCCTTGGGCTCACGGCATGTCTGTCTGCACACACTATCCCCACCTAAGAATGCATGTGTGACCGAGGAGTGGTTAATAGTAAACACTACTTCCTTTGAGACAGCGATCTAGAAGACTATGGTCTTAGGATTGTTCGCAATCATGGACAGAACAAATACTGAAAAAAATTAGACATGTAAAAGAGGCAGCACACAGGCACTGGAAAGTCTGCCTTCAGGCCCCGGTGATGCCTGCCGCACCTGCGTTTCTCTGTTGTTGGTTGCTGAAGATGGTGGATCCTTCTTTTATAGTAATTTGAACTGGGCTCTTGCCATGAGGAGGCGAAGAGGACTGACCCAAGTATCAGCTGTGTCTATTCCATGGGCAGCGTGATATGCAGCCTGGATCCCCACAACGGTGCCGTGGGCTGCGTGTCCCCCCGCCCCCTTCTTTCATGGAGAGCACACTCTCAAGTGAGGTGGAGCAGAACCAAGTAAATAATAACTAATGAGAAAAAAAAATGAGACATGCTAAAAAGAATAACCTTGGTGCTGGGAGAGTGATGAATATGGGGACTCATGCAGAAGAAAGGGTCAGGGAAACTGTCACCAAGGAGCAGTCACCCAAGCCTGGAACCGAAAGATGTTACACAAGGGACTTTATTATTTGTGTGTGTGTGTGTGCAGCCAGCTCAGCCCACCCTGGGGGCCGGGTTGGCATGGCATGTGGCACTGGGGATCGAACCACAGTCCCTGCATTTTTCTAAGCTCGCCAAAGCAGGCGCTTTAAACTGCCGAACTATCTCTCTGGTTTCTACACAAGGAATTTTAAAACTGATATATGCTGTCTGTGTTCTACATAAACATTAAAATGAAGAAATACAAATGGCAAGTAAATGCTTGAAAAAATGTTCAACATCGTTGGCCATTGGAGAAATGTAAATTGAAACAACACTGAGATTCCATCTCACCCCAGAACATTGTTGTCTCTTATCAAGACAACAACCAATAACAAATGCTGGAGGAGCTGTAGGCAAAAGCAACCATTCTCCACTGTGGGTGGGAGTGCAGGCTGGCCCAACCACTGTGGAAATCGGTGTGGAGATTCCTCACATAACTAGGATTAGAAGTCCCATTCAACCCAGCTATTCCTCTGCTGAATATTTTTCCAGAAGAATTGAAAACACTGTCATGTGGTAATATATGTTCACCTATGTTTATAGCAGCACAATTTGTCATAGATAAATCTTGGAAACAACCCAAATGCCTGTCACCCGAGGAATGGATAAAAATATGTGCTATTTTACAAAAAGAAGTATTACTCAGCTATATAAAAGGATAAACTCCAGGCTTTCACAGGTAAATGGATGCAACAAGAGACCATAGTCATAAGTGAAATTAATCACACCAGCACGTGTAAACATTGTATTATCTTCCTAGTGTAAGCAACTGAAAGAGTAAATAAATAAAATCTAGAAAGTACAACAGATATTATGAAAGGGAAAGAAAATGCTTAAAAGGAAACAACTAGGGTGTGAAAAGAGAAAGAAGAAAAAAATATATACATACATACATACATACATATATATATATGTAGACATATAGATAGATAGATAGATAGATACACACACAAGATAGCTGAGATAATTGTATTACTAATTTTTATTAATTTATTGAAAGGAAGAGTTAATGCTTAAATTTCTTTGATCAATTTTGCCTGTATATAGCTAATAATCTGAACAACTACTTTGATAATAACCATATGCAATATAACAACCATTTTGAATTTCCTATCATGTTGTTTTGAAATTCTTTATGGTTCTTAATGTTTTTTTTAAATTTTTTATTCTCTATAAATAAAAAAGAAACATTACAAAATAAAACAGAGTAAGATAATGTTTGAAACAATGATATTTACTTACATATGCTTTTCAAGTTTTACTTTTTAAAAATATACACTACTTTTTCTAATTATTAAACTCAGCAGAACAACTACAAACATCTAATACTTATTTACAGGTACTATGCCCTAGCTACCACTGGATGAAGTTTATGTGTCTTTATTCCATGTAACTTTCAAAATTCTATACTGTAAATAGTATTATCATGGGGCCAGCAAGGTAGCTCAGTGGTCTAAAGCCCCTGGTTAGGCAAGATTAGGCAGGAGCACGGAACCACAGTTTGAAGCCTGGCACTGCATGTCATGCCAGCCCTGCCCTCAGTGTGGGCTAAGCAGGCCAAAAAAAAAAAAAAAAAAAAAATTGTTACCGCAATTTTACAGGTGGGAGAACAAAAGCAGCAAATATAAACTGTTTGATCCCCCAAGTTCTGAAAACAGGGTTTGTGTAATTCTCTAGTGTCTTGTTAAAATAGTCATCCCTGGGGCCTTCCATGCCAGCCCTGCCCCCCAGGGTGCATTGAGGAGATTGAGACTGGGCGTGGCGGCGCATGCCTGTAATCCCAGCGTTTGGGAGGCTGAACACAGGTGGATCACTAGAAGTCTGATCTAGTAGTGAGACCCTGAACACCCAGTAGACCCTTCCCTAAAATACAAAAATAAATAAATAAATGCGTAAACCATACATGAGAGTAAATTTTCATGATAGACATGTATTATGTAGAGGAAAATTTCAGCTTCTTTCGCTTCATATCTTTCCTTCAACACAAATACTCTTAAGCGTTTGCAGCGTGCATTATTTTCCTGAACAGACAAATGCATGTTTAATCCCCAGAGATCATATTCTATACCTTATACTTTTTAAACCATGCCTGTAATTTATTCCTTCCTAAAACACATATCTTACTTTAATGTTTAAAAGTCAAGTTTATTCAACTTCAATCCCCTTTTTTTTCTAAAAATATGCAACTCTATCACTCATTCTTTCCCCTGAGTTCATAGACTCTAATTCTTAATAGCATTATAATCCTTTCTTGGCCAGATTTTGCCAACTACCTGAGAATAAGAGACAAATTTGCCCGGGAGCGACAACACTTTGGAGCGAAGCAGAAAGACTGTCCTCTGCTTTATTGTCAGCCTTTTCTGGGATTCCGATTATTGTTCACATGGGAAGCAGATCTACTTCTCAGGTTCTCAGCCTGAACGAAGAAAGTAAACAGAAACTGTAAATATTTACTAGCTCTTCCTCTGTGGGGCTCACACTCAGCACATTGGGCCCTGAAAACCCAGTGGTTATGCTGAGGCTTCTGGCCTCAAAGACTGAAGAGAGCTGCTTCTCTCTGTAGTTATTGTTGTTGTTTTTTCTCTCTTAATTGCTAGAATTAGGGAAAGAACCCATGCAGGGCAGCATCACAGCCATCCCTCCCTTCTTTGTCTCCTTCCACTCTTTCACTGTCCCCTCGCCCCCAAGTTCCCTTAGGACTGGCTATAAAACGACTGATAAAATATCTTTTGAAAATGATGGAGGAAATTCTGAATTTTCCTCTTGCACCCTTCCGTCCAAAGAGCTCTTCCTTTGTAGTAATGAGTTTGATTTAGGGGAGACAGTGTTTCGGCTTGGGTGGTCACACCAAATGTTCTCGGAAGGTTGTTGGACTGGATGTCATTAAGTCTAAAAATCTATTGCAAAGCTTGCAAGGCAAGGCAGAGCCGGGGCTGCGGGGAAGAGAGACAATTCACAGAGGGCTTTAGGATGAGCACATTGTGCCAACCAGAGCACAAGTCTTCAGGATCGCTTTCCTCACAACCGCAACTCATTACGGGCTTCAAGATTATATTTGTTACTCAGCTTGTGAGATGCAGCCTGTAAGGTTATAAGAAAAGTGTCATTGATGACTTCCATCACTCTCACTGTGACTATTTGAAATCTTCACAGGTATGAGGTCCTTTCTCAGATTATTTTCTTTTCCATGAACTCTCTGGAACCACTTATTTCATTTTGTAAAGGCAAAGTAACAAGAAACATACCACTTCATATCTATATTGTCACATGCAGCTTCTTTGATAAAACTACCACAAAAGGAAAAAGTCCCCCCGCAAATGTATCCGGCATTTCAGAGGCATCTTACAGTACTTCAATGTTCCGTGATGCGAGCTGATTTTTCCACTGGTCCTGACCTTGCCATCTAAATACACCTTCATCTACTTTATAGATGGAACAAACTCTTACTATGTGCCAGGAAGAGTATATGAACTATCTGCTGTCGGGCTCATAGTGAGTGTGAGGTAGCTAGTATTATTATCTTCCTTTTAGAAATGAGAAAACAAAAACCTAGGGCGATGACCCTAGCAGCAAGGACACAAAGTTAGCAAGTGCAGGAACAATGACGTGAGCCCCGAGAGTCAACGTGCCACTGAGCACGTGTTAGAAGTGTTACATGGATAGGCACCTACCCACAGTGCATGTTGCATCCTAATTGTGTTTATGGAAAAAAATACATTTTAAAAAATATCTTACTTTTGGATGCTCTCAGGAAAAAAAGTTGAGTGTATTTACTTATCCTGATTAAAAGGAACGGGACTTTAAACAGACGATTCGTGTCATTTTCTAAACTCTAGGTCATGCTGGGCTATTTCTCTGATTTGGTGCCTCAGACTTAACTTGTGTAAATGAGGTAATTGGCAGGAATTTTGGCTACAGAATTCCCCAAATTGAAGTAAAAAAATAGATGAAATTATTTTAATCACAGAACTTGTTTATTCTTAAACCTGCAGACAGCAGCAGGAGAAGAGTAAGGCCTGGGGAGTGAGGTTTTATCATTCATACATTCTGCAGCTCTGAATGCAGGGACCCACATTAAGGAGCACTGAATAGGGGTAGCTCCTATGAGTGAAAAAATCCAGGGAGAAGAGGCGGCCTCTATTGCCAATGATAAGAAGTAAGAAACTGAGCTTATCTCATTTCTTGTATCTTACTGATTTTCAGGTTTGTTTACTGTGTGCCAAACACAACTTAAAATTAAAGCAATAATTTAGAAGTTATTGCTTTAAAGCAAAAGAAGAAAAAGGTCTCTGCAGGGAAGTGTTTCCCCAGAGTCTTCCTAATACTGATTAACACTAGTTTTTGAAATGTTAATTAGTTTTGCACTTAACAGCCAGTCATTGTCTGAAAGGGCATGGCACAAAACTTTCTCAAAGTTTGGACTAAGGAGTGCTTAACTCTTTATTGCCAAGGACTGGCCACTGTGCCGTTGCTGGACACTGAGCCCTGTGGACACCAGGACTGGCCAGCTGTGTGGTGACACAGCCTGACACTAGCGCCCAGACTTCCTTGTCCTTGCTTGCACTGGCAGGTTACCTAGAGAAATCTCTAACTTTTATCAGTGCAATGCAGCCACTTGGTAGCATTGTAGATTGCACATTTTTAAAACTTTTATTGACTATGAATAGGCTTAATGTTATGTATACAACCTTTGAAATAAGTCGGCAAATTACTATATTCCAGTGATTGTCTTTGTCATTTAATTGGAATAATAGTAGAAAATAGAGCATGTTTTGCTTTTTTGGCTCCAACTTCAAGAACATATTTATTGCTGCTTTTAAATCTGTGCAATCTAAACTTCACGTTTTCCTATTGTTTCTTAGTAGAATAAAGCACAAAAGTATTCACTAAAAACTTTATAAGAGAGATGTATTCTTATGGGAAAATATGTCTTTATAGAAAACAGTTACAATCTGAGAGACAATGAATACCAGAAAAGTAGTTTAGAGTAAGAAATGTTGGCTTGATTCAGCTTATTTATAAAGGAAAATACCCCCAAGTCTGGGGGATAGTGCTCACAAATTCAGTAAAATTCCCTCCTTTGTATGATGCAGGACCTGAATTAAGAAACCTATCTGAAGTCTTTGAATGAAATCTTAGTTTGTATTTGAAAATGTTTTTTCTAGTCCTCTGGTCTTCATTTTGTTTTGCTTCCCTACTACTACCTTCTAAGAACCCACTGTAGGAATAGTAGTTGTTGCCCCCATTGCTTTTCTTTTAACATGTGTATAAAACTCAATTTCTGGAACATGAATCTAGCCTTAAAAACCTGAAAACTCTACATAGAATTCAGCATTCTACTATGCAAAATGCCACTGGAAGATTTAAGCTTTACAGTAGGAAAATCTCGTAAGTATTTTTAAATAATAATCATAAATAATGTTCGTGAAATTATGGTACAGAACTGAAGGGAAAATAAACCCAAGTGGAAAATGTGTAGAAAGCTTCGCACAATGAGACAGTGTATCCCAGAACCTAAAGTCACACAGACTCAAGCAAAAGCTCATGGCAAGGGCAACTGCTCACTGGAAGAGAACTGTAGGCTTGTTCTCTGCCTGTATTTGCAAAAGATCCAAGACTCCGAGAGCACAAGGGAAATCACGAACGGTGCCACAGAAGGCAAGGCAGAGTAGGAGAACAGTAACAGAATCACGAGCAAAGAAGCCAGGTTTGGGGGTACATAACTTCTACCTCAGGATTTTGGAGGCTGAAGCCAGATATCAAAAGTCTGAGTCCAGCCTGGGAACTTACCAGGCTGTATATCACAAAATACATAAATAAATAAAAGTAGGGTAGGGAAGCAGCTCAGGGTGGGGTGAAGGTCCCATGTTCAATCCCCAGTATCTTGTTTTTTTTTTTTTTTTTTTTTTTTGCGGAACCAGGGATGAACTCAGGCCCTTGCGCTTGCCAGGGAAGCACTTATTTCACTGAGCCATCTACCCAGCCCAATCCCCAGTATCTTAAATGTGGCAATAAACCATCAAATAAATAAATGGAAAGCATTCATCTTAGGACTGTGAAGAAAAAGTACTCAATCTTAATGGTAATATTATGATAACATATTTAATGATGTTGTTCTCTCTTTCCAAATTACATTCAATGGGCTGGCCAAATATCTCAGCTAGTTAAAGCACCTGTGGGCAGGTGCAGGGGCTGGGAGTTCAATTCCCGGCCCTGCCATGCTGGCCCTGCCCCTGGGGCATGCTGAGATGGCATTTGAGACTGGGCGTGGTGGTGCACGCCTGTAATCCCAGCTACTGGGAGGCTGTAAACAGGCGGTCCACTAAGAGTCTGATCTAGTAGTGAGACTCTGAAAACACTATAAACCCTTCCCTAAAATGAAAAAAAAATTTAAAAAATTACATTCAAGTGCATAAAACATATATTTTTCTTGAATTAATATGCATGGCTATGCATACATAATATATTATGCAAATATATCACTGTGGGATCAGGGATTTAGCACAGTTGTGCAGGGCTTGCCTGGCAAGCATGAGGTCCTGAGAATTCCATGCTTCCATTTCAGTTTGTATATTTCTCTGGTTCATGTGACATTGCATAAATTTGTTAATATTCAATTTCTTATTTATGGCAGTAATAAAGTTATTGAACAAAGGCTGACCCCAGCACCACAGAGCTCAGCAGTACAGGTGGCTTCTAGGTAGGAAGACATGGATAGAATGAAGAGAAACTTATTATTAAGCAACTTTCAAGGTACTTATCCTCAATGGACATTCTTCTGATCCATCTTCTATTTGGTAGTATGGGAGCCATGTATCTATGTAGTAAAAAAGCTTCACTGGTGGTAGGAGTGGAGAGCGGCCACAGGCCCAGCCCCTGGTGCTCAGGAGACCATGGCTAAGTTCTTCTCTGATAGTCATCTGTGACAGGAAGACAATAGCACAACCCTAATAGTTCAAGTAAGCAGAAGGATCTGTGTAAGGAGTGCAGAGAGACCATTTGCTGTGCCTTAGGGGCGGTTTGGCACATTCTCCGAAGGCGCTGACTTGGTCCAGGAAGGCTATAGATGCTGTCCAGTCTTCCTTGCCTGACACCTTCAAACCAGACTAATATCTTAGGTATAAATCTTCAAAAATATTTTTTATTTATTATTTATTTATTTATTTTTTGGTGGAACTGGGGATTGTACTCAGGCCCTTGTGCTTGCCAGGCAAGTGCTTATTCCACTGAGCCTTCTCCCCAGCCCCTTCATAAATATTTTTAAATAAAAACCCATGTTAATTAAATCATGTAAAGTAACTGACAGAGTTACTTAGTTATGCTTCGATAGTCTGGCCAGACAATTTATCTCTATGGACAGATTTATAAGAAAGTTCAAAAAATATTTAATAATTTATAATGAAAATAATTGCCATGGGCTTCAAGAAGGTTCCATGACAATTAATTTCTATTTTATATATAAAAGGAAATAAAATAGTCTTTTGAAAATTCCTTGATGAAGATAGAATCAAGGCAAAGGAGATTTAGATTGATTGAATTCTTGAACATCATACACTAAGACAGCAGAACAATGTCTCATCTCTAGATAGAGATGCTTCTGGCAACACTGGCCCCTAGCACTTACGGAAGAGTTCTGTGGCCCAAGCACTGTTCTGAGTGCTTTGTGTAAACTAGCTCATTTAATATATATTGTGAGAAATTCCATTATTAGCTCATTTCATATTGAAGAAACTAGCACAGAAGAATTCACTGTTATGCTCATAAGCACACATTCAAGAAGGGAGGGAAGGAGGGAGAGAGAGAGAGAGAGAGAGAGAGAGAGAGAGAGAGAGAGAGAGAGAGAGAGAGAATGAACTGAAGTTTAAATTAGAGACCTACCTTCATACTGTTGCTGAAAGTGTTGCTCTTTTGGAACAATGCTGGGTGTAGGTCACTGTTGATCTCAGCTTCTGTTTCACATTTGCATCGCTTTCCCACTTGGCTCCTCCTTCAAGTTGGTGTCCTTTGTTTAAGTGTGGTTTACTCTTCTAAGCACTACTGGTTAGCTTCTACTAGCTTCTGTGTGCCTAGAACTCTACTTAAAGTTGTAGGACTGCGGTAGGTTCATATATTCATGGAACTTAGAATCTGTTAGCTATAAACACCAAACAGCACATAAATGAAAGAGTAGCTGAAATTAACACGGAACTTTTTCTTTTTGGCCTTTACATTTATTATATTCTTGACATTAAAACTAAGCAAGAGCCAATGATATTAGAATATAACCTTTTGATGTTCACAACAGTTGAAATGATGGGAGTATTATCGGACTTTCTGACTTTAGTAACAGGTGAAACACAGTAGGCAGCTCTTTTCTTTCTTTCTTTCTTTCTTTCTTTCTTTCTTTCTTTCTTTCTTTTTATGCTTTTATTGCTTTTTTAAAAAATTTGGTTAATTTTATTGAGAAACAAATAGCAATGAGACAGTTTCAAAACCGATTAGTAGGACAATTTCAATAATTAATACATTGCATATTGTTGTCTTCCTAGAGGTTATTCATGGTATAAGATGCAAAAATGATATCCTGTCCAAACACTATTAGTACAAATCTTTCTTCTCATTGAATTAGGAGAAAGTAGCTGTATATCTATCCTAACTATTTGTATATACAGATACAAAATGGTCCTGCATTTGTATCCCCAGTTTTTGTTTAGTTTTCTCAGAGTTGGGTTTTCCACTGCCATTTAAATATTGTAGGTATGTGAATTCATCAAAATAATCCAATATAGTCCACTAGTCCATTATAGTAATGGGTTATCCGCATGACTGGCAATGTCAGAAGTTGTTGACTTGAGCATTTTACAGCTCAGCATATTAATATGGCTTTACTTTTTATGCCTCATTTTTATACTTTTCTGCTGGATGGTTAAGACCAAGATAAAGTAAGACCTACATAACAAAAATTGTAACTTTTGTATCTGCCAAGGCCAGTTAAATCCCCTTAGGATTTATACAGAAACACGGTACTGCAGTCTGTAGATCCTTTGTCAGTGCCATGTGGATGAGTCAAGGCCATTGCTTGACCAATTTGCTCTCTGTAACACAGAATTTAAATGAGTATTAAAATTAAAACAAGAGGCAAACTAGAGACACAGGTGAACATCTGTTTTCTGGAAAATGGTAAAATAAATGACGCTGAAGTTTGTTCCTGAAGAAAAGGGCAGAAAGCAGCTATACAAAGATGCAGAAGTTGGGCTGGAGAGACGGCTCGGTAGACTAAGTGCCTGCCTGGCAAGTGCAAGGGCCTGAGTTCAATCATCCCTGGTTCCACCAAAATAAATAAATACATAAATGCAGAAGTAAGTAGCAAAAATGAATGACAAGTGGGAAGAGTTGGGTGTAAAAGAAAAGGGCCAAGAAGTGAGCAGCTCGGGCCCTAGGTGTGCTAATCCATTCCCTGGTTCCCAGCCAAGTGTTGCAAGCCCAGGAGCCACTCTGGAGGGCTGGCATATCTCTATTCTGACGTCAATATTTTACTATCACAGGCAAATCATAAAAAATAAAATTTGCCAAATGGTTAAAATAAATATGTTGACTGAAAAAGAAAAATGTATAACATAAGGAATTCAGTCAGGAAGCAAAATGGATTAGAAAAGACATATCATGAGAATAGTAACTAAAGGAAAACTAACAGAGCTTACTATATGGCTTTCAGACAATAACAGACCAAGATTAAAACACAACAACCATTACTCACTCAACATTTTAATTAAGCAGGAGGATATAATAATTTGTAAACTAGTCTGAAATATAATTCAGATAGAAAACACGCAGAATAAAATCACATAAAACTGATGGCAAAGAGGTTAAATCCAGCAAATCAAAGTGAGATATTAACATATTTCATGATGGATCGAGTAGGCAAAGGCACGATGACCTCACAGTGAGGAGCAATGGCATCCAGAATAAGCAAGCTAAACAGAGTACTTCTGTTTGGTAGCACTAACAACCAAAAAATGGCCCATCTCTCCAAAGATACAAGAACCATCTACGGGACTTGATCATGCAGGAAGAGAATAGCAACTCTAAGGGAACTCAAAAGATTAGGCTAGAGAACACTCTCAGAGAATAAAAAACTAGATTAGACATCAGTGACAATAAAAGAGCTTCAAATTAAATTATTAAATTAACCCATCTACCAAGAAATTATAGGGGCTTGTGGGTTAGTTCAGTTCTTTAAGCACCTGCATTGGCCGGGGGTTTGATCCCTCGGGGTGCACTGAGATGGCACTTGAGACTGGTGTGGTGGCGCATGCCTGTAATCCCAACTCTTGGGAGGCTGTAAACAGGTGGATCACTATGAGGCTGATCTAATAGTGAGACTCTGAACAGCCTGTAGACCCTTCCTTAAAATACAAAAAAAAAAAAAAGAAAAGAAAAGAAAAGAAAAGAAATTACAATAGAACATAAAATACTCAAGTGAAAGTATGTGAAAGCAGAACATAACATTTGTTGGAAACAAAAAAAAATATTTTTTTGGAGAAAGATATTTGGTTAAATATTTATAGTAATACCAGTCAGTATGAAAATAAAGTTAGAAAAAGAATAAAAGAATAAATCCAGAAAAGATAAAAGGACAGAAAAATGAAGAAAAGTCATTCATACAATATAGGACAAAATCAATACAACCATAATAATTATTTTGAAAAGAATAAAAGATATAAAAATCTCAAGAAAAAAGTAGAAATGAAAATAAAAATAAATAAATATTCACGATCAAAAAGATACCTAAACACATCTTACTTAGATATTAGAAGCATAGGAGTATATAATTAAAGTATTCATGCAACAAATTTTAACACTAGATGCAACAGACATAGTCTTAGAAAGTCAAATATAACTTACGAGGCTGAGGCAGGAGAATCTCTATGAGTTCAAGACCAGGCCAAATTACATAGTGAGACCCTGTCTCAAAAAAAAAAAAAAAGTTAGGGCTGGCCAAAGGAAATGATCAGCAGGCTCACTGATCTAGAAACAGGAAAGTGAGATGTTCCATATCCCAGTACTGCTGCTACCCTTGGGCATAAGCAGGAGCAGCTTGCTGTGCTGCCTACAGAAGCTAGGAAGCCACAGGTGGAAGTGCCATCTGCAGTGTTCCCAGTGCTCATGGAAGGACATCCAGAGCCAATAGCTATGTGCTGGAGATCCCTGAGAATATATTCCAGGTGTCTGGGAGAGATGTGTCTCTAGCGACAGCCAAAGCAGGGCTAGCACTGGTGTTTCAGTGAACTACTCAGAGACCTAGCAGAAAGCCTGAAGTGGCATCACCCAGGCCCAGGCTCTTCATCCCTAACCCAAACTTGTTGACACGCACCTCACTTAATAATAAGGCAGAAATGCTTTAATTAACTTCCCATGAAGGCAGGATGAAAAGGGTTGGTGCCATCTCCCCTGTATTGCAAAGATGTACTTATAAAGTAGCTACCCAAAAGTGGTAAATGTCACTTCACGCTACACTTATGGGCAAACAGGCAAAAGTTGAAGTTAAATAATAGTAGGAATGAAAAATGTATGGAGAAAAATAGTCTAATGTTATGGGAAAATATTCCAGTGTACTTCGCCTGTCTTAAAAGCTATTCAAGCCTTCCCAAGGACAGAGGAAAGATGACACACTTTTTTTGTTTTTGAGTCAAGGTCTCACTGTTTAATCCAGACTGGACTTGAATTTGCTATGTGGCCCAGGTTTGACCTTGAACTCAAGATCTTCCCATGTCCTGAAACTCTAAGCAGAGACTTTAATGCTCAGGTCAGAAATTATGTTCTTAATTCAGGATCTCTGAGAAAGATTTAAGAGCATTTCTGCCATGTTTCCTATAATTAGGGACATGGTAGACTAGTATCTGATTCCCAGTGAGGAAATCTAAGTATGGAAGAAAGGATGGATTGGAATCAGAAGTGCAGAGAGAGGGAGATACGTGGACAAAGGCTGTCAAAGCATCAGTGGGAGACATGTTCTCTTATAAGACACTTTTCCAAAATTACTGTCCCCATCTTGGAAAACCACTAAAGAGGTAGGCTTCAAGGCAACTGAGTTGGGGGGTAGTTAGATTTACAGCCAACAAAGAAATAATGATCTTGACATACTCCGCTTCTCCTCATGGGCTTCCTGGGTTAAAGGAGTTTGTAGTTATGTTCCTACTGGACATTTAAATTTTTGAAATAATGTTTCTCTTGACCCTAAAATCAATCAAAGTTCAAAAGAAGTGAAAAGGATGAAAGAAAAAATGGAAGAAAAGAAAGTCACAGAGGAAGGGAGGAAGAGAAGAGGAAAGAAGAAGGGGTGAGGATAAGGAGGTGAAGAAAAGGGGAAAGGAAGGAAAGAAAAAAGAGAAAGAAAGAGAGAGAGACAGAAAGAAGAAAAGAAAGAAAGAAAGAAAGAAAGAAAGAAAGAAAGAAAGAAAGAAAGAAAGAAAGAAAGAAAGAAAGAAAGTTATGGTGTATGTCGATTTCTCCCCAAAGCCTCATACAATCTTATGTGGGGACTTTCCAAAGGTAGCTGGTTCTAGAATGTGTGATTCTAGGATTACAGGTATGTAATTTCTTAATTGAGCTACTGATTGCTTGGCATGGTACTGGGTGTGGATAGTGTCAAGGCACACCTTGGGTGTGAGCGCTGTCCACCGTAAGGGAATATAGCCTGAATGAATATAAGGGGCAAAAAGCGGGCAGCTGTTGCAGCCTGCTGCTTTCTTGTCATGTTGCTGCTTTTCAGCCTTCAGTGCACCGTACACCCTTCCCCCTCTGTGATACTTGTCTCCCTTGCGGCTGGCCAACTAGGAACTGAAACCTGTACAAGCCATGAGCTTTAATCAGCCTTCCCCCCTTTAATGTCCAAGCTTAAGTGTTTTGTTTCAGCAATAAGAAAAGAAATGAAGACATGAAAGAACCAGTTTTATTCTGATCTGAACAATGCAAATTCCTGTATTCATCTATTCTGTTCTGTAGATTTGGGCGCACAACTTTCCTTTTTTAAACGTTTGTTACCAACTACCATAGCTAAAATCTACATCTACATCTACATCTACATTTGTATCTACATCTATATCTTATATCTATATCTCTTACACCATTGTCAACTTTATTACCCTGCACCTCCTTAACATGCTTTATCCTTCCATTTTCATTTATAATATCCTGATAGAATAATAGTTTTTCATTTGCTGATTATCTATTTAGTTTATCTCCTAGAGTTTGATCTTGAAGAGAAGCAATCTGCTAATTGTCTTTGCCTCTGTGTAGCACTTGCCTGGAGTCTTTGCTGCGTTAGTAGCATGAAGCCCAGTGCTCTTGAATTACGTGTCATGTTCAACTATGAGTATTCTTCTATGTGTGCAAGTCTTGTCAAATCATAGTTATTTGGCCAATCAGTAAATAGTTGGGAAGACAAAGATAGTCTTGATAATATACTTAAAACATACATCAGTGAAAATATTGTGCATAAATTGCTTAAAATTGTGAACTTTAGTCAAGTAAAAAATAGTTGAAATTGCATCTTTTGCTGATCTCCAAAGATAGCTTAATATCTATAATCAGTACCTTCACCCATTCCAAAAAGAAAAGACATAAATTTGGCAACTTTGAAGAGATACTTTTGACTTATGTGAAATATAAAGGAATTTATTTATGAACATGCAGAGATCATCAGAATATAAGAAGCTTACTGTGGTAATGAAAGGACACACAAAACACGTGACATGAGAGCGCTGAGGTCTCCGACCCTAGCTCACCATGAACATGTTCGTTCTGCTAAGACAGCAGCCAGTGTTGGAGGCTGATACGGTGGACTTCAGCCCACACCAGAGTGTCCTGAGCTGTAGAACGTGCCCCTTACTCTTTGTGGCAGGAGAGGTTCTCAGACCGACATTCCCTGTTCTCTTCCAGCATGTCAGGGACTGGGCTAGAAATTCCCAGCACCCAAGCTCTTGGGCTGTGGTTCTAAATGGAATAGTATGCCTAAAGTCTCCCTATGACAATTTGTTTCTTGAAATTAAAGTTGTTACACAATGCCCTGGGCCTCCCGTTAGGCACATGGTGGCTTGGAAAACGTTATCTGTCTACTGTATCTGGGTGAGTTTTCATGAATATTTGAACAAAAAGCACGAAACGGTACAGAGATTCATCCTAAGATCAGGCTAAATGGCCAACTGTACATTGCTTGTCTCAAGGTGGCATTTTGGCAGGAAACTCAATTTTGTCTTACAATAATTTGCATTGGGATTATGAGCTAAATGTTCTCGAAGTGTCTAAGCAGTAATTCTTTATGAGATCGCACTTTGGCATTTAACTACAGCATATGCAAGCCTAAGTTACAGGCTCTGTCTTTACGTTTATCCAAATTCTCTACATGACGGCAGCCAACTTTTAATGAAAACATTACTTCATGACATGATTTACTCGCTCAGTGCTTCTTTTTGCTAGAGGGATTGCGCTTTACATTAAATGTAAACTGAACTTTTGCGAAGACTTCTGCTGTTAATTAATCCCTTTTGTAAATACCCAGCATCCCCAAACACCTCATTTTGTGGAAAAATAAAATGACAATAAATATAACTTGTTTTCTTTGATGCTATAATAACAGCTTAGATTATGCAGAATGACTTCTGTTTGTATGAAAATTGTCTTTCAAAGTCTATCGGATTTCTTTCCCCAGTGGTGTATGATGCAATACGGAAACAAAGCATGGTAAAACAAAGAGAAAAAAGAAAGGAAGAGAACAGTTCAATAGAATTATAGATAGATAGATAGATAGATAGATAGATAGATAGATAGATAGATAGATAATGAGAGAGAGAGAGAGAGAGAATATGAATGGAAGGATAAAAAATATGCATGGCCAGTCGAAAGTGCAGAAGCTGCATTCTGTATATAATGTGGTTATAATACTACGTTGGTCAGCAACTCTAATGTAAAAGGTAATGTGTAAGAGTCTTTATATGCTTTTCAGAACTATAAAGGGAGTGTGAGTGGATTTTAAACATTTTGATTAGCACCACAAAGATTTTAATGCTTTATTTAAACAGTTTGCTATAGGGCAAACACATTTGGTAGACAAGTAAAATGAAAGTGCGGGCACCACTTTCTCTGTTTTCTATTAAGTAATGTTGCGAAGTAAGCAGAAGTTGGATTCAGATATCAGATAATTATCTCCACACTGTGTGTCACAGTAAATAATTTTAATTGGTTTAACTTCAGGGACCATTACTGGCCTAATTAGAAACATGAAAAGGCTACAAGTATTAGGAAATATCCTGAAGGAATGAGAACATTAGCAATTCTGTCAAGCCATTTTTAAAACAAGTACACAGTAGCAGATCCGCATCTCTGTGCAAGGCAGGGTACTTGAAAGGTGCTCTCAGGAAAGCAGAGCGTGTGAGTCTGCCAGAGAACTGCAGAGGAAGCCCCCAGATCGGATAGCGGGTGGGCACCTGTGATGTCTCTGGGTTACAGGCCTTCTAATTTTGTTCTGATTACTGTTTTTGAAAGTGCAAGTTAGTACTGGGGTAAATCCCCATCAAGAATATACTGAAAAAAAATTAAAAAAAAAAAAATATATATATATATGCAGATTTACTGAAGGAAAAAGAGGAATTTCGAGTGAAGTGGCTTTGCCCATCCACGTTCACTATGCGAGGAGGTATATTAACCAAAGAATCAGTGTTTGTCCACTTCCTATCTGTGAAAAGCGCATGGCCCTTGTTATGTGCAGCGTACATCAACGTTATACTTACTGTGCAGCATGATACAATTCGTATTTAGGAAATGGCTGTATGATGAATGGAAAGTGAGGAGCCCTCACCATTAAATCAAGTATGATTCTAAAATTTCCTTTATACTTTCCAACATTAAAACCCCCTTTTGAGGAGTAAAATATCATTTATGATACCTATGATGCCATAAAAGGTTTAAATAAATAAATAATACCCAAAGCATTTAATCTACAATTCTCTAGTAAAATTTTGTTTTGCATTTCATTTCGTTTATCACCCTCTCCTTCCCAGAAAAGGCCAACAATAATGTTAGAACATTTTCTCTGGGATACAATAGTTGTAAATGGACGGTGTTATCTTGAGATTACAAAATCAAACATATCTTGTAGCCATTTTTATTGATTTATTTAAAATGCAAAGGATAGAAAAAGAAAATAGAAAAAAAAGACATAGTTATCTTTGGCTTGCTTTGAAAAAAAATACACATCGTTTTGCACCAATTGATATTTAGATACATTTAAAACATAAAATGTGTATAATTGAGTACTTAACAAGGCAGAAGAGCCAGTAGTTTCAGCCAGGTTTGTCAGATAAACAGAGAACCATGTATGTGTACGGACTCTCACCATGACGTTTCCATGTGTACGTTCTTGGACTGTTCCCCATGGGTGCATATTTATTTACATTAAGTGCAAAACCCATCGCTACCTGTCAGAGTGCCTTTACAGTGAATGTGCTGCAGTACTGTCACCAGTTATCATAACTATTTATATTTGTGTACTGTTTAAACTTCAGCAAGTTCTTACTTGTCTATACATACATACACAGTAACTCAGACACAAATATTCCTCACAAGTTTATAGCTTATCCTCTCTGCCTTCATGAGAGAATATATAACATATGCACACAAAGCAATAATTCATATGGAATAATTTTTAGCTACAGAGTAGATTAATTGCTTGTAGATTTGTTGAGGGAAACACAGACACATGATTGTTGATTATTATATTATAAAATAATACTGCCTGCCCACCAAACACATGTTTCATCTTTCAAATATCTTCCAAATGTAGGCGAGGGAGGGAGGGTGAGGGGGAGAATAAAAATGTGGTTGCTTATACAAATATACATGCTCGTATACGTACACAAACATACATACATATGTTCATAGATTTCAGCTTTGCCCATATGTTCTGAAAATAGCAGCCTGGAAAAGTTGTACCCAGCGCATCCCACTCTCAGAGGAAAGATACAGATGAAACCGCATTTTCCTAGAGGGTACCTAGGGTACTTAGCTGTGGAAAACACTTCAGGGTGCTTTATCCCTTTGGGCCTCTCAACATCGAAGAGCAGGCTTAACATACTGTCTACTCAGAACTCTGGTGTTAACCCTTACAGAGTGTGAGAATAAGACTTCTTACCTACCTCAATAAAATAAATTTTCATCTCCATATTCAAGGATTCAGATAAGTGAGTAGAGACAAAGATTATTCTATGGGCCCTAGTTACAGCAGTTATTCTACAAAAAACTGCAAGGAGACCCATCCAATTTTTTAGTTGTACCTTCTGACTATTGCCTTCTTGTACATAGTGACTGATGGCTTTAAGTATTTAAACAATGTGACCTTGGTTCTGAAGACACCACAAGAATTCAGTGCTGGAGTAAAAGCAGCTCCATGTCTCTTACAGAACTGATGGGGAGGCCTGGCTTTGTTTCTTGCTAAGTAGCACCTACACTCAGATTTCCTTATCTAGGAAATATGGTGGAAATGCAATTGTGAGGGGAGGTAAAATGTTACACATAAAGCTCCTGGCTTACAGCTGGCTCAGGATGTGATTCCTGGTAATATGGCTGTGCCATTCTGTAGCTGCCACAGCTGCACTTGGGTGGCAGAGAACACGCTGAGCTCCATTCCTGCATGTGCTCAGGAAGCAACTTCGCAGTAAAACATCAGTAAGAGACTCACGACAATCGCTTTTCCCTGGTCTTTGCAGCTCCTTCCCAAATCCCACATGTCCTGTGATCATATTTATGCCACCTGACCCTACTCACTTCCTGTCCCTTTGCCACTCTGCTGCCCATAATCCCAATTTAAGGGACAAGGTTGGGCCCTAAGTCCAAGAGGATAAATATTCAAGTCTCTCTTCTATACCCCTATACATGTCTTCCTGCTCAAACTATGGGTCTAAAATTGTACTTAAAAAAAAAACTTTTTTATTCATTTTAATGAGAAAAAATAACAATGAAATAGTTTCAAAACAGGTTAGTAGGACAGTTACAATAATTAATAAATTGCATAGTGTTCTCTTCGTAGTGATTATTCAGAGGACAAGATGCAGACACGATATCTTGTCTGAACAATATTATCACAAACCTTTCTTCTCACTGAACTAAGAGAAAGTATCTATCCTAATACATACATATATACATATACATAGACAGATATAGATATAAAGATATATAGGTATGTATTTGTCCTCTTATTTTGAGTTTCAGCCATCTTTAGTCCCTTTTACCCCAGCTCTTGTTTTTTTCTTATGAAGAATTTATTCTGTTTTAACTGGATACTAAACTATAGCATAAGAAGTAGTGAAGTAATTCTGTGAAAAGAAATATCTTTAAAAGGTTGCAGGGCATGGTGTCATATGCCTGTAATCCCAGACTCAAGAGGTGGAGGCAAGAAGATTCTGCAGAGTTTGAGGCCACCCTGTGTTGCCCAACAAGACCTATTTCAAAACGTACCCCCCACACACATATTACTTTCATTTGTTTTTGTTTGTTTGAGAAAGGGTTTCATCGTGTAGTTTAACCCAACCTCAATCCCAAGGTCCTCCTGCCTCAGTTTCCTGAGTATTGGCCCACAGGCCTGCATCATCACATCCAGTTGGAAGATATTTCTATTATTTTAGCTTACGGTAGCTTGTTTTATATTTTTCATCCAAATAAATAATGAAATAGGACTCTCATGTTAAAAGAATAAGTCAATTGCCCTTTAAGGCCTCTAAAGTTTTATTTGGTTTCCTTTCCCATCTTTTGAGATCTGATACCGCAGAAATCCCAGTATTTTTCTTTTTCTTTTCTTTTTTGCCAGCTCACCCCGCCTTGAGGTGCTGGGGATGTGGTGCTTGGGATCAGACTGCAGACACTAGCACCTGCCTAAGCTTGCCTAAGCAGGGACTTTAGACCACTGAACTGTTTCGATGGCCCCCAGTATTTTTCTCTTTTTAAAATTAATTTTATTGAGAAAGAAATAGCAATGAGACAGTTTCAAAACAGGTTAGTAGGACAGTTACAATAATTAATACTTTGCATAGTGTTGTCTTCGTAGTAGTTATTCATAGTACAAGATGCAGACGTGATATCCTGTCCAAACATTATTAACACAAATCTTTCTTCTCATTGAATTAAGAGAAAGTAGCTGTATATCTAACCTATTTCATATATGCAGATACAAAATAGTTCTTCATTTATATGCCCTTTTTGTTTAGCTTTGTCAGAGATGGCTATTCCATTGCCATTTAAATATTATAGGTGCATCACCTAGTATTTTTCTTGATTTAAATTGATAATATCCTATTAAATGTTTAGGACAGATTACAGTAGCAAGAAATTTTGCTGTATGATGCAATAAACCTACTTAATTAAAAAGTATATGGTACTTAAATAACTAAATGATTTGATGTGAGAGACTACAAATTCTTTGCTGCTTTTATTCTATCCTTGTTTAAAAAGGGTATAATTAGAGTTGTTACTTCAAGTAAGTTCAAGTTTTAAGCAGATAATTTCTAAGACACTGCTAGTTTATTTATCTACATTTACAACTAGCCACTGTGAATCTGAGTGAACATTCTAGAAGAACATGTGACTAAAATACAGCTTCTCAACGTGGTGGTGAACAACAACTACTAGAGTCCAGCACCTATTCATGATAAAAACACTACATAAAAATGGAATGGACTGTCTTTACCTCAATCTGATAAAAGCCATCTATATCAAATCAACAACCAACATCACAAAAAATGGACAAAACCTGAAAACTTTTGATCTAAAATTACGAACAAATTAAGGATTCCCTCTATCACCACTTTTATTCAGTTTTATTCTGGAAACATTAACCACAGCAATTAGACATAAGAAAAAATAAAAGGAAAAAGAATAAGAAAGGAAGAAGTTAGTTATCATTATTTATAGATGACAAGGTATGTAGAAGACACCAAAAACCCTAATGAAAGGCTTCTAGACATAATAACCAATTTCAGTATCATACTTGGATACAAAAACAAAACTCAAAATCAAGAGCCTTCCTGCCCTTCACAATAGCATAGAAAAATGAAATACTTAGTAATCAACCTAACAGAGGAGGGCTGGAGAAATAGCTCAGCAGATTAAGCACCTGCTTAGGAAAGCTCAGTGACTGGTGTTTGATCCTCAGCACCACATGCTATGCCTTCCCTGCCCCCCAGTGCACAGAGCCAGCCACAGAGTCTGGTCACAATGGCACACACCTGTAATCTCAGTGCTGGGGAGGCTGAAAACAGGAGGAGCACTAGGAGTCCTGCTCCGTAGTGAGACTTTATACCAAATACATTTTAAGAAATAAATCTAACAGAAGAAGTAACAGATCTTTATGCTGAAAACTACAATAGTCTTTTTTTTTTTTAAAAGGGATCAAAGAGGATATCCAAAAATGGAGATATCACTTGCTTTTGGATAGAATAAACAGCATATTTTGTCACAATATTTTATTGTGAAAGGCATGTAAAAAATGACCCTATTGCAAAATTGTTATGCAAGTTTAATGCAATTCTGATCAACATACCAATGACATACTTCACAGAATTAGATAAATTAATCTTAAAATTCATTTCAATCCAGAAGACCTAGATGATTAAAAGCAATTCTGGGCAACAAAGTCAAGGCAAGAGGTATCACAATCCTTGACTTTAAATTATACTATAAAGCTACTGTGATAAAATCAATATGGTACTGGCAAAACAAATAAATAAATAAATCAGAACAAAGGATTAATGGAACAGATTAGAAGATGTAGCAACAACTCTAAATGTACTCAGTCATCTTGTCTTTGACAAAGGGATCAATGATCTTCACTGAAAGAAAGATGGCCTCTTTAGTAAACTATGATGGAAATACTTGCTTTCCATATGCTGAAGAGTAAAACTAGACCCATGTCTCTCACCATGAACTAAACTAAGATAAAAGTGGATCAAAGATTTAAACATTGTAACAGAAATACTAACTCTGCTGGAAGATAAGCTAGATAAGATTCTTGAAGACATTGGTGTAAGGCAAATTCTTTATGAACACAACTCCAGCCACAAAGAATATAGTACAAATCTGAGATCTCATCCTATTAAAAAGCTTTCATACAGCAAAAGAAATCACAGAGTGAAGAGAAAACCCACTGAGTGGGAAAAACATTTTGCATTGTTCCTCAGAAAAGGGACTAATATGCAGAATGTATAAAAAAAACTCAAAGAAAAAAATAGACTCCCCGTAATTAAAGACCTAATTTGAAATGAACACATACTTCTCAGATTAAGAAATAGAAATAGCTAATGAATATATGAAAAAATGTTCAGCATCACTGACACTTGTCATTTGAGAGGTATAAATTAACACAAAACTGAGCTTCTATCTCACTCCAGAAAGAAAAGCTACCATCAAGACTTCAACCAATAATAAATTCTGCCAGGGATGTGGGGAAAAAGAACTCTTCTTCACTGTTAGTGGGAGTGTAGCCTGGTGTAACAACTGTCACAAACAGTGTGGGCATTCCTCAAAAAGCTAAAACTAGAGGTCCAATTTAGTCCAGATAATCTCTTTCAGGGTATCTTTCCAAAAGTTTTAAAAATATCACAACACCTGAATGTATGCACACCCATGCTTACAGAAGCACAATTTGTCATAGCTCAATGTTGTAATAAACCCAAAGGCTAACTGATAAATGGAAAAGATGGTTTTTGTGCAATGGAATATTGCTTAGGCATAAAGAAGGATAAAGCTGAGAGATTTATGGCTAAATGGATGGATCTGGAGATCATACCCTTAAGTAAAATAAATGTGTACACATGTGATCTTATGACATTGTTTCTCTGGTGCGAAAAACTGAAAGTATAAATGAAGACCAGAATGTATATTACAAATCATGAAACTGGGAAAAGAACTGGAGATGAAGGAAAGGGCAATGAAGGCAGGGAAAAGAAAAAGCAAAAAAAGAGGGAAAAATAGAGGGCTGGGGATTTAATTAAACACCACTGTTGTTTGCCTGGCAAGTGTGAGATCTTGAGTTTGACTCCCAGTACCAAAAATGACTGAAAAAATAAAAAAGAAAGGCAAAATGGAAGAAACAAATAGTTTTTGTAAATAAGGGTGGGAGAAGGGGACTGTAGGGAAGATAAAGGAATGGGGGAAAAAGGTCATAAGTCACATACAGGCACATAGTCCCTACAAAGACAGTGATCATTATGTATATTTAAAATATAGCAATAAACATAATTATAATGAAAAATAGAAATACAGCTCTTTGGAGTCTACAAGTTTCCATTCTTTTGAGGAAACCAGGACTCACACTTTTGGAAGCCAGGTAATTCTGATGCAGTCCATCCTGGAAACATACTGTGTAAAGAGTTGTGATAATTTATTTTCTTTGGGTTGATAAATTTAAAAAACTTGAGGACCAAACATTTTCACTGTTATAAAAAATTCAACTGATTATACTTAAATTTTTGTCAGGTTGAGGTAAAGATATCAGTGACAAACCAACAACTAACACCATACTAAAAATGAACGAAAACTGAAAAGCTTCACTTTCAAATAAGGGACAAAACAAGGATGTCCACTCTCACCACTTCTACTCAATATGATTCTGGAAAAATTAGCCATAGCAATTAGACAAGAAAGAAATAAAAGTAATCGTGATTCAAAAGGAAGAAGTGAAATTATCATAATATGCAAATGACATGATGCTCTACATAGAAGACCCCAAAACTCCACAAAAGACTTGTAGATTTAATAACCAAATCTGTAGTGCAGAATACAAAGTCAGCACCCCAAAATCAACAACATTCTTGTACACAAGCAACAAATACACCAAGACAGAGAGGAGGAAAAAAAACTTTCACAATAACATCCAAAATAATGAAATACTAGGAATCAATCTAACAAAGGAAGTAAAAGATCTATACAATGAAAATTACAGTACTGTGAAAAAGCGATGAGGATTTCAGAAAATGGAAAGATATTCCTTGTCCTTAGATATGAAGAACCTGCATCGTGAATATGGTCATACTCCCAGAGTTGTTATATAGATTTAATGCAATCCTGATTAACATACCATTAGGATACCTCACAGACCCAGAGAAAACACTCACAAAATATATCTGGGCCAGCAGACACATAGAATAGCAAAAGCAATCCTGGGCAACAAACAAAAGGCAGGAGGCATTATAGTCCCTGACTTGAAATTATACACAAAGCTACTGCGATAAAATCAGTGTGGCACTAGCAGAAACAAAAATAAAAACAGATCTGAGGACCAATGGAGCAGATTAGAAGATACAGACACAATTACAAACAAATTCAGGCACTTTATCTTTGACAAAGGGATCAAACATGTTCAGTGGGAGAAAGACAGCCTCTTTAATAAAAGGTGCTGGAAAAAATGGCACTTTCCACAGACTGAAGACTGAAATAAGACACATGTCTATCACTACACATGAAACTAAAGTCAAAATAGATTAAAGATTTAAATATTTAAATAGAAACATTAAATCTACTGGAGGAGAAGGTAGGTACAAATCTTGAAAACATAAGGGTATGTAGAAAGTTCATGAATCAAAACCAGACTGTGAGAAATACCTCAAAGAGTCGACAACTAGATTCTCCTCCTTTTAAATAATACCTTCATTGCAAAACACAGCAGCAACAGTGTAAAAAGTAAACTAACATATTGGAAAAAATTAGCTGACTGTC
The DNA here is from genome assembly GCF_000260255.1 of Octodon degus. Classification (NCBI taxonomy): domain Eukaryota; kingdom Metazoa; phylum Chordata; class Mammalia; order Rodentia; family Octodontidae; genus Octodon; species Octodon degus. The sequence continues at coordinate 829,408 of NW_004524766.1, read as the reverse complement.
CTTCAGACATAGGAGCTCTATCTAGAACAAATAAAGAAGTTTTAAAAATCAGTCCCTCACAAAACAAAGGCTCAATTAAAAATGGGCATCTGACAGGAATATACTTTTCTCAGATGAAAAAATACAAATTGAAAATAAATATATGAAAAATATGCAATATCATTGGTCATTTGAGAAGTGCAAACTAAAACAACACTGAGATTTCATCTCACCCCAGAAAGAATGGCTACCATCAAGAAGTCAGTCAGTAACTAATACCAGCTGAGCCCTGGGGAAAAAGGGACCCTTCTCTACTGTTGGTGGGAGTGCAGGCTGGTACAACCACTATGAAAATCCATGTGGAGATTCCTCAAAAAGCTAGAATTAAAAGGCCCATTCAAGTCAGCTATTCCCTTCCTGAGTGTTTTCCAGAAGAACTGGAAACATCATACCACAGCAATATATGTACATTCAATTTTATAGCAGCACCTTTTGTCATATTTGATAAATCTTGGAAACAACCCGGATGCCCATTAACTGAGGAATGTATAGAAAATATGTGGTATTTTTATACAATAGAGTATTACTAAGCTATAAAATGATAAATTTGGGGCTTTTATAATAAATGGATGCAGCTAGAGATCACACCCCTAAGTAACATAAATCAGACCCAGCACATGTCAATATTATATTGGCTGACTAGTATAAGAACCTGAAGGAGTAAATAAAATCTGAAAGGTACAAGAGATACCGTGGAAAGGAAAGAATTTCTTCAGAGGAAAGGAGCAACTGGGATGAGCAAAAGATCAAAAGAAAAAAAAATAAAGGAAAATTATATATATAGAAAATTGCTATGATAATTATATGGTTAATTTCTGATGATCTATTCAAAGAAGCAGTTAATGCTTTGTTCTCTCTCCTTTTTATTTTTCATAACTTTTTTGACTAATTTTGCATGCTTATATCTGATAATCTGAACACCAAGTTTGAAGGCAACAATATGTAATAGAACAACCAATGTTGAATTTCTAATTTGCTTAGTGAAATTTTGTATAATTTCATTTTTGTACTACTTTTCTTCTCTTTAATATTTTTTTGACCGGCAAAAGAGAAAAAAATTGGGCAAATATGGAATTTTAAATTTTAATACATATTTCATTTAGGTGGCACTCATTAATCCAATCAAAAGTAATAGCAGCATTATGCCCTTATAAGAAGATTCATAGGGGCTGGAGAGATAGCTCAGCAGTACTATAATCTCAGCACTGGGGATCCTGAGACAGGATTATTACCACTAAGAGTCCGAACTTCACAGCAAGCTATAAATTGTCCAAACCAAAGTAACACTTTTAACTTTATCAATGAATTATTTTTACTTCCAAATAAATTGATTTAAATTACCTTTCTAGTTATAATATGTGTTTCTGTAACATGAAAATATATTTATGTGTGTCAGGCACAATAAAACTGTTTAATTTTTAATTTCATGATCCCTACATAGAAATCAACGTAAATGTCAGTGTGGTACCTGCATTGTATTTTTTTTTTTTTCTTTTTTTTTGATGGTGCCACAAATCAAACTCAGGACCTTGAGCTGGTGAAGCAAGCATTAATTCCACTGAGCTACCTCCCCAGTCCAGGCCTTGTATTTTCTAAGAAACGCAATTTTCTTTGAATATTATATTTTTTAAATAGTGAGCATAGTTAGAATTTCATGGCGGTTCAGTAAACTAAGTGTACATTCATATTGTGATTTAGTACTGCATAAACATAAGATACAAAATGAATCCCGATAAGAAGTCAAATTTGAAATGAAAATAATTTGGTATATCTGTTCCTTAAAATTTTATCAAGTGCGTCTTTGAAACTGTGATACTGATTTTCTTTGCTTAAATGCCAGAAATGTTTTTAACTGTGAAATAATTTTAGATTCAAAGTAGAATACCTCTGAAATTTAATTATGTAGTGTTACCACCTTTCCATATCATGTTATTGTCTATGTATACTTTATAATGTGCTTTAAATCAGATATATATATATGAAAAATTATCTGATTATTTCTATTTATTTATTTATTTTTTGTGGCATTGGGGATAGAAATCAGGACCTTGCTCTTGCCATGCAGGTACTTATGCCGCTGAACTATATCCGCAGTCCTCTCTCTTAGATTTTAGTATGATAATCACTGTAGTAAAATGTATTTTAACTGCTTTTGAATGATAGTAAATAAAATGAATTCCCAACTTCCTCTGCATTGTTTTAAATGAAATTATTGGGGCTGGGAGAGAGCTCCGCTGTGTAAGCACCTGCCTGACAAGCAAGGCCCCAGATTTGATCCCTGGTACCGCATGCCATGCTGGCCTGGTGCCAAGATGGTCATTGTGACACACATCTGTAATCCCAGCAGTGGGGAGGCTGAGACAGAAGAATCATTACGAGTCGGAGCTGTGTAGCGAGACCCTGTACCAAATAAATAAAAGATTTAAAAAATAAATAAAACTCTTCTAGTCATTAAAAAACATTTTTTTTTTCCTTTTTTGCTAAAGTTCTAGCTCTATTTACTTTTCTCTCTAATGATGAGGGTATCTTTTCCTTCTAAGGTTAATGTGTGTTGCTGAGCACTTGAGGGTACTCTTGATTTGTGTACATGCTGGAGTGTTCATAATTCAAATGGTAGATGCAAATGAGATAAGCAAAGTGAGCTGCCTCTCCCCTTAAAATTTGGTCTCAAATAAATAGCCCATAATTGAGTTATATGTTAGATTATTTATTATGTTTATAACACATTAAAACATCACCAATAATAATATACTCCAAATATTACTTTGCTGATGTTTCATAAATCTTTTGATACCTGATTTAAATAACCTACACATATTTAACATTATTAATTTGACTCATGTTTATTTTGTATCTAATGTGTCTAAGTTTACGAAAAATAAAATTCATTTCAAAATGTACCATATGTACATGGGAAAATTAAAGTAACCTTACTAAACATGTATTCAGTGCCACAGGAATTGGCAGGAGCTGTAGGCATTTTAGAATTTAGAGGAACTGGAGTGCACTGTACTCTAGAAAAGTCAGGGGGAATCCTGGAGAGGCTGAGGATAGGGCTGCCCATTTAACAAAGTATAGAATTAGGCTTCTGGGCATGTGCAGCGAGGAGGACCGCCTGCAAGGTCTTGGTGCGAAGGCGTACAAGGAGGAGAATGCCTCGCTACAACTAGCTGACTGTGCGGGAGGAAAAGTGAAAGGTGTGTGGGAGAGGTTGGGAGAAATCAAAATAAGAAGGACGCAAGTGCAGGGTTCAAGGCTTTAGTTCTATGTTCCATGTCGTTAAGAATTTCAAACAAGTTAGTGATGTGATATTAAAGATGAGTTTAGCAACATGATAAAAGATAGATCGCAATAAGGGACGGAGTACAAGGGGAGGGAATATTAAGGCTTTTCCTGATATAACACAGGTAACAAGAGTGGGCGTGACATTGATAATGAGAAGAAAATATGCACGGAAGGGGAAGAAAGACAACTCCGGTGGCGAATTGGACGGAAGATTGAGGGAAGGGAAACAGTAAATGTGAATAAACAAATGATCAGTCTGTGATACTATGAAAGTGAAGATAACCTAATCGCCAATGGGCCACTGCGACAAGAGAGGTCGCTCTGAGCTTGCATAATTTGAGGTGAGAATGTGAGCTTGTGAGTGGACATCAGAGACCGAAAGGAAGATCAAGTTGATTCACTGGGAAGCATCCTAATCAAATGTGCAGACAGAGACAAAACACAATCAGCAAGGAAACAAGCCTGAGGGTTGTACGATGAGATCTGCATGTAGAGAGATACTGTGGATGGTAAATGTTAAGACGGGATCTGAGAAGCAGGAAGAGGACTCTGGCCTCTGAAAACTGTAGCTATCTCTCTTAGCTTATTCAAAGGCTACTGCATGCTCTGAGTGGAGAAGGAGGTGCAGTGCGATGACAGGAGACTTGGAATCGAATGTACTGACTTGACACAAAGGAACAAAAGATCTGATCTTAATGCTGAGAAGACTGATGTAGAACAAACTTAGAAATTGCATTATTGAAGGTGAAGCACTATGTACTCCAGTTCTTATGTGCACGATTTGAATATATTTGGAAATCACTCCAAATGAAAAGTCTACATAGGGTAAAATTATAACATATACTTCTTAAAGTTATTTATCAACAGAACATTCAGGGCACATTACACTAACCATAATTAAGTTAAAATAAATTTCCAAATTTCTTTACTCATCCAATTTCTTAGACACGTTAAAGTAAAACATATTTTCAGATGGATTAGAAAACACTGATCTAAAGGCAAAACAACTTCATCTTTACTGCTCTACTTTCAGCATTTCTTTCTGCACTATTGCTGACTGAACACAAGGCTAAGCCACAGCTCAACCCTTCTTTATTTTTATTTTGTGATTGTGTTTCAAAGATGCTGATGACGCAGGCTGCAATCAAACTTGTGATCCTCTTGCCTCGGCCTTCCAGAGTTCCTTTCAGCATGTTGAATTAATAAGCACTGTGAAAACCTTAGTGGTAAAGGCATAATACATACTTTGTTTAATAAAAACATCTTTATCTTTGTGTAACTCTCGAGGTACAATGTGGTTTCAGTTGCCCTGAAGATGATGTGGTGGCCTTCTCTGAAAGAAGCAGGAAAAATAAGGTTCAAACGATTGAGAACACAGGGACGATGACACTGGGTCTAGGGAGGTTATACAAGAAAGAGCAAAGCAACAAAGCAGCTTTTAACTCCTGCCCAGATGCTTTTGTCACTGGACAAAGAAAGGAAAGCCCATGGTCAGTGTGGTTGAGAAGACTGCATGAGGAAGCCACGAAGCTCAGCTCAGTTCAGCTGAAAAGGGAGGGGAACAGGCACCACAAACTACAAAACATAGGTGACAGTTGTAAGCAGTGAAAGAAGGTGACTGGGTATAAGTTGTCTGAGTGTTAGTATGCAGGTCTGCAAATGTCACTGAATGAACAATAGCTTATACAGAATAGACTCATTATAGTTCTAAGTGTGAGACTTCATCGTGATGGCTTCCCTTCATTCCAGTGAGCTCCAGCTAGCAGATTGGTACAGCCCAGGCTGTGTGTGTGGATGGCTGGCACAGGGACCGCAGACACAGAGGGATGGACTGGGGGTGGCACCAATGAGTAGGCTTGCAGCTGGATAGTAGGAAATGGAAAGAAGAAGGAAGATAGCCCTTGTTCATCAGGGAAACTCAGTTTTTCACTCTAGCCTTCAGACACCGGTCTCTAGTTCCTCAGGCTACCAGTGGACCCCTCATCCTTCCAAGCAGCTCTTCAGCTTCATGACCCCCATCACTCCCTCCAAACTCCCACACCTCACCCCACGCTCATGACTGAGAGTGGGGTTTACCAGGGAGCAGGAAGCCCTTCTGGATTCTGCCTGCTCCCATTCCACAGATGGCCTGTGGGACTCTTCCCCTTCTGATCCCTATGTCTATCTAGAAAACCCCTTTTATACAGTGATGATTCATAGATTTATATTGATTCTGTTCCTCTAGTGAGCCCTAACTAAGACATTAGAGAATTAAATAAACTCAAAGATACCGTATGCCTACTTCTAAATCATCCGAGAACACATTTTTCAAATGGTGACTCTAGAAGACAGGAGGACATCAGCACTGTGATTGTCAGAAATATATTATGGTATCACTGATGTCTCCCTCCTCTATCTTCATTGAGAAAAAAAAATGGTGTTCAACTTTGAAATAACACTTTAAGTCAAACCATGCTAATTCAAAGAAATACATTCTCTCTTTGATTCTTCTACTTAATTTCTCTTCTAAGAGGTAGGAGAAACAAAATTACCCTGGTTTTCTTTGGGTCCCTGCAGTTTGCCTTTGTCAAGTGAGTCTCACTGTCATCTAAGACTTTTCCAAATGCTCCCGCAGTGTGAATTGAGGTTTATATCTGTGACTATCTCCAAGTTTCTTTATCTGTCCTAGGCAGCAGGTTTCTTATCTGACAGCCTTATAATTATGGAAGAAGCTGCATATTAATGATTCAGCACTTACATAAACAACTGGCCTTGGAGAAATCTAACAAACCAACTTGTAGGATTTGATGCAGCTTAATTAAATGTAAATAATGTCAAATGTTGTATATTCCAGGATTTCTTTACAGCTTTATGAATTTTTTTATGTACACAAAGCATTATGAATTCAGAGTTTTTAGCAGTTATTTTCTAATTCAACTACTAAGATAATATGCTTTGACATCAGATACGCGCCATGAATGGGAGGTATTGGCACACACATGCACACTAAATGTTTGTGTATGCAAGGTACAGTTCTCAATTGTTGGTATTTAGTTTTTGATTCCTCCTCTTTGAAGTTGCCAGCCTGTACATTTTCATCTGAAGTTCTGAGTCTGTATCATGCTTTGAAGGAACAAATGGCCTCCATGTGGTGTTTGGCTTTCCCGTGCCCATCTCTATTAGCCACATCAGGAGGAAATGCATTCCGACAGAGGCTTTTCACTTAAGCATATGTACCTGATCCTGTCCACTGGCCCTGGGCTGACACACGCCTCCATCTGGGGACATGTACAAGAAACAGCACTGAGGGGAAAAAGGATAATTAGCTTATTTATCAGAATAAAAGATACTAGCATTTTGTTAGGATAGTATGGTGGGAAGACCACCAGGTGTGTGTGTGTGTGTGTGTGTGTGTACATGTGCTAAAAAGTGCTTAGTTTCTGATCTGTGTGGTACTATATTTGTTCTGCTTGAGAAAAAGAGTCGATCAGTGAATAATTGGTTAAAATTATCTAATCAAATTTATTTATTGGCATTTTAAGGGACTCGTTTTAGTTTTGAGTTAATGGGTGAAGAAAATGACAAAAGGAAAAGTCATTCTAAGAAAAGGCTGAGTTAAAACAACTTGGTTCAGGAGAGTCACATAATATTATAATGGGTAAATTTATTAGTTTTACTAAGATTCGAATTCTCCATTTCTGAAATATCAATAGTAATTCTTCAGTAATACATATTGCTATATTTTTAGTAGATAGCGTATGAATAATGTGTGTAATATGTATTCAAGGCAGTGGTTTTCCTTGAGCTAAGCCTGTATCCTAGATCTCACTATTTATACCCAAATACCACTATTAAACAACCATCTGTAAATACTAAAAACACTTCCAAATGATATAATGACATAGAAATATGAACATATTTTCCTTCTGTTCTGGAGGATCATATTTTCAGGAAAATATTAAGGTAATAAACAGAAAAAATCATCTTTAAGTACCTTACTCATGGGCCGGATAGATAGCTCAGCGAACTGAAGTGCCTGCTTAGGCAGACACAGGGGCTGGGGTTTGATCCCTGATGTGTCATGCAGGCCCCGCCCCCGGGGCGCGCTGAGAAGGAATATGAGACTGGGCCTGTCGGTGCATGCCTGTAATCTCAGTTCTTGGGAGGATGAAAACAGGAGGATCACTCTGAGTCCCATCTGTGTAGTGAGATCCTGTAGACCCTGCACTAAATACATAAAAAAGTACCCTACTCACATAGTATGCAACATGGATTTCTTCAGTCTCTTAGCAATAATACCTATGTGTGTGTTACTCCTTTACAGCTTACCATGTCCTGAGGAATACTCTACTTGATAGGATGCCAGCCGCCAAAAGGAGCTCTGTTCTCATGAAGTTTCCCTGCTTGTGCAAAAGGTGAAAGTTAGTGAATAAATGAACAGAACATCAAGAAATTAGTTATTGTGATAAAGCAGAAAGTGATCAGGGATTTGGTGATGGTGGCTGTTCATGGTAGAAGATGAAGCGTAACTTTTCAATGAAGGGTGACATTTCTGCTCAGCTCTAGAAATTACAGTAATAGCTTGGGGCAGATATAGCATGAGCATGCTTCTGCTGAGAAAAGCAAGTATGGACGTTCTCACGTGATAATACACTTGATGTTTTTAGAAAAGAGGAACCCCAGCGTGTTTGAAGCCCATTAAATGAGTCAGTATAGAGCAGAATGAAGAAAGAAAAGCTACAGTAGGTACTTTTTATCTAGGGCATATAGAGAATCAGAATTTTACTCTAAGATATAGGAAAACAAGCAAGCAAGACACTCTAAGGGGCTGAGGAGATGGGGCTCAGTGGAATAAGTGCTTCCCTGGCAAGTGCAAGGGCCTGAGTTCAATACCTGGTTTGGCCAAAAAACAAAAACAAAAACAACAACACAGACACTCTAAGCAGGGTCAGTCAAATAACTCAGTGGACTAAAGCACCTGCAAGCAGGTCCAGAGGTCAAGGGTTCAATATGTGGGCCTACCCTGCTGGCCCCGCCCCCAGGGCACGCTGAGAGTGCAATTGAGACTGGGCATGGTGGTGTGAACCTGTAATCCCAGCTCTTGGGGGGTTGTAAACAGGTGGATCACTATGAGTCTGATCTAGTAGTGAGACCCTGAACACCCTGTAGACCCTTCCCTAAAATACAAAAAAAAAAAAAAAAAAAAAAAAAAAGACACTGTAAGCAAAGAAGAGTCATGACATGATTTACTTTTCAATAACGTTCCTCCAAATTGGCAATCCCCAGACCAGAGAACAAATACAGATACTACTTAAGAGACCATCATAATCCAAGTGAGGAGTAACAAAGGTGGAACAAAGATGCTAATGCTGGAAACTGAAAACTTATTGATTTGGTATATATTTGAAGACATTGATAAAGTGATTCTAATGTTAATCAGATGTAAGATAAATCAAGCATGAATTCCGGAGCTGGCCTGAGCCATGACAGAACAGTTGTTGAGACGGAAGAGCAAACAGGTTGTTGACCCACCTTGATAGACATTTGAGTTGTTTCTAAAGGTTTGCACGTTCTCTGGTTAATCCCACGTGATCAGATATACTGTCTTTCTCTTATATATTGTTGGATGTTCAGAAATACACATCCATGTGCAAAGGGCATATTAATCTTTAAATTTTCCTTCTTGTACACTCTGATTTTATTATCAAGATGATTTTGAAAAATATCCTACCTTTTTAATTCCCTAGGAGATTTTGTGGAAAACTAGTAACTTTTCTTCTTGAAATGTTTGGTAAAATTTATTTCTTTATGTTTACCAAATAGCACGTGAAACTGGAAGTTTTGGAAATTTTATTTTCATTTATTTATTGAGTACAATGTCTCATGAGTTGTAGTGATCCTCTTGTCTCAGCTGCCCCAGGGCTGCGTTTGCAGGCATATGCCACCATGCCTGGTTTTGTTGGGACTGGCACGGCATGCAGTACCAGGGAGCAAACCTGGGTCCTTGTGCTTGCCAGGCAGGCACTTTAGACTGATGATCTATCTCCCCAGCCCAAATTTTTGAAATTTTTATACCATTATGTAAATGGATTTAATAAGTAGGGGACAATTATGTCTACTTACTTGTTACTGAATGAGCTTTAGAAATACTTTGCTTCAAATGCTTCACCTAGAGGGGCCGGGGAGATGGCTCAGTGGAATAAGCGCTTCCCTGGCAAGCACAAGGGCCTGAGTTCAATCCCCAGTTCCGCCAAAAAAAAAAAAAAAGATTTCAAATGCTTCGCCTATTTTTCCTAAATTTTCAAATTCACAGAAAGCAATTTGTTCATTACATTCTTTAATTTTCTTTTTAATATCTTCAATCTATGGGAGTGCCGTATTTCTCATTATTTACAGTGATAATTTGATTTGTTTTTCTATTTTTTTCTTTTTTTCTTAATAAGTGTTCTAGTGCTATAACATTTTCTTGATTTTTCTCAGAGAACTAGATTTTTGTGTCATTGTGTTCTTTTCTATTGCTCCAATATTTATTTCTCATGTTTTATTTTTCATCTTTTTCTGATTTTTTAATGTGTGAGCCTGGATACTGGTTTGTGACCATCTTGCTTCCTGATGTACGACACACAGTGTTACACACTTCCTCCAAAATATTGCTTTCGCTGATCCTTACAAATTTTGAAAGTCCTTATTTTAGTTGTGTTCAGTTAAAAATACTTTCTAATTTACATTTTAATTTCATCTTTATTTTATCCTTTTTCAGAAGTATATCACTTAGCTTGCAAACATTTAGAAGCCCTTCTGAGATACTGCTTTACTTAATTTCTAATTTAATTCCTTTGTAGTCTGAGAAATACTTTGGGGCACTTACACCCTTCATTACTTGAATCCTTTTGAAATAATGAGACTCCTTTTACTCCCCAATACGCAATCAGCCTTGATAAATGCTCTGTGCACACTAGAGAAGAAGTGGTGCTCTGTTTATTCCGATGGATTAATCCACGAATGACAGTTAGGCAACACCGGCTGATAGTGACGTTCGGGGCTATCGGACCCTTGTTAATTTTTTAACTACATGTCCTGTCAATTGTCAGGAAGATGGTGTTACAATCTGACCATAATAGTGAATTTGTCAACTTCACTTTACAAATCTATAGGGGTATGTGTGTGTGTGTGTGTGTGTGTGTGTGTGTGTGTGTGAAATTGTTATTAGGACTATAACATATTAAGATTCTTTTGTCTTGACTTACTATTTTATCATCATGAAATAAGCTATTTTTTGCCATCTTTACAATATTCTCTGTTTCTGTCATGTATTATGATTTTAATAAGGTTTTCATTTGATTAGGACTAATATAGAATACATTTTCCATTCTTTCATTATTAAAATAATTGGAATTACTTCCATCAATTTGCTATAGGTATTCTGTTTCCCACCATAGTTAATTTTGTTGAGATTTTCCTTATGTAGAATTAGGAATTTTTTAACTGTCTTTTACCTCACTTTTGGGTTATTTCCTATGGCTTACTATTTTACCAATTCAGTAGTTTCTTTAGTTGCATACATATGCTTTTAAATGGTTACAGTCCGCCTTCTGATGATAGCATCCTCATGGCTAGTTTAGAATTAAGCCTGTTGTACATCTTTGCACATGCTGTTAAGCAGTGCTCTTGTATTGCTCTTCACTTTCTTCACTTTTGTCTGAAATGGCTTTTATACTCAATGAACTCCGAAATATATTCTTACTTAGACAATCGCCTTTCTCTGTGACATATATAAGAAATCTCTGGTAAGAAAATTCTTTAAAAAAAAAAAGAAAATTCTTTTGAGAAAAATAGCTTGCATATTTACTTGCGGAGGTAAAATTTCATGTGTTCTTCATTTCTTGGTTGACATTTATTTCAATTTGCCATTTTCTTATTGCCTAAAAGACTTCTTTTACAACTACTTAGAGTGACAGTGTGATGTTGATTAATCAATTTAGCTTTTTTGCTTTTGTATGCTTGAAAAATGTTTACATTTTTTAAAAAACATATTCCCATACTCCTGGAATTCTAGGTTGTCAGGGATATTTTTATTTTACAGAAATTGAAGAACAATAATGATTTTCTGATTTCTTGCTTTCATTTTTTTTTCCAAAAGAAATCAGCTATCATGTTTTTCTTTGTCTCTCAACTGGTAAAACTCCTTTATCTCCTTTTTTTGTATTTTTCTATTTATTGTTGCTTGTAACCAATTTATTGAACTACTTTTTGATTTGCAGACTCATGATATGTGTAAAATTAAGTTTTCAATTGAATAAGCCTTTGTATCTTTAAGCAACCCCATCCCTAAGGTCTCCAAGTCACACTTATTTCTTCACTTGAAGTTGTCTAGCAAGTCTGAAGGTAGTTTTCTTTTGATAAATACTTTCCTCTGTCTATTTCATTGTGGGTATTTTCTAGTTCCATTTCCCCCAATTTCCCTAGCTATTTCTTCTACAGAGTTGTCTTGTCACCAACCTCAACCAGCGTATTTTTTAAAATCTCAGATAGTTTAAATTTTATTTCTACAAAGCTTAATTTGATTGTTTAGTTTATAGTCACTTTATGTATTTCTTATATTCTCTTGAATTTTTTTATGTATTTAGTACAGGGTCCACAGGGTCACATTACACAGATGGGACTCATAGTGATCCTCTTGCTTTCAGACTCCCAAGGGCTGGGATTACAGGAGTGCACCACCTTGCCCAGTTTCATTGGTCTTCTCAGTGTGCTCCTGAGGTGGGTCTGGCACAGAGTGAAGGGGATCAAACCCTGGCCCCTGTGCTCTGCCTAAGCAGGTGCTTTAGTCCACTGAGTTGTCTGGCCGGCCCTTCACTTGAATTTTTATACATGAAAAGTATGTATAATAACACATTCTATTTAATGTTAATTGGCTTTGAAATAGTTTTGTGGAAAGAGCTAATATGTAAACATACATAAATTTAAAAGCTTAGGATTCCTCATGATAAACTTGCCTTTGTTTTATTTTATTTTACTTTTAAATCTTGAACCCAATAGCAGGTTTGGCCTGTCGAATTTTATGTGAAGTTTAAAGAAATAGTTAATGACTTTAATTAATCAAAATAATTAATTGGCTAATTAATTGATTCTTAAATAAAAAAAATTTAAAATTGGGAGCTGATACACTTCACAAATATTTCCTTATAAAAACATAGGCTTCAGAACAGAGCATGATGGTGCACACCTGTAATTCCAGCACCTGAGAGGTTGAGACAGAAAGATAGCTGGGATTTCAAGACCGATCTGGGGGTACAACAGTAAGCACAGGCCCAGCCCAAACTGGATAGTGAGGCCCTGTCTGAAAAACAAGCAAACAAACAAAAAGTAGACTTACAATTGGGGTCACTGAAATGGCAAATGGAGAACTACATGCGTTTCCACTGACCCCCTGCTAAATTGAAAAAGGAAAACTGATGCCCCATTTTTTCTCTGCATCCTTTTGCCCTTCTGTAGTTAGACAGAGTTGCACTAGTGTACAAAATTCTAATTTTAATTCTATGCCCAAGGTTTCTCTCTGTATTTTCTTTATACTTTCTTTTGATGAATCTATTCTGTGATTTCTCTAAGTTTACTTGCTTTTAATTTTTCCAGATATTGAGTATGCAATGTAATCTGTGCTAGCATGGGACTTCCTTCTTGACTTTACAGTCATTTGTAGTGTTTGTGCTTCATTTTCAGCTATGTATATCATGCCACTGCGTCAAATAAAAACAAGTTGAAACTGATGGTGTGTTTGTTTAGGTTTAGCAATCTTGCATCTTGATTTTTTTCTGAGGTATTTTTTAACATGTAACAAATATTTAATCATTTTATATAAATACTGATACCTTTACACCGTTCTCAAGTTTCTCACATCCCTTTTTATAGTTAAATTTCTGATGAATCAATTGCCATTGTGTATCTTTATGGCCTTTGCTGTGATATTACAATGAATGTGTTCAGTGTGGAATGATTAAAATAAGCTGAGTGGCATTCACCACTGCACCTGCTTATTTTTTATATTAACAGCAGCTCACATTTATTCCCAACAGGTGTTAAATCTGCTATCCATTACCAACTCTAGCATAACCACCATGCTGTGCCACAGGTCTTAAAAATTTACTCTCCCTTCTCATTGTAACTCATCGTAACTACTACACTCCATCTCTCCTCCATCTTTCCATACCCTTCTGGTGATCATCATTCTGTTCTCTACTCTTCTATGCTTGCCTAATTTAAATTCCACATATAAATAACATTTCCCATTCTGGGAACACAGCATGATAGCTGACCGAGGGTAGAAGCAAGGAGAGTTCATATATCTCTGCCATCAGGAACTCTGGTGTTTATTAAAATTTATGTGACTAAAACGAAGGAAATGCTGCATCATCAAAAACTTCATTTGCTTGTTGGCTTCCTTCAATAGATGATACCATTTTTTAGACAGTCTTAAATGAAAGATCCAATTCTGAGTTGAATCACAAGACCATCATCATAGACATCCTTCTGCAGTAGACCACGGAATAGCACTAGGGAGCAGAATTGGTACTCCACAAAGAATACCCAGGGAGATGCTTGGAGAGACACAGACCACTAAGTGGAGGGTTAAGTATGTGAAGGTTAGATGATGATTTAGCTGGAGTAGAACATTTTCAATGAGAAAAGATGAATGTAAATTTGAATTTGGGTAAAATAGTAAAAGGTCTTAAATTCTGGGCTAATGGAAAGGTTAGGCTGTTTCAGAGGAGGACTGATTATTCTGTCAAGAGATCTTCTAAATATTATGGGTAATATAGCCCATCTCTTTCAAGTCAAAAGCAAGGCATTAATTTATACCACTCCTTGGCAACTAAAAATTGCAGTTTTGTCAGTCTTGCACCTTAAAAGAGTCCTTTCAATCTCATGAGGTGATACTTCTTAGAATTCTATAAATTATACATTGGATATATTAGTGAGCATCTTGATTTAACCTAGGATAAGTTGAGCTCCAAATAAAGAATTTTCTGTTCTCCCTAAATTATTACATCTATTTAACAAATTCACCTGAGTTTAATTTATTTTTAAACATCTCCCTACCCTTAGTGTGCCTCATATTGTGAATTTGTCTGAGAGTGGTATATGATACTGGAATGTTCCAAAGCATCGGACAAAACAATCCAAGCATTTGAGGGAAAAAAATCTAGTGTGTGCTATGATTTCTTCTCTAAAGGAATACATTGACCAATGCTATTCTATATTGGCTTCATCAAAAAGTTTGTTTACTCATTTGCTTTTGGCACCTAAAAATAAGCAATGGTTGAATTACAAGGGGTAGTGTTAAGAATTTTCTTGTTAAGTAAGATGTTTCTCCTGGATTGCACGGATGGTCCTCCTTTGCCCCCATGCAGGAAATCTGTGCTTAAAAGGGAGATTTTCGAACCCCGGAGAATACAGTTTCATTTGAAATTCTATGAAGAAGCCCACAACACAGTGAATGGAGCATCAAGAAAATGTAAACATCTTTATGGTGGTGGAATTCCCTAAATATAGAGCCAGGCTCTTCTAATACCGAACAGCTGTTTTATGTATTTCAACAACCAAGCACAAGGAAAAAGGCGGCTCAGACACCTTAAGTCATTCCAAATCAGTTTAAAGCATCTTTGGCGCCCTTAAATATTAATGAAAGTCAACAAGCAGCATTGAAGACTTTGCCCTTCAGGGACTGTCACTGGTCAGTTCCTTGCTGTTTGTCTCCTAGTTAATCAAATTACGGCATCATTGTTGCATTCATACCCTCCACCATTAATGATGACTGTCTGCAAAACAGAGGATGTTCTTGGCATAAAGGCACATTAAGCCCGAGGGGGAGGGGGCAGGGTGCGCTTCCGCCTCCATCCCCCTGCGTGGAGTAGAGGTGTAGATGAAGATCAGTGGCAGAAATCAGCCTTTAATATGTCTGAAAGCCACTTCAGGTCACATTATCCCAGGCAGTCAGGAAACACACATGCAAAGATGAAACAGAATCTACGACTGGAAGAGGGTAATCATGCTAATTTCTTAAATTTGCTTCCTTCAATACAGGATCTAGATATTAGACTCATCCTTAACACATGTGAAAATCACTTCGGAATAAATCCTCCTGCAGTAGAACTAATTGTTCTCAAAATAAAAATACGCTTCAAGTGATATGGATAGTATGTATTTGCATTTCACAACACATTTCATTTTCCCCAGCATCAAAATGGTTAAAATGAAGAAGCCAGGTTATTACACATTTCAATTCCAGAGTCAAATATAAAAATTTCTATTATAGGGACAATTAATTACATCTCAAAATGGCAAATGTGCATCCTTGTCAGGTAGAGTGTACTCTGATGGCCTTTCCTCAAACACTGAATGTGGAGATTTGATCTCTTCTAATGGTGCTGAGAAAAGGGTAATTACGCTATGGTCAAAGCTAATTTGCTTTCTGCCAGATGAACTGTTGTATTTTATTGTACGCTGACATTTTAAAGTAATTACGGCACTGTTGACCTTAGACAATTCCAGTTGTATCGCTGTCTACAGCTGCGGAGCTCGCTCTACCTTTGGCTGGCAGACAGTGGCTGTAACGAGGTAATGACACGGACAAAGAGCACCATATGGGGTTCCTTTGAGATACACAAAGCCCAGTGAAAGGAAACAAGAAAATTTTAACATCATTATTACAGTCACACATCTTTACAGCCATAAAGGACCCTGTCCACACATGCTGATGCACACGCACGGGGACACAGAGGCACACAGAAAATACACGCACTTTGCCCGCGTCTGCCCTAGGTGTGTGCATGGGTGTGCACGCGCGTGTGAGAGCACGCACGTGGGTGGGGGGGATTCTTTTGTAAATGGCAGCATGCATCAAGAAGAAAAAGAGGTCAGGTAGAACTGAACATGACGGACTGGTCTTCCACTGACACGAGTTCAAAGGCTAAAGACTATTGATTGAGATAAAAGCCCGGGTTCTTATCTAATGTGAAAGACACTCCTTGTTGTCAGAAAACCGTGCACATAATTAGGCAGAAAGAAGAGTACTCCAGCCAGAAAATCACTATAAACTGAGCTTCATTAAACTTAGATATTAGTTCATTTAAAGGAAGAAGTTATTATTCATTGATATATTTTAATGAGCTATCGCCAGTCCTTTCTAAAGTAGGAAGTAAAAACGTGTTCAGAGTTCGGTCTGGTTAATGTATCCCTGCTAAGAGAGCAAAATAGATTAATATCACTTGAAAAGAATCGTACTTTACCCTCTTCAAGAAAAACTGTACAAGATATTAAGCTACAGCATTATTGTGAAGAAGCGGGGGAAGAAAGCTGAGCCTTATCGCCACGTTAAATATTTATTCTGTTTACTGGGGTGTGTGAAAGTGGACGGCGGAAATGTATGCTCACTTTCAACAAGCCATGGGCGGTCCCAATGTCATAGCTTATGGTCTCCTCGTATGACAATTGCAGGCGGCAACGCATAATCGATGTATTTCCTATTGAATTGCATTTCTATTACTCAGAGCTTCCCCACCTCCTGTAGTAATTAATGGAAGGGTGAATGGGTCATTACTTTGCCTAGGAAAAAAATTAATGCAAATTATGTTATAGAGATGATATAGCTAGTTTGGGGTCTCAGTTTAAACTGTGAGTGTTTAAAAAAAATTCTTTTTTCCTAATCTCCTTTATTTTTATGAGTATTTGGAGAGCTCTTGGGCAGTAGTTTTGGCTTTTTTCTAAGACAAGGTACATTTTTCAGAGGCACTACAGAATTCCCACCAAAAATTGGAATTCAATGGAATTAAAGTATCTATTAAAATGATCATTTCTGAGGTGTTTGTGTGAGTGGTATATAATTGAAATTCTACCTTATTTAATGTGAGAAAGAAATTCAAGAATAGATGCAACAATCTCTTTTTAAATTCCAGTTTGCTTTACCACTAGATTTTAGAGTATCCAGGGTGATGTTTATTCACTGTGAAGGGTTTAGCAAACTATTAATATAATACAAATATTTTTGAAACAAATTCCACATGAGGTTTCTTCTATGATTAGAATAGTTTATTCTCTTAGTGTTGTTGCTTTAAAATAAATATATCCTCCAAAGATTATATATTAGAATATGGCCGACACATTTTTAGAAAGTGGAAGAGCAGTAATAGGAAAGCACTTGTGTACTGGAGCCCCAGACCTTGCCTAGCAATCGAAAGCAAAGCTGGAATCACAAACGACTAATATCTTTATATTTGCATTTGTTGTTGTGATTGCTAGAAACACTTTACACCTAAGAACTAATCATTTTATCTTGTAAGCATTCTTGATTTTAAAACTTCACTATATTTATCAATACATAATAATCAGAAGCCCACCCTTTCATGACAGTGGAAACTTAAAGAAAAAAAAAATCTTATTTCTTCAGGAGTGTTCACGTGTGGAATTGCAATTGTACTAGCTCTGTGCGTTCTCTCAGTCCTAAGTGGGAAAACAAAGATAAAGAAGCGGGGGGAAAATAGTTTCAGAAAGTTGTATTTAAAAAGAAAAAGAGAAAGGAAGAATCTGGGTCATATTTCTCAGAGAGAAATGGGGTAAGGAAGACGCACGAGGCCAGCAGTCGGAGAGTCAGGGAACGAGTTCTGACGGACGGAGAGGGAGTGCGAGGAAGAAAGACAGTGACAAGAAGTAAGAAATCACTTCCCTGAATTAGGGGTGAGTGATGCTGCTGGAGAAGCTGAGAGGCAGATGGATGGAGCTTCCCACAGGTGAGGCGAGCTCCGCTGCAGACAGGCGGCGTGTCAGAGACCCCGGGATAATAAAGTGTGCCGTGTGCAAACTGGTGCGTTCATAGCTGTGACTCAATCCTGAAAATAAATGAATAAAAGAAACAAGGCAAATGA
>NW_004524766.1:797248-811087 GCF_000260255.1 Octodon degus | reverse complement strand
TATTTTTACACATCTTTCCATGTGACATGTCAAATGGCAGTTTTTCCATTTGTTCCATGAAATGGACAGGTCAAGAAAAAAAAAAAAAGAGAGAGAGAGAAAGCTTTGAATATTTTGAAATAACTATAAGGCTGAAGCTTTAATGTGACATCACATCAGTTCTCCTGATTATTTAAGAAGTCAGAAATTTTTCATTCCAATAAAGGTGACAGAGAGGTAGTTTTATTGGCCTGTGCCTGACAATCAAGGTTGTAAAACAACACCAGGAGTGAGCTGAAGAAACATACAGCTTTCTGGATGGTTACAGATTTTAAAGCACACAATTAAAAGTGTGTGGAAAAGTTTTAGGGATATATTCGAAGCAAGATGATTCTCCCACTTCTGCTGAAAATGAACTGGTTTTCCATGCGAAGCTATTTTGCAGCACAGAAAGAAAGTGACTCTAATCAAGTATATGGATTCATTAAGAACCACTGTAGACCTAGGTCAAATATGCGACCTTCCAATCTGGGTGCATTTAGCAGAGACAACACCAGCTCATCATTACTATCTTGAATTTATTGTCCATGAAATAGGCTATTGCCTGCTTTTCTATCAAAACAAATATAAAGACTAATCCAGCACGTAAAAATGAAGGCAGACTATTGAATCTGTTTAGTTGGATTGAGTTTGCTGCAGAGAAGGAGAAGCCGCATAACATTTTTAATATCTTCCACAAAATAATGCATTTTCTTTCCTAAAGATCTGCTGGGTAGAATGAGTTTCATTAATTTCAGGAAATGGAAACCAATCTTCGTGTATCTGCCTCTCTTTAAATATCATCTGTGGAGGAAAGTTTTAAACAGTACCAGTATTTTCCTGTCCAGACTAAAACATGATCTGAAACAAAGATGCAGGATTCTGAAGAAATGGTTAGAGAGTAGAATGTTAATATTGTCACAGAAGCTGAGGCAAAAGTAAATATTAATAGTTTGCAGAAAATTTTAGCACATGCTAAGTAGAAAAATATATGCGAATGCTGATTTTCACATGTTTTTATGTTATTTCTTTATTAAGTTTTGAGTTGAGAAATTCTATTACAAAATCTTTTTTCAATGAATAAGCAGTTCTAGAAACTAGTTTCAATGTGACTTAATTAAATATCAAATTTATATATTTATTTTGGCATTATTTGACATCTTTTTGCAGCATTAGTATAAAGAGAAAAAATAGAACTAATTTGAGATTATTACAAAGTTAATTAAATTGAATCCAATCTTCTGTTACTCTTAATTTCTTTTACTCTATGAAGACTGGAGTTCAGTAAAAACTTTTACTTTTTCTGACACAAGGTAAAACATTTCTTGCTATAATGCAGACCAGCTGCAGCATTCAGTCCTGCCAGAGAACTCTTCATAGGCCAGTTGCTAGTAGATAATGTATTTCACATAGATTAGCCTGAATTAAGATGCAGAAAAAAATCTTTTTTCCATTTCATTTTTGTCCTTTCCCAACGATGAGTAACTGTCAGTGTGTGGACGCCTTTTTTCAGGGAATGTGTGAAGCTGTCACCCTGCTGTATCTGCAGGACCATCCAGATGCTGCACAATATGAGATCTGGAACTCGGCATTGTGATGGTTGTCAAATGAGAACCACTTCACTGTATGCCAGAGTCTTGGGGAGGTGACAGTGTGGGGAGAGCTGAAGGGTGTCGATATCTTTCAATATTTCAAGCCCATGTCTTTCCTCTGTGAAGTCCGCAGTGTGTTCTTCTAGGATAACATTAAGCTATTGAAACACCTCTTTTGGTAAAGAAGTGATGATCAGATTTGATTAACACTTTTGAAGAAAGAGCATCCTTACATGTTTGACATTTTCTCTAATTACAGCTCTGGAATATGAGGAATTCTGATCTGAGGCCAATACGTGCCATGCTGGCAGCACGGCCTGTTTATGCAGGTAATGGCTGGCTTTGGCTACCTCTGAACTGTCACGTACCATTTGAATTAATGAGGCCATACAGGTCTAAGGTCCCTAAAAAGGCCTCTCTACATTAGGGTCTATTAAACCTGCCACAAGCTGCTCAGTGTTAGGAAAAGGACGACAGGGACTATTGCGTTCTCTTCTCCATTTTTGCTTTTGATTTTAGAATGTTGAAAAAAATTTCCCCATTCTTCAGCAAATATTCTACCAAGTCATACTGACAAAATTCCTATAGTGTATTAGACACTCATAAAGCATCAATGCCTCTAAATAACCAATATCAGAAATAAAAATTAGCAGAAGAGCAGGCTCAGAAACTGCATGATGACCTAATACATAAGCCAATTAACATTATCTTGCATGTTTGGTTTCCTTTTTCTTCTTTTTTTGATCATTAAATGCAGCTACATTTTAGCAAAGTAAAACAAGGAGACCCGTAAAATCAGATCGAGGTAACCAGGGCTAGATGGAAAGCATGGTCTCCTTTTAGGCATAATTTTGTATTTAATTGAGGGAATAGAATATCATGGCACATTCATATGAAAAGCACAAGCACCATCAAATAAAGAAATGGTAATTAGCTTTCTTTAAGGATTACATTTAGTATTATTCTCCTGCCAGAAACTGTATTGTCACAATACAGGCCTTGTATTTTGCTTTGCATCTTTTGTTTGCTTCCTGTATGATTTCAAAACTCTTTCTCAAATGACTGGTGCTTTTCTGGACTGTGAATATTATTGCATTAATAGACTTTTGTATTTGCTTTCAAAACCTTGAGTGCAAAGTGAAATTAACATTCCCAAATCTATTAAGTGCCTAGCCTTTAATTTGCTGCACATTAACATTAACTGGTCAAAATATGAGGTTATTTTTGGAGTGATTATGATGATGTTGACAAGGCCTGACACTTGCGCCACTTCAAACACGCAACCACCAACAGTTCCATTACAACAAAAGAGCTCCCAGCATAACACATTTTAATAGTCAGAGGAGTTGTGAATTCACAGCTTTGCACAGCAGGTGTGGCTGCACATCTTTGCACCCCTAAATACACTTGCTCATCTAATCTGACAGATTAGACAATGGCACAAAACCCCCATCACTGATGTCTAAACAAAGACTTCATTTCGCAAGAGACAAAGCTTCACGCAGACTGTGTTACCTCTAATAACTTTTCCAAGCAGAAAACAATGTATATTTTATTAATGAAAAACAAATTGCAGCAGGAAAGCCGAACGTCTTGGCTTTTCTGACATTTTAAATAATTTGCCTTCTCTTCCCTTTTGTGCTTTTAATATTTACCTTCATATCCGTCTTTATGCAATTTTGTTAATTAGCTATGGTGCTGGCAGTGGGAGAAATGGGAAGCGCCGTGGGCCAGAACCTTAAAATTTCACGTTGCAAGGCAAAAACAGTTTTCTACCTTTTATGAGTAAAATATATTAAAAATCACCCCCTCTAATTCTAGCTGGAGCAAAGTGGAACTTTGCTGCACCCGCGCTGTAGTAGAAAGACCCTTGGAGAAGGGCTTCGCATGCCAGAAGGCAACCCGCTTTGCTGTGCAAGTTCATCACAACCCAGCATTCAAAGTGAGAGTGGAGATGTGCATATTTAGCATACGGGGAAGGCTGAGTGCTAATGGGCTCGGGGCCTTATTGGGAGGCAGCTGCACTTATCATGAATCAGGAAAAGGAAATAGCAGCCCCGGTGGGCTGGGGGTCAGTCACAAATGTGGACTTGAGAGATTCATAAATCTTAAGCCTGACTCCGGCCAGTCACTCGCAGAACCTCCTTCCAGCGTTTTCCTATCATTTAGAGATTATGTGGTGTGTATCATGAGCGTGTTCGATGAAAATATTAATTTAGATATAAATCCTGCAAATGCTCTGAAGCAGCGGCTCCTGCCTGGCAGTTACACTTCCAGCAGGACAGGCTGCTAGTTTTGTCAACAGTAGGAGGTCATGGAAGGCTGCCAAGGAAAACAAGCCTTTTTCAATAAAGTGCTTTTCGGTTCTAGGAAGTCACAGAATATCTCCTGTATTATTTTGTTACTAATAGCTAATCTTTGATGTAGTGTCTTCGGCTGACAATTTCTTGACTCAGAAATCTTCATCGTAAGGAGAAGAAGGGCACACACAAACCAGGGCCATAATAGCTCATGGTAAACTCTTCCTGAAAGTTCAAGTCCTTTTCTCACAGAGAGGAAGGTACGGCAGGGAGGGGGCGATGTGAGGTAGAATACAGATGATTTCTCTTCTTTTTTGTCATTGTTGTCTGAAGAACATATGTCATACTGGGAAGTGAAATCATGAGCTTTTGAGAAAAAAAAAAAAAAAAAAAAAAAAAGATCGGCCTTTCTCACTTAAAGAACAGCTTCGTTAATGGTAACAAAATATAATGTCATTTTCAATTTTTGAGATGGTACATTGGTCCTAAAACAGCAATATTCTGCATCTTTTTCTTTGTGTAATTGGATAACAATTGCAAATGATTAACGAGCACGATGGACATTTAGATTTGTCATTTATTTTCTAACTGAAATAGGAATTAATACATTTGAGAATATGATGTTGCTCAGATAAAGAATGGTAAAATGTGATGTAACAGATTTGGCAAACCACCTCTCACCCGCATGGCAAGCCCAGCACTGGAGAATCAGTTACTGTAATTTTCACTTGCATCCTCTTACTCTTATTTGTAAAAAAATGCCTCTTAAAAATAGAAATCTATTAATGGCCTTCTGTTGTATGGGTGGAAAATAAAACACATGGCTACTACAGCTATAGAACCGAATTCTATTAAATGGGTACAGGGTACATCTGAATAAATACTCCATCTTCATCACTGTGATTCATAATGAGATTTTTATTTGAATTTTTAAAAATTGTTACCTGTTAGTATTATTCAAGCCCTAAAGACATATAAGAACAAATGCAAATTGACAATAATACAAATGAGGATTTCACATATTCTTAATGATATCCTGAAGTTGTAAGATATAATTAACATCGCAGAGTGCCCGGAGAACTTGGGCAGAAACAAAATGAGAATTTAAGCCTTAGTACCAGAAGAGTGTTGATGCAAAACTCACAGACACCTTTCTTGCGCTCTCACTCTATTTATTTTCTTAGAGTATGGTTCAAGTGTTTAATACTTTCTTGGTATCTGGCTGCCTTTTTAAGTAACCTGTGCCTGAAGAATTCCGACTCCTTTGGCACAGGCATTATCTGCGCCATGATATCTGTAAGCTATGCATGACCACCTTTATTGTTTTACTGTTTTAAAAGCTATGTTCCACTTTAGAATTACATTAGGGATATAAATTCAACCTCAAAATTATGATTCTGGACAACAGAAGTAGAGCGTGCGCTTTGTAGCACAAGATTCCTTTTATTTAATATTAAGCATTCATCCTCTCACATTTTTCTATTTTTGAAAACCATTTGAAATGAATAGACATACACCGTAGGACTCTAGACCCTGTAGAATCCTAGGGCCCGTGGCAGACTGAAGCCTAGCAGCCTCTTGTGCAGACACTGCTAGCAGAATATTTGAAGTCGATGCAGCTTAGGAAGAGGCTGATCTTCACAGAAAAGCCAGAATTTCCCCCCCAAAAAAATTTTAAGCCATTTTACCCCTAATCATAGACAAGGATTAAAGATCTTAAAACATGGCTGTGATCAGGCAATTTTTTTCTGGCATACTTTTGTAAGTGTAGACTAGTGTCTGCACAATTTAGGATGAGGGCTTGATGTTCATTTCTATCCTGTACAGTTCCCTTTTGAAAGCTGTCATCTGTATAATATTCTCGAGTCCTAGTCCATCCTTTTCATTAATAGAGGTAAAATTAATGGCAAATCACAGAATTTAAGCCTTGTCCTACGTGTCCTCTGACGTGGGTGTGATGTGCTGTCATGAACTCAGGCTGATTTCTCCAATTCCTCCATACTAATCCACAGAAAATGAAAGACCACACTACAGTCATTGTTCATTTCTAACTACATGCATAAAAAATGATCACATACACTGAGAAAACAGAAGGAAGGCAGGACACAGTATTGAATCAGTGCTTTTCTTTCGCTGAATCAGTTTAGAGTTTAAGTTTTAGCTATGAATTAATTCTGTTTAAAGTTATACTGTATACATTAAAGATGATTTTCTATTTGGTTAGCAGAAGCTGGACAGTTCTCCTACTATTTGTTTACTACTAGAGACGCTGATTTTACTGTTTGATTCTGAGTCTCTAACTGCTTCCTGTTAAGAAATATCAAGTATCTGTGATGGAAAATGCAGTTTGGAAATGAGAATCAAGAAATATATTTACACAAGTTAGTTGTTTTCTTTTTAGAGGTTTCACTTAACAGAACTATAATAACCAACCACCGCCACAGGAAAGATCTGCAATTGTAAGCTAATGGATAATTACTGTTCTATGATCACCATCAGTTTACTGGGAAAATATCAAAGACAGAGAGCAACAGGGATAACTATGGAATGTCTTTTGATGCCCATGGATCAGAGTAAGTACTATTGCTATCCTGTGTGAGAGGTCGGCATTTCTCCTGACAATTCTAGGTTTCTAATTGGATACAAGTACTATTCTGGCTGCTGCGCTTAGTGTTAAGACAGTGTTTATGTTCAAGGGAAGCTGAGTTTAACAGGAAATTTCACCCCTATTTCTGGGTCTCCTCTAAGACATCTGTGTCCCTCTACTGTCATGGTCTGCAACCCAATCATGTCCCCAGAGCTGCCCAGTGGCTCTTTGATTTTCCTCATCAGCACTCTCACCTATTCTTCAGAGTGACAGGTTCAAAGTCAGTCCCATCTCACCAAACCATTTACCCTAACCCCAATCCCTCATTCTCAGAAAATAACCTCGCCTCCCACTTAGTGTAGGAAATAGGAGTCATCAAGCGCCAACTCCTTCACCCTGCTGACATCAGCAGGTACCTACCCAAGGTCCTCTTTTCTGCCTCTCTCTACCACTCACATCTGTCTACCAAAATTGCTGTCACAAGTGCTGCACATGGATAAGTTTTCTTCTTTCTCTTATTTGACCTCTTCATAAATTGACATGAGCAAGAATTCCATGGTCATTGAAGGATTCTCTGCACCTCCTCCCCTCCTTCCTAGGCTTCTTTGGTTGCTGCACTTTTCTCAAACTGCTTTGGTTGTTCCTTCATTGACAACTTTGTCTAGATGTTTCCATTTGATTGTTTTTTTTTTGAATACAGACTTTTATAAGTTTTGAACTTTTAAGATAGATGAAAGAATTATTGTAAAACCTGGCAGTGCAAGTGTGAGCAAGACTTTTGTTTGCCAGCAGTTAAGAGAAAAAAATGGAAAAGCTTGTCTCAGCCTTTCCACTATAAAGTATTTTGATTGTTTTTGTAGTCAATAATAACATTTAATTAATGCTAATTGAACACAGAGTAGTAAATTATATACTGAAGAAAGTCATACACGCTTTCAACCCTGTCCATAGGATTAACTCTACTCTGTTCATTAGGGGAGGTTCATGTCAAACCTGTACAGTGAGGAAAGCAGCAGGTTATATGTAGTTTTTCAATTGTGCTGAATTTAATGCAATTGTGAATCACAGTTTTTCTGTATCCATAAGGCTTTTCACGAACTCCCTCCAAGTTTTATAACATGAACATATTTACATCTATCAGTACCTGAGCTACTACCTCAAAACCTTGTGCTGATTCTTTGGAAACTACCAACCCTTAAAGGTTTCAATAAAACATACATGATAACACAACACAATTTAATAAATCAATTAATTTTATCTGCAGAAAAAGGTAGCTTAAAATATTCTGAGTTAAGAGGCCACGCATTTTTTGTGCTTGTTTTGTTTTTACACAGTAGTGTGTTACAGGTACCCTATTTGATGCTCCATGTTGGGGCTATCCTATAGGGCAAAATAGACATGGTCATGGAATGCTGTTGCACAAAAAATTCATAAAAGCTTTAAAAATTTTTAACAATGAATTTTATGCATTTAAGTTACTCTATTGGTCAGCTTTCTATTATTGTGACAAAGCACCTGACACTTGGAACCTAGCAGGAAAGATTTATTATGACTCAGTCTCAAAATTCTCAGTTCAAGTTTGGCTGGCTGGAAAGTAGGAACACCATGGAAAAAAAGAGTACAGAAGAAAAGCTGTTGAGCCAATGCTATCTGGGACACAGAGGGCTGGGGAAAGCCTACAGGAAAGGGCAGAGGAGCAGATTCACCAAGGTCGCATGCCCAGCTTGTATCCAAGCCCACACACCACTGTGCCCCTTGGTCTCTCTCAGGCCAATCAGGTTGACAAATAAAGGCTAACTATCACAGTCATCATCAACTTTTTTTTAATGCCACTTTTGCAAACAGAAATTTCTTGTATTAAAAGAAAATACAA
Organism: Octodon degus; assembly: GCF_000260255.1. Classification (NCBI taxonomy): domain Eukaryota; kingdom Metazoa; phylum Chordata; class Mammalia; order Rodentia; family Octodontidae; genus Octodon; species Octodon degus. Next base: position 802,717 of record NW_004524766.1, on the reverse strand, counting down.
TAGCAGAAACTCATTTCTACCCTAAGCACATTAAACATATGATCAAAAGCATACATGGGTCCCAGGAAGACTTGCTAGGTGAAGTAATTTTTATGCTTGCATTCTGGGAATTTCTGCACAAAATATAGCATCAGAGTTGCTTCTGCTGCTGTGTGAGGGCAGAATATTGAATTGTCAGTGTTAGCAGAAAGAACACACCCTGAAGAGATCACAGGGAGGGCGGCAGATATCTGAAGTTCTCACGAGTATTTTTGTCTCAAAGAAAAAAGTTTAAGGTAAAAATATAAAGTGTAAATTAAATTTGGAATTTCACCTTTAGGAATTTTTTAGAAATGGAATTCTGCCTAATCTCATTTGGTTACTAATCACTGACAAGTTACATTTCATAGTCACAAGCCATGATGAGGAAGAGAAAGGGAGTCGCACCTAAAACCCAGTCACTTGATCCTGCCTCCCGTTTTTATGGTCAGGACCTGCACATTACTCTCCTCGTCATCCAGGATGGGGAGGGAGACAGTGGAGAAGTAATGGTGTAAATCTAGTGAGCCAAGCTCCGTGGGGAATTCTCAGATGCTCGCGAAGGTCGGGCATCAGGATTACAAATTTCCAGACAGCTTGGGTGATGTAGAAAGATCATACATCAAACCAAAAAGTGGGTCAGGATGTGACTCAGTGTCCCTCGGCTTCAGTTCCCAGTAGCTAACTCCCCCCCCCCACATACACAGATAGACAAAGGTGTCACCTTATAGAATGAAAGTGGACTCATGAAAAAATGGGGTTTCCTGATTTCATGACATTTGACAGAGAAGTTACAGCAGACACCCTCTTTCTTTTTGCATTGTCTTCAAACTCTTATCAGAGCTTATCTACCTTCAAGGGGTATGGGAGTAGAAGAGAGGATGTAGGGCAGTAACGATAGGTTTACCATGTCAGTGGCAGATTTTGCTGCCTTATCCCATTTAAGATCTTAAGTGCATTGAAAGTGTGTCTGTCACCTATAAATATTCAATAACGGAACTTAGAAAAAACGGGGTATACCGCTAAATGTCCATTTTGTATCTGTGTATTCAAAGTGGTTGGGATAGATATATAGTTGCATTCTCTTAATGAATAGAATGATTTTTTCTAATGGTGTTTGTAAATAGGATCACAAGTCCGCATCTTGTACAGCAATTAACCACTAAGAAGAATATATGCAGTGTATTATTTGTTGAAACTGTACTTCCAATTTGATTTGAAACTGTCTCATTGCTATCTGTTTATCAATAAAACTTTGAAAAAAAAAAAAAAGAAAGTGTGTCTGTGTCCTTTACTAACTAGTGGCTGGACCACTTGACATTCCCAACCCTGATTGGCTTTGCCTCTCCTCAGTGACGATCGATCACCATGAGCAAAGTAAGACGTTCTGTGTGGGAAGAGGATGCAATATTATATGCAGAAGGCTCTTAGACGATTGACAGTACTCACTGGTCTTCAGAGTTAAAAATGTAAATCTAACAGAATGAAAAAGGGAGAGCAAGGGTTGTGGAGGATTTTGTTTTAATGCTACAATATTGGACATAAGATCAGATACAGAGCATTGTTCATTGTGAACAAGGAATTATGCAGCCAATTTAGCAAATAAATATCACTCTGGATCATACAGTAGTTTATAGTGCAGAATGTTAGAAATGGTTATAATTACACAAATAAAAACATAACACTTCAAGGAGACGAAGTGTTGTAATAACCCAGTGCCAGAGCTCAGAATACTTTCCTTACCTATCTTAGAATGCAGTCGCCTGTGTACGAGCACCAACTGATAAAACTCTATGAAGTATTTTCAGGATTTGATCAAAGTAATATTTGCTGTATAGGAACACATAATTTATTATGTCACCTTTCACATAGTGTGCCTGTAATTCATTCCTTGTTAATATTTTTTTCTTTTTTCTGTTTCCTTAAGTACAGTCCTAAATTTATTTTTTTAATTTATTTTTATTGAGAAATAAATATGAATGAGACAGTTTCACAGCTGATTAATAGGACAGTTTTGATAATCAATACACTGTACATTGTTATCTTCTTAGTGGTTATCCATAGTACAAGAAGCAGACAAGATATTTTGTCCAAACACTGTTAGTACACCTCTTTCTTCTCATTGAATTAAGCGAAAGTAGCTGTAAATTTATCCCAACAATTTTGTATATATAAATACAAAATGATCTTTCTTTTGTATCCATTTTTTGTCCTAAATTTATATAACTTCAGAAAATAGTTTCCTAGAAACACAAAAACTTTAAATGTTGCCAAGGCATTTTAAAGTAAAGTAATACCTAATAATGATTGCCTATTATGCACAATGCTTTACTTTTTAAAATAAATAAATAAATGTTTATTTATTTATTTATTTATTTATTTATTTATTTGATACAGGGTCTCACTCTACAGCTCTGAGTCATAGGGATCTTCCTGTCTCAGCTTCTCCAGCGCTGGGATTAGAGGCATACACCACCATGCCCAATTTCAGTGGTGGCCCTAGCTCAGGCCAGCATGGCATGCAGTACCAGGGGTCAATCCCGAGTCCTTGCACTTGTCCAGTAGATGCCTAAACCACTGAGCTATCTCCCTGGCCCACAGTGTTTTATTTTTTGAAGAATTTTGAGAATCAAGAAATAAACACATGGTCCTACTTTTAAAACATCTTATATACAGTGCAAGTATGCTATAGCAATTCAGAAAGAATACCTGGATAATATATTATTTATAGATTTGCTAAGTAATATATAAAATGTCAAGTTTCCTAAACGTAAGATGCATGTAAAATAAGAGAAAAGCAGGATGTGACATGTGGCTTATAAATAAGAATAAGTAATACATATAACTGTCTTTGTGCAAATACAAGTGTTAAATATTCTAGACAAAGACTTTAAATAAGCTGGTTTAAAATAGTAAAAGAACTAGAAGAAACCATATCTAAAAATGAAAGTATGGCGTAGACATCTCATCGATTACATAATAAAAACAGGAAGCATATAATATATATTAGAGTTCAAAAGTACTTGGAAAGTTCTTTGAAGTTAAACAGGACAAAGATTAAAATAAACAATTCACTTCAGTATGTCAATAGCAGACTTGAGCCAGTAGAGGGTAGAACTTTCAGGCAGGGGAGATGGCTTAGTGGAATAAGCGCTTCCCTGGCAAGTGCAAGGGCCTGAGTTCAATTCCCGGCTCCACAAAAAAAGAAAAAAAAGAAGAAAAAAAGAAAAAAAAAGTTGAACTTTTAATTGAACAGAGGTCTTTTGAAATTATCCAATCTGAGGAACAGAGAAGACTGAATTTTATAAAATATGAAATTAAACTGGTAAGTGTATGGCACATGACCAAACAAATGACATTTACATAATGAGTCCCAGAGAGGCAAAAAAGTGATGGACAAACATTTTGAAAAAAGTAATGGATGAAAACCTCTCAAATTTGATAAAAATTACATATCCATGGAGCACAAAAACCTTTAAATACTATATATTGAAAGGGACTCGGGCGAGGGAGATAGTTCAGTTGAATAAGCACTTGCCTGGCAAGCTCAAGGACCAGAGTTCAATCCCCAGTTCTGCAAAAATAAAAAAGAAAGAAAGAAAGAAAGAAAGGGACTCAAGTATAGTCAAGTTATTAATAGTTCAAGAGAAAAGCAGTCTTGAAAACAAGAGAAAAATGACTCAGCACGTACCAGCTAGCATCCTCAAAAGGACTTAAAAAGTGGTTTTCTATCAGAAACCATGAAGGCCAGATGGCAGTGAGTAACATTTTCAAAGTACAAAACAACAACAATAACAAGCAAAACATATCAGGCAATCTCTGACAAATTAGCCTTCAAGAATTAAGGAAAAATTTAGCCATTCCCAAATAAACTAAAATTTATCTTTTTGCTAGCACAACTGTCCTGCTATGAACTCATTAGTTTGTAATGAAAGGACAATGAATACTTTCTTAAATACAAATGAATAGGTGAAGCTAATGGAGGAAAAATATGAAAGACAGCATGAAAGGTTTTTGTTGTTATGTTTATGATTTTTTCTGATTTCCTTAAGATAAAATTTAATAGATCAATGATTATAAATCTGGGGACTGGGGAGATGGCTCAGTAGAATAAGGGCTTCCCTGGCAAGCGTAAGGGCCTGAATTCAATCCCTGGTTCTGAAAAAAATAAAAAAGAAAAAAAAGAAAGAAAGAAAGAAAGAAAGAAAGAAAGAAAGAAGAAAGAAGAAAGAAAGAAAGAAAGAAAGAAAGAAAGAAAGAAAGAAAGAAAGAAAGAAAGAGAAAAAAGGAAAAGAAAAAAATTATAAATTTTTTATTTGACGCAAACTGTTTAAAGCTGTAGTTTTTTTCCAATAACATCAGAACAAAGGCATGGAACGGCTGGCGGCCTAGCTCAGCGAAATAAGCGCTTGCTTAGATAAGCACAGGGGCCAGGGCTCCATCCGTGGCACACTACGCCACGCCGGCCCTACCCCTAGCTGCACTCAACTGGCATTGGAGCCCGGACGTGGTGGTGCACACCCGTATACCCCAGCAGTAGAGAGGCAAAAATCAGGAGGCTCGCTACCAGTCCGAGCTGTGTAGTGAGACCCTACCCCAAAACAAACACACGCACAAAAAAAAAAAAAGGAAAGGGAAAGAAAAAGAAAAGCATGGAAAACTATACAAAAGTAAATTTTGTTCTACCACTGAAATTAAGTTTGAATGAATATGAATTACATTATAATGATGCAAATGTTCATTATAATCCAACACATAGATAGATGCATAGACAGATAGATACACAGACAGGCAGACAAATAGAGTTTAGATCAGTAGGTAGATAGAAAGACATAATGTGGTCGAATAACTTGAAAATAAAAAGATATATCATGCAATCAAGAAGGATAGTTGGAAAGGAGACACATGAAAGAAAAAATTTAAAAATCAGTCCAGAACCCTTTTGCTAGAGAAGAAGAACCTCATATACACTGATATCAAGAAGCTGTGCAACTACCAATTCTTACCCTTCTAGTAACACAGCTTGCAAAATACAAGAAGAAAAGCCTGGGGGAGTTGAAGAGAAAGATAGGCAGACTAATAAGAAGAGATGGGGACTTCAGTATTTTGCTTTAAATAGTAGAGCAGCCAAAAAAATATTAGTAAGCACACAGGCAACTTTTCAGCAGTATAAGCCTAGTAGACCAAATGGGTATCAATAAATTCCACACAAGAAAAAAGGTGCATGTAATTTCCAAACATACATGGAACGTTTCTCAAGAATGACTGTATATTGAGCCATGAATCAAATCTTAAAAAATTGAACACGTTTGAAAATATAGATGATAATTTCTTATAGTAAAACTAGAAATCACTAGCAGAAGCTAATCTGTAAGTGGGGATACTTCACAAACTCCCAAATAACCAAGGGAGCAAAAGAGAAGCTATAGGGACATTTTGAAAAGCCTTGAA